>NC_135698.1:0-367629 GCF_964276395.1 Gasterosteus aculeatus | reverse complement strand
AGACCGGGCGGAAACAGTCGTTGGTGTTTCTTTCTTTGATTCCGAACTTCAACAATCAAACAGATAAACATGCGAAATGTCCCTGAACGCACCATCTCATGTGGTTTCCGTAGTGTAGTGGTTATCACGTTCGCCTAACACGCGAAAGGTCCCCGGTTCGAGACCGGGCGGAAACAGTCGTTGGTGTTTCTTTCTTTGATTCCGAACTTCAACAATCAAACAGATAAACATGCGCTATGTCCCTGAACGCACCATCTCATGTGGTTTCCGTAGTGTAGTGGTTATCACGTTCGCCGCACACGCGAAAGGTCCCCGGTTCGAGACCGGGCGGAAACAGTCGTTGATGTTTTTTTGTTTATTCCGAACTTCAGCAATCAAACAGATAAACATAAGCTATGTCCCTGAACGCACCATCTCCTGTGGTTTCCGTAGTGTAGTGGTTATCACGTTCGCCTTACACGCGAAAGGTCCCCGTTTCGAGACCGGGCGGAAACAGTCGTTGATGTTTTTTTCTTTGATTCCGAAATTCAACAATCAAACAGATAAACATAAGCTATGTCCCTGAAGGCACCATCTCATGTGGTTTCCGTAGTGTAGTGGTTATCACGTTCGCCTAACATGCGAAAGGTCCCCGGTTCGAAACCGGGCGGAAACAGTCGTTGGTGTTTTTTTCTTTGATTCTTCAGCAATCAAACAGATAAACATAAAATATGTCCCTGAACACACCATCTCCTGTGGTTTCCGTAGTGTAGTGGTTATCACGTTCGCCTTACACGCGAAAGGTCCCCGGTTCGAGACCGGGCGGAAACAGTCGTTGGTCTTTCTTTCTTTGATTCCGAACTTCAACAATCAAACAGAGAAACATGCGCTATGTCCCTGAACGCACCATCTCATGTGGTTTCCGTAGTGTAGTGGTTATCACGTTCGCCTAACACGCGAAAGGTCCCCGGTTCGAGACCGGGCGGAAACAGTCGTTGGTGTTTCTTTCTTTGATTCCGAACTTCGCAATCAAACAGATAAACATTCACTATGTCCCTGAACGCACCATCTCATGTGGTTTCCGTAGTGTAGTGGTTATCACGTTCGCCTCACATGCAAAAGGTCCCCGGTTTGAGACCGGGCGGAAACAGTCGTTGATGTTTTTTTGTTTATTCCGAACTTCAGCAATCAAACAGATAAACATAAGCTATGTCCCTGAACGCACCATCTCATGTGGTTTCCGTAGTGTAGTGGTAATCACGTTCGCCGCACACGCGAAAGGTCCCCGGATCGAGACCAGGCGGAAACAGTCGTTGATGTTTTTTTGTTTATTCCGAACTTCAGCAATCAAACAGATAAACATGCGCTATGTCCCTGAACGCACCATCTCATGTGGTTTCCGTAGTGTAGTGGTTATCACGTTCGCGAAAGGTCCCTGGTTCGAGACCGGGCGGAAACAGTCGTTGATGTTTTTTTCTTTATTCCGAACTTCAGCAATCAAACAGATAAACATACACTATGTCCCTGAACGCACCATCTCCTGTGGTTTCCGTAGTGTAGTGGTTATCACGTTCGCCTTACACGCGAAAGGTCCCCGGTTCGAGACCGGGCGGAAACAGTCATTGGTCTTTCTTTCTTTGATTCCGAACTTCAACAATCAAACAGAGAAACATGCGATATGTCCCTGAATGCACCATCTCATGTGGTTTCCGTAGTGTAGTGGTTATCACGTTCTCCTAACACTCGAAAGGTCCCCGTTTCGAGACCGGGCGGAAACAATCGTTGGTGTTTCTTTCTTTGATTCCGAACTTCAACATTCAAACAGATAAACATAAGCTATGTCCCTGAAGGCACCATCTCATGTGGTTTCCGTAGTGTAGTGGTTATCACGTTCGCCTCACACACGAAAGGTCCCCGGTTCGAGACCGGGCGGAAACAGTCGTTGATGTTTTTTTCTTTGATTCCCAACTTCAACATTCAAACAGATATACATAAACTATGTCCCTGAACACACCATCTCATGTTGTTTCCGTAGTGTAGTGGTTATCACGTTCGCCTAACACGCGAAAGGTCCCCGGTTCGAGACCGGGCGGAAACAGTGGTTGGTGTTTCTTTCTTTGATTCCGAACTTCAACAATCAAACAGATAAACATAAGCTATGTCCCTGAACGCACCATCTCATGTTGTTTCCGTAGTGTAGTGGTTATCACGTTCGCCTAACACGCGAAAGGTCCCCGGTTCGAGACCGGGCGGAAACAGTCGTTGGTGTTCCTTTCTTTGATTCCGAACTTCAACAATCAAAAAGATAAACATGCCCTATGTCCCTGAACGCACCATCTCATGTGGTTTCCGTAGTGTAGTGGTTATCACGTTCGCCTAACACGCGAAAGGTCCCCGGTTCGAGACCGGGCGGAAACAGTCGTTGGTGTTTCTTTCTTTGATTCTGAACTTCAACAATCAAACAGATAAACATGCCCTATGTCCCTGAACGCACTATCTCATGTGGTTTCCGTAGTGTAGTGGTTATCACGTTCGCCTCACACGCGAAAGGTCCCCGGTTCGAGACCGGGCGGAAACAGTCGTTGATGTTTTTTTCTTTATTCCGAACTTCAGCAATCAAACAGATAAACATACACTATGTCCCTGAACGCACCATCTCCTGTGGTTTCCGTAGTTTAGTGGTTATCACGTTCGCCTTACACGCGAAAGGTCCCCGTTTCGAGACCGGGCGGAAACAGTCGTTGATGTTTTTTTCTTTGATTCCGAAATTCAACAATCAAACAGATAAACATAAGCTATGTCCCTGAACGCACCATCTCATGTGGTTTCCGTAGTGTAGTGGTTATCACGTTCGCCTCACACGCGAAAGGTCCCCGGTTCGAGACCGGGCGGAAACAGTCGTTGATGTTTTTTTCTTTATTCTAAACTTCAGCAATCAAACAGATAAACATAAGCTATGTCCCTGAACGCACCATCTCATGTTGTTTCCGTAGTGTAGTGGTTATCACGTTCGCCTTACACGCGAAAGGTCCCCGTTTCGAGACCGGGCGGAAACAGTCGTTGATGTTTTTTTCTTTGATTCCGAAATTCAACAATCAAACAGATAAACATAAGCTATGTCCCTGAACGCACCATCTCATGTGGTTTCCGTAGTGTAGTGGTTATCACGTTCGCCTAACACGCGAAAGGTCCCCGGTTCGAGACCGGGCGGAAACAGTCGTTGGTGTTTCTTTCTTTGATTCCGAACTTCAACAATCAAACAGATAAACATAAGCTATGTCCCTGAAGGCACCATCTCATGTGGTTTCCGTAGTGTAGTGGTTATCACGTTCGCCTCACACGCAAAAGGTCCCCGTTTCGAGACCGGGCGGAAACAGTCGTTGATGTTTTTTTCTTTGATTCCCAACTTCAACATTCAAACAGATAAACATGCGCTATGTCCCTAAACGCACCATCTCATGTGGTTTCCGTAGTGTAGTGGTTATCACGTTCGCGAAAGGTCCCTGGTTCGAGACCGGGCGGAAACAGTCGTTGATGTTTTTTTCTTTATTCCGAACTTCAGCAATCAAACAGATAAACATACACTATGTCCCTGAACGCACCATCTCCTGTGGTTTCCGTAGTGTAGTGGTTATCACGTTCGCCTTACACGCGAAAGGTCCCCGTTTCGAGACCGGGCGGAAACAGTCGTTGATGTTTTTTTCTTTGATTCCCAACTTCAACATTCAAACAGATATACATAAACTATGTCCCTGAACACACCATCTCCTGTGGTTTCCGTAGTGTAGTGGTTATCACGTTCGCCTAACACGCGAAAGGTCCCCGGTTCGAGACCGGGCGGAAACAGTCGTTGGTCTTTCTTTCTTTGATTCCGAACTTCAACAATCAAACAGAGAAACATGCGATATGTCCCTGAACGCACCATCTCATGTGGTTTCCGTAGTGTAGTGGTTATCACGTTCGCCTCACACGCGAAAGGTCCCCGGTTCGAGACCGGGCGGAAACAGTCGTTGATGTTTTTTTCTTTATTCCGAACTTCAGCAATCAAACAGATAAACATACACTATGTCCCTGAACGCACCATCTCCTGTGGTTTCCGTAGTTTAGTGGTTATCACGTTCGCCTTACACGCGAAAGGTCCCCGTTTCGAGACCGGGCGGAAACAGTCGTTGATGTTTTTTTCTTTGATTCCGAAATTCAACAATCAAACAGATAAACATAAGCTATGTCCCTGAACGCACCATCTCATGTGGTTTCCGTAGTGTAGTGGTTATCACGTTCGCCTCACACGCGAAAGGTCCCCGGTTCGAGACCGGGCGGAAACAGTCGTTGATGTTTTTTTCTTTATTCTAAACTTCAGCAATCAAACAGATAAACATAAGCTATGTCCCTGAACGCACCATCTCATGTTGTTTCCGTAGTGTAGTGGTTATCACGTTCGCCTTACACGCGAAAGGTCCCCGTTTCGAGACCGGGCGGAAACAGTCGTTGATGTTTTTTTCTTTGATTCCGAAATTCAACAATCAAACAGATAAACATAAGCTATGTCCCTGAACGCACCATCTCATGTGGTTTCCGTAGTGTAGTGGTTATCACGTTCGCCTAACACGCGAAAGGTCCCCGGTTCGAGACCGGGCGGAAACAGTCGTTGGTGTTTCTTTCTTTGATTCCGAACTTCAACAATCAAACAGATAAACATAAGCTATGTCCCTGAAGGCACCATCTCATGTGGTTTCCGTAGTGTAGTGGTTATCACGTTCGCCTCACACGCAAAAGGTCCCCGTTTCGAGACCGGGCGGAAACAGTCGTTGATGTTTTTTTCTTTGATTCCCAACTTCAACATTCAAACAGATAAACATGCGCTATGTCCCTAAACGCACCATCTCATGTGGTTTCCGTAGTGTAGTGGTTATCACGTTCGCGAAAGGTCCCTGGTTCGAGACCGGGCGGAAACAGTCGTTGATGTTTTTTTCTTTATTCCGAACTTCAGCAATCAAACAGATAAACATACACTATGTCCCTGAACGCACCATCTCCTGTGGTTTCCGTAGTGTAGTGGTTATCACGTTCGCCTTACACGCGAAAGGTCCCCGTTTCGAGACCGGGCGGAAACAGTCGTTGATGTTTTTTTCTTTGATTCCCAACTTCAACATTCAAACAGATATACATAAACTATGTCCCTGAACACACCATCTCCTGTGGTTTCCGTAGTGTAGTGGTTATCACGTTCGCCTTACACGCGAAAGGTCCCCGGTTCGAGACCGGGCGGAAACAGTCGTTGGTCTTTCTTTCTTTGATTCCGAACTTCAACAATCAAACAGAGAAACATGCGATATGTCCCTGAACGCACCATCTCATGTGGTTTCCGTAGTGTAGTGGTTATCACGTTCTCCTAACACTCGAAAGGTCCCCGTTTCGAGACCGGGCGGAAACAATCGTTGATGGTTCCTGAACACACCGTCTCATGTGGTTTCCCTAGTGTAGTGGTTATCACGTTCGCGAAAGGTCCCCGGTTCGAGACCGGGCGGAAACAGTCGTTGGTGTTTTTTTCTTTGATTCCGAACTTCAACAATCAAACAGATAAACATAAGCTATGTCCCTGAAGGCACCATCTCATGTGGTTTCCGTAGTGTAGTGGTTATCACGTTCGCCTCACATGCGAAAGGTCCCCGGTTCGAGACCGGGCGGAAACAGTCGTTGATGTTTTTTTCTTTATTCCGAACTTCAGCAATCAAACAGATAAACATACACTATGTCCCTGAACGCACCATCTCCTGTGGTTTCCGTAGTGTAGTGGTTATCACGTTCGCCTTACACGCGAAAGGTCCCCGTTTCGAGACCGGGCGGAAACAGTCGTTGATGTTTTTTTCTTTGATTCCGAAATTCAACAATCAAACAGATAAACATAAGCTATGTCCCTGAACGCACCATCTCATGTGGTTTCCGTAGTGTAGTGGTTATCACGTTCGCCTAACACGCGAAAGGTCCCCGGTTCGAGACCGGGCGGAAACAATCGTTGATGGTTCCTGAACACACCGTCTCATGTGGTTTTCGTAGTGTAGTGGTTATCACGTTCGCGAAAGGTCCCCGGTTCGAGACCGGGCGGAAACAGTCGTCGGTGTTTCTTTCTTTGATTCCGAACTTCAACAATCAAACAGATAAACATAAGCTATGTCCCTGAAGGCACCATCTCATGTGGTTTCCGTAGTGTAGTGGTTATCACGTTCGCCTCACACGCGAAAGGTCCCCGGTTCGAGACCGGGCGGAAACAGTCGTTGATGTTTTTTTCTTTGATTCCCAACTTCAACATTCAAACAGATATACATAAACTATGTCCCTGAACACACCATCTCCTGTGGTTTCCGTAGTGTAGTGGTTATCACGTTCGCCTTACACGCGAAAGGTCCCCGGTTCGAGACCGGGCGGAAACAGTCGTTGGTCTTTCTTTCTTTGATTCCGAACTTGAACAATCAAACAGAGAAACATGCGATATGTCCCTGAACGCACCATCTCATGTGGTTTCCGTAGTGTAGTGGTTATCACGTTCTCCTAACACTCGAAAGGTCCCCGTTTCGAGACCGGGCGGAAACAATCGTTGATGGTTCCTGAACACACCTTCTCATGTGGTTTCCGTAGTGTAGTGGTTATCACGTTCGCGAAAGGTCCCCGGTTCGAGACCGGGCGGAAACAGTCGTTGGTGTTCCTTTCTTTGATTCCGAACTTCAACAATGAAAAAGATAAACATGCCCTATGTCTCTGAACGCACCATCTCATGTGGTTTCCGTAGTGTAGTGGTTATCACGTTCGCCTCACACGCGAAAGGTCCCCGGTTCGAGACCGGGCGGAAACAGTCGTTGTTGTTTTTTTCTTTATTCCGAACTTCAGCAATCAAACAGATAAACATGCGCTATGTCCCTGAACGCACCATCTCATGTGGTTTCCGTAGTGTAGTGGTTATCACGTTCTCCTAACACTCGAAAGGTCCCCGTTTCGAGACCGGGCGGAAACAATCGTTGATGGTTCCTGAACACACCGTCTCATGTGGTTTCCGTAGTGTAGTGGTTATCACGTTCGCGAAAGGTCCCCGGTTCGAGACCGGGCGGAAACAGTCGTTGGTGTTTCTTTCTTTGATTCCGAACTTCAACAATCAAACAGATAAACATAAGCTATGTCCCTGAACGCACCATCTCATGTTGTTTCCGTAGTGTAGTGGTTATCACGTTCGCCTAACACGCGAAAGGTCCCCGGTTCGAGACCGGGCGGAAACAGTCGTTGGTGTTTCTTTCTTTGATTCCGAACTTCAACAATCAAACAGATAAACATAAGCTATGTCCCTGAAGGCACCATCTCATGTGGTTTCCGTAGTGTAGTGGTTATCACGTTCGCCTCACACGCGAAAGGTCCCCGTTTCGAGACCGGGCGGAAACAATCGTTGATGGTTCCTGAACACACCGTCTCATGTGGTTTTCGTAGTGTAGTGGTTATCACGTTCGCGAAAGGTCCCCGGTTCGAGACCGGGCGGAAACAGTCGTCGGTGTTTCTTTCTTTGATTCCGAACTTCAACAATCAAACAGATAAACATAAGCTATGTCCCTGAAGGCACCATCTCATGTGGTTTCCGTAGTGTAGTGGTTATCACGTTCGCCTCACACGCGAAAGGTCCCCGGTTCGAGACCGGGCGGAAACAGTCGTTGATGTTTTTTTCTTTGATTCCCAACTTCAACATTCAAACAGATATACATAAACTATGTCCCTGAACACACCATCTCCTGTGGTTTCCGTAGTGTAGTGGTTATCACGTTCGCCTTACACGCGAAAGGTCCCCGGTTCGAGACCGGGCGGAAACAGTCGTTGGTCTTTCTTTCTTTGATTCCGAACTTGAACAATCAAACAGAGAAACATGCGATATGTCCCTGAACGCACCATCTCATGTGGTTTCCGTAGTGTAGTGGTTATCACGTTCTCCTAACACTCGAAAGGTCCCCGTTTCGAGACCGGGCGGAAACAATCGTTGATGGTTCCTGAACACACCTTCTCATGTGGTTTCCGTAGTGTAGTGGTTATCACGTTCGCGAAAGGTCCCCGGTTCGAGACCGGGCGGAAACAGTCGTTGGTGTTCCTTTCTTTGATTCCGAACTTCAACAATGAAAAAGATAAACATGCCCTATGTCTCTGAACGCACCATCTCATGTGGTTTCCGTAGTGTAGTGGTTATCACGTTCGCCTAACACGCGAAAGGTCCCCGGTTCGAGACCGGGCGGAAACAGTCGTTGGTGTTTCTTTCTTTGATTCCGAACTTCAACAATCAAACAGATAAACATAAGCTATGTCCCTGAAGGCACCATCTCATGTGGTTTCCGTAGTGTAGTGGTTATCACGTTCGCCTCACATGCGAAAGGTCCCCGTTTCGAGACCGGGCGGAAACAGTCGTTGATGTTTTTTTCTTTGATTCCCAACTTCAACATTCAAACAGATAAACATGCGCTATGTCCCTGAACGCACCATCTCATGTGGTTTCCGTAGTGTAGTGGTTATCACGTTCGCGAAAGGTCCCTGGTTCGAGACCGGGCGGAAACAGTCGTTGATGTTTTTTTCTTTATTCCGAACTTCAGCAATCAAACAGATAAACATACACTATGTCCCTGAACGCACCATCTCCTGTGGTTTCCGTAGTGTAGTGGTTATCACGTTCGCCTTACACGCGAAAGGTCCCCGTTTTGAGACCGGGCGGAAACAGTCGTTGATGTTTTTTTCTTTATTCCGAACTTCAGCAATCAAACAGATAAACATAAGCTATGTCCCTGAACGCACCATCTCATGTTGTTTCCGTAGTGTAGTGGTTATCACGTTCGCCTAACACGCGAAAGGTCCCCGGTTCGAGACCGGGCGGAAACAGTCGTTGGTGTTTCTTTCTTTGATTCTGAACTTCAACAATCAAACAGATAAACATGCCCTATGTCCCTGAACGCACCATCTCATGTGGTTTCCGTAGTGTAGTGGTTATCACGTTCGCCTCACACGCGAAAGGTCCCCGGTTCGAGACCGGGCGGAAACAGTCGTTGATGTTTTTTTCTTTATTCCAAACTTCAGCAATCAAACAGATAAACATACACTATGTCCCTGAACACACCATCTCCTGTGGTTTCCGTAGTGTAGTGGTTATCACGTTCGCCTCACACGCGAAAGGTCCCCGGTTCGAGACCGGGCGGAAACAGTCGTTGATGTTTTTTTCTTTATTCCAAACTTCAGCAATCAAACAGATAAACATACACTATGTCCCTGAACGCACCATCTCATGTTGTTTCCGTAGTGTAGTGGTTATCACGTTCGCCTTACACGCGAAAGGTCCCCGTTTCGAGACCGGGCGGAAACAGTCGTTGATGTTTTTTTCTTTGATTCCGAAATTCAACAATCAAACAGATAAACATAAGCTATGTCCCTGAACACACCATCTCCTGTGGTTTCCGTAGTGTAGTGGTTATCACGTTCGCCTAACACGCGAAAGGTCCCCGGTTCGAGACCGGGCGGAAACAGTCGTTGGTGTTTCTTTCTTTGATTCCGAACTTCAACAATCAAACAGATAAACATAAGCTATGTCCCTGAAGGCACCATCTCATGTGGTTTCCGTAGTGTAGTGGTTATCACGTTCGCCTCACACGCAAAAGGTCCCCGTTTCGAGACCGGGCGGAAACAGTCGTTGATGTTTTTTTCTTTGATTCCCAACTTCAACATTCAAACAGATAAACATGCGCTATGTCCCTGAACGCACCATCTCATGTGGTTTCCGTAGTGTAGTGGTTATCACGTTCGCGAAAGGTCCCTGGTTCGAGACCGGGCGGAAACAGTCGTTGATGTTTTTTTCTTTATTCCGAACTTCAGCAATCAAACAGATAAACATACACTATGTCCCTGAACGCACCATCTCCTGTGGTTTCCGTAGTGTAGTGGTTATCACGTTCGCCTTACACGCGAAAGGTCCCCGTTTCGAGACCGGGCGGAAACAGTCGTTGATGTTTTTTTCTTTGATTCCCAACTTCAACATTCAAACAGATAAACATGCGCTATGTCCCTGAACGCACCATCTCATGTGGTTTCCGTAGTGTAGTGGTTATCACGTTCGCCTTACACGCGAAAGGTCCCCGGTTCGAGACCGGGCGGAAACAGTCGTTGGTCTTTCTTTCTTTGATTCCGAACTTCAACATTCAAACAGATAAACATGCGATATATCCCTGAACGCACCATCTCATGTGGTTTCCGTAGTGTAGTGGTTATCACGTTCGCGAAAGGTCCCTGGTTCGAGACCGGGCGGAAACAGTCGTTGATGTTTTTTTCTTTATTCCGAACTTCAGCAATCAAACAGATAAACATACACTATGTCCCTGAACGCACCATCTCCTGTGGTTTCCGTAGTGTAGTGGTTATCACGTTCGCCTTACACGCGAAAGGTCCCCGTTTCGAGACCGGGCGGAAACAGTCGTTGATGTTTTTTTCTTTGATTCCCAACTTCAACATTCAAACAGATATACATAAACTATGTCCCTGAACACACCGTCTCATGTGGTTTTCGTAGTGTAGTGGTTATCACGTTCGCGAAAGGTCCCCGGTTCGAGACCGGGCGGAAACAGTCGTTGATGTTTTTTTCTTTGATTCCCAACTTCAACATTCAAACAGATATACATAAACTATGTCCCTGAACACACCATCTCCTGTGGTTTCCGTAGTGTAGTGGTTATCACGTTCGCCTTACACGCGAAAGGTCTCCGGTTCGAGACCGGGCGGAAACAGTCGTTGGTCTTTCTTTCTTTGATTCCGAACTTCAACAATCAAACAGAGAAACATGCGATATGTCCCTGAACGCACCATCTCATGTGGTTTCCGTAGTGTAGTGGTTATCACGTTCTCCTAACACTCGAAAGGTCCCCGTTTCGAGACCGGGCGGAAACAATCGTTGATGGTTCCTGAACACACCGTCTCATGTGGTTTCCGTAGTGTAGTGGTTATCACGTTCGCAAAAGGTCCCCGGTTCGAGACCGGGCGGAAACAGTTGTTGGTGTTTCTTTCTTTGATTCCGAACTTCAACAATCAAACAGATAAACATAAGCTACGTCCCTGAACGCACCATCTCATGTTGTTTCCGTAGTGTAGTGGTTATCACGTTCGCCTAACACGCGAAAGGTCCCCGGTTCGAGACCGGGCGGAAACAGTCGTTGGTGTTTCTTTCTTTGATTCCGAACTTCAACAATCAAACAGATAAACATGCCCTATGTCCCTGAACGCACCATCTGATGTGGTTTCCGTAGTGTAGTGGTTATCACGTTCGCCTCACAAGCGAAAGGTCCCCGTTTCGAGACCGGGCGGAAACAGTCGTTGATGTTTTTTTCTTTGATTCCGAAATTCAACAATCAAACAGATAAACATAAGCTATGTCCCTGAACGCACCATCTCATGTGGTTTCCGTAGTGTAGTGGTTATCACGTTCGCCTAACACGCGAAAGGTCCCCGGTTCGAGACCGGGCGGAAACAATCGTTGATGGTTCCTGAACGCACCATCTTATGTGGTTTTCGTAGTGTAGTGGTTATCACGTTCGCGAAAGGTCCCCGGTTCGAGACCGGGCGGAAACAGTCGTCGGTGTTTCTTTCTTTGATTGCGAACTTCAACAATCAAACAGATAAACATAAGCTACGTCCCTGAACGCACCATCTCATGTTGTTTCCGTAGTGTAGTGGTTATCACGTTCGCCTAACACGCGAAAGGTCCCCGGTTCGAGACCGGGCGGAAACAGTCGTTGGTGTTTCTTTCTTTGATTCCGAACTTCAACAATCAAACAGATAAACATGCCCTATGTCCCTGAACGCACCATCTCATGTGGTTTCCGTAGTGTAGTGGTTATCACGTTCGCCTCACACGCGAAAGGTCCCCGGTTCGAGACCGGGCGGAAACAGTCGTTGATGTTTTTTTCTTTATTCCGAACTTCAGCAATCAAACAGATAAACATACACTATGTCCCTGAACGCACCATCTCCTGTGGTTTCCGTAGTGTAGTGGTTATCACGTTCGCCTTACACGCGAAAGGTCCCCGTTTCGAGACCGGGCGGAAACAGTCGTTGATGTTTTTTTCTTTGATTCCGAAATTCAACAATGAAAAAGATAAACATGCCCTATGTCTCTGAACGCACCATCTCATGTGGTTTCCGTAGTGTAGTGGTTATCACGTTCGCCTAACACGCGAAAGGTCCCCGGTTCGAGACCGGGCGGAAACAATCGTTGATGGTTCCTGAACACACCGTCTCATGTGGTTTTCGTAGTGTAGTGGTTATCACGTTCGCGAAAGGTCCCCGGTTCGAGACCGGGCGGAAACAGTCGTCGGTGTTTCTTTCTTTGATTCCGAACTTCAACAATCAAACAGATAAACATAAGCTATGTCCCTGAAGGCACCATCTCATGTGGTTTCCGTAGTGTAGTGGTTATCACGTTCGCCTAACACGCGAAAGGTCCCCGGTTCGAGACCGGGCGGAAACAGTCGTTGGTGTTTCTTTCTTTGATTCCGAACTTCAACAATCAAACAGATAAACATAAGCTATGTCCCTGAAGGCACCATCTCATGTGGTTTCCGTAGTGTAGTGGTTATCACGTTCGCCTCACACGCGAAAGGTCCCCGGTTCGAGACCGGGCGGAAACAGTCGTTGATGTTTTTTTCTTTATTCCGAACTTCAGCAATCAAACAGATAAACATACACTATGTCCCTGAACGCACCATCTCCTGTGGTTTCCGTAGTGTAGTGGTTATCACGTTCGCCTTACACGCGAAAGGTCCCCGTTTCGAGACCGGGCGGAAACAGTCGTTGATGTTTCTTTCTTTGATTCTGAACTTCAACAATGAAAAAGATAAACATGCCCTATGTCTCTGAACGCACCATCTCATGTGGTTTCCGTAGTGTAGTGGTTATCACGTTCGCCTAACACGCGAAAGGTCCCCGGTTCGAGACCGGGCGGAAACAGTCGTTGGTGTTTCTTTCTTTGATTCCGAACTTCAACAATCAAACAGATAAACATAAGCTATGTCCCTGAAGGCACCATCTCATGTGGTTTCCGTAGTGTAGTGGTTATCACGTTCGCCTTACACGCGAAAGGTCTCCGGTTCGAGACCGGGCGGAAACAGTCGTTGGTCTTTCTTTCTTTGATTCCGAACTTCAACAATCAAACAGAGAAACATGCGATATGTCCCTGAACGCACCATCTCATGTGGTTTCCGTAGTGTAGTGGTTATCACGTTCTCCTAACACTCGAAAGGTCCCCGTTTCGAGACCGGGCGGAAACAATCGTTGATGGTTCCTGAACACACCGTCTCATGTGGTTTCCGTAGTGTAGTGGTTATCACGTTCGCAAAAGGTCCCCGGTTCGAGACCGGGCGGAAACAGTTGTTGGTGTTTCTTTCTTTGATTCCGAACTTCAACAATCAAACAGATAAACATAAGCTACGTCCCTGAACGCACCATCTCATGTTGTTTCCGTAGTGTAGTGGTTATCACGTTCGCCTAACACGCGAAAGGTCCCCGGTTCGAGACCGGGCGGAAACAGTCGTTGGTGTTTCTTTCTTTGATTCCGAACTTCAACAATCAAACAGATAAACATGCCCTATGTCCCTGAACGCACCATCTGATGTGGTTTCCGTAGTGTAGTGGTTATCACGTTCGCCTCACAAGCGAAAGGTCCCCGTTTCGAGACCGGGCGGAAACAGTCGTTGATGTTTTTTTCTTTGATTCCGAAATTCAACAATCAAACAGATAAACATAAGCTATGTCCCTGAACGCACCATCTCATGTGGTTTCCGTAGTGTAGTGGTTATCACGTTCGCCTAACACGCGAAAGGTCCCCGGTTCGAGACCGGGCGGAAACAATCGTTGATGGTTCCTGAACGCACCATCTTATGTGGTTTTCGTAGTGTAGTGGTTATCACGTTCGCGAAAGGTCCCCGGTTCGAGACCGGGCGGAAACAGTCGTCGGTGTTTCTTTCTTTGATTGCGAACTTCAACAATCAAACAGATAAACATAAGCTACGTCCCTGAACGCACCATCTCATGTTGTTTCCGTAGTGTAGTGGTTATCACGTTCGCCTAACACGCGAAAGGTCCCCGGTTCGAGACCGGGCGGAAACAGTCGTTGGTGTTTCTTTCTTTGATTCCGAACTTCAACAATCAAACAGATAAACATGCCCTATGTCCCTGAACGCACCATCTCATGTGGTTTCCGTAGTGTAGTGGTTATCACGTTCGCCTCACACGCGAAAGGTCCCCGGTTCGAGACCGGGCGGAAACAGTCGTTGATGTTTTTTTCTTTATTCCGAACTTCAGCAATCAAACAGATAAACATACACTATGTCCCTGAACGCACCATCTCCTGTGGTTTCCGTAGTGTAGTGGTTATCACGTTCGCCTTACACGCGAAAGGTCCCCGTTTCGAGACGGGGCGGAAACAGTCGTTGATGTTTTTTTCTTTGATTCCGAAATTCAACAATGAAAAAGATAAACATGCCCTATGTCTCTGAACGCACCATCTCATGTGGTTTCCGTAGTGTAGTGGTTATCACGTTCGCCTAACACGCGAAAGGTCCCCGGTTCGAGACCGGGCGGAAACAATCGTTGATGGTTCCTGAACACACCGTCTCATGTGGTTTTCGTAGTGTAGTGGTTATCACGTTCGCGAAAGGTCCCCGGTTCGAGACCGGGCGGAAACAGTCGTCGGTGTTTCTTTCTTTGATTCCGAACTTCAACAATCAAACAGATAAACATAAGCTATGTCCCTGAAGGCACCATCTCATGTGGTTTCCGTAGTGTAGTGGTTATCACGTTCGCCTCACACGCGAAAGGTCCCCGGTTCGAGACCGGGCGGAAACAGTCGTTGATGTTTTTTTCTTTGATTCCCAACTTCAACATTCAAACAGATATACATAAACTATGTCCCTGAACACACCATCTCCTGTGGTTTCCGTAGTGTAGTGGTTATCACGTTCGCCTTACACGCGAAAGGTCCCCGGTTCGAGACCGGGCGGAAACAGTCGTTGGTCTTTCTTTCTTTGATTCCGAACTTGAACAATCAAACAGAGAAACATGCGATATGTCCCTGAACGCACCATCTCATGTGGTTTCCGTAGTGTAGTGGTTATCACGTTCTCCTAACACTCGAAAGGTCCCCGTTTCGAGACCGGGCGGAAACAATCGTTGATGGTTCCTGAACACACCTTCTCATGTGGTTTCCGTAGTGTAGTGGTTATCACGTTCGCGAAAGGTCCCCGGTTCGAGACCGGGCGGAAACAGTCGTTGGTGTTCCTTTCTTTGATTCCGAACTTCAACAATGAAAAAGATAAACATGCCCTATGTCTCTGAACGCACCATCTCATGTGGTTTCCGTAGTGTAGTGGTTATCACGTTCGCCTCACACGCGAAAGGTCCCCGGTTCGAGACCGGGCGGAAACAGTCGTTGGTGTTTCTTTCTTTGATTCCGAACTTCAACAATCAAACAGATAAACATAAGCTATGTCCCTGAAGGCACCATCTCATGTGGTTTCCGTAGTGTAGTGGTTATCACGTTCGCCTCACATGCGAAAGGTCCCCGTTTCGAGACCGGGCGGAAACAGTCGTTGATGTTTTTTTCTTTGATTCCCAACTTCAACATTCAAACAGATAAACATGCGCTATGTCCCTGAACGCACCATCTCATGTGGTTTCCGTAGTGTAGTGGTTATCACGTTCGCGAAAGGTCCCTGGTTCGAGACCGGGCGGAAACAGTCGTTGATGTTTTTTTCTTTATTCCGAACTTCAGCAATCAAACAGATAAACATACACTATGTCCCTGAACGCACCATCTCCTGTGGTTTCCGTAGTGTAGTGGTTATCACGTTCGCCTTACACGCGAAAGGTCCCCGTTTTGAGACCGGGCGGAAACAGTCGTTGATGTTTTTTTCTTTATTCCGAACTTCAGCAATCAAACAGATAAACATAAGCTATGTCCCTGAACGCACCATCTCATGTTGTTTCCGTAGTGTAGTGGTTATCACGTTCGCCTAACACGCGAAAGGTCCCCGGTTCGAGACCGGGCGGAAACAGTCGTTGGTGTTTCTTTCTTTGATTCTGAACTTCAACAATCAAACAGATAAACATGCCCTATGTCCCTGAACGCACCATCTCATGTGGTTTCCGTAGTGTAGTGGTTATCACGTTCGCCTCACACGCGAAAGGTCCCCGGTTCGAGACCGGGCGGAAACAGTCGTTGATGTTTTTTTCTTTATTCCAAACTTCAGCAATCAAACAGATAAACATACACTATGTCCCTGAACACACCATCTCCTGTGGTTTCCGTAGTGTAGTGGTTATCACGTTCGCCTCACACGCGAAAGGTCCCCGGTTCGAGACCGGGCGGAAACAGTTGTTGATGTTTTTTTCTTTATTCCAAACTTCAGCAATCAAACAGATAAACATACACTATGTCCCTGAACGCACCATCTCATGTTGTTTCCGTAGTGTAGTGGTTATCACGTTCGCCTTACACGCGAAAGGTCCCCGTTTCGAGACCGGGCGGAAACAGTCGTTGATGTTTTTTTCTTTGATTCCGAAATTCAACAATCAAACAGATAAACATAAGCTATGTCCCTGAACGCACCATCTCATGTGGTTTCCGTAGTGTAGTGGTTATCACGTTCGCCTAACACGCGAAAGGTCCCCGGTTCGAGACCGGGCGGAAACAGTCGTTGGTGTTTCTTTCTTTGATTCCGAACTTCAACAATCAAACAGATAAACATAAGCTATGTCCCTGAAGGCACCATCTCATGTGGTTTCCGTAGTGTAGTGGTTATCACGTTCGCCTCACACGCAAAAGGTCCCCGTTTCGAGACCGGGCGGAAACAGTCGTTGATGTTTTTTTCTTTGATTCCCAACTTCAACATTCAAACAGATAAACATGCGCTATGTCCCTGAACGCACCATCTCATGTGGTTTCCGTAGTGTAGTGGTTATCACGTTCGCGAAAGGTCCCTGGTTCGAGACCGGGCGGAAACAGTCGTTGATGTTTTTTTCTTTATTCCGAACTTCAGCAATCAAACAGATAAACATACACTATGTCCCTGAACGCACCATCTCCTGTGGTTTCCGTAGTGTAGTGGTTATCACGTTCGCCTTACACGCGAAAGGTCCCCGTTTCGAGACCGGGCGGAAACAGTCGTTGATGTTTTTTTCTTTGATTCCCAACTTCAACATTCAAACAGATAAACATGCGCTATGTCCCTGAACGCACCATCTCATGTGGTTTCCGTAGTGTAGTGGTTATCACGTTCGCCTTACACGCGAAAGGTCCCCGGTTCGAGACCGGGCGGAAACAGTCGTTGGTCTTTCTTTCTTTGATTCCGAACTTCAACATTCAAACAGATAAACATGCGATATGTCCCTGAACGCACCATCTCATGTGGTTTCCGTAGTGTAGTGGTTATCACGTTCGCGAAAGGTCCCTGGTTCGAGACCGGGCGGAAACAGTCGTTGATGTTTTTTTCTTTATTCCGAACTTCAGCAATCAAACAGATAAACATACACTATGTCCCTGAACGCACCATCTCCTGTGGTTTCCGTAGTGTAGTGGTTATCACGTTCGCCTTACACGCGAAAGGTCCCCGTTTCGAGACCGGGCGGAAACAGTCGTTGATGTTTTTTTCTTTGATTCCCAACTTCAACATTCAAACAGATATACATAAACTATGTCCCTGAACACACCGTCTCATGTGGTTTTCGTAGTGTAGTGGTTATCACGTTCGCGAAAGGTCCCCGGTTCGAGACCGGGCGGAAACAGTCGTTGATGTTTTTTTCTTTGATTCCCAACTTCAACATTCAAACAGATATACATAAACTATGTCCCTGAACACACCATCTCCTGTGGTTTCCGTAGTGTAGTGGTTATCACGTTCGCCTTACACGCGAAAGGTCTCCGGTTCGAGACCGGGCGGAAACAGTCGTTGGTCTTTCTTTCTTTGATTCCGAACTTCAACAATCAAACAGAGAAACATGCGATATGTCCCTGAACGCACCATCTCATGTGGTTTCCGTAGTGTAGTGGTTATCACGTTCTCCTAACACTCGAAAGGTCCCCGTTTCGAGACCGGGCGGAAACAATCGTTGATGGTTCCTGAACACACCGTCTCATGTGGTTTCCGTAGTGTAGTGGTTATCACGTTCGCAAAAGGTCCCCGGTTCGAGACCGGGCGGAAACAGTTGTTGGTGTTTCTTTCTTTGATTCCGAACTTCAACAATCAAACAGATAAACATAAGCTACGTCCCTGAACGCACCATCTCATGTTGTTTCCGTAGTGTAGTGGTTATCACGTTCGCCTAACACGCGAAAGGTCCCCGGTTCGAGACCGGGCGGAAACAGTCGTTGGTGTTTCTTTCTTTGATTCCGAACTTCAACAATCAAACAGATAAACATGCCCTATGTCCCTGAACGCACCATCTGATGTGGTTTCCGTAGTGTAGTGGTTATCACGTTCGCCTCACAAGCGAAAGGTCCCCGTTTCGAGACCGGGCGGAAACAGTCGTTGATGTTTTTTTCTTTGATTCCGAAATTCAACAATCAAACAGATAAACATAAGCTATGTCCCTGAACGCACCATCTCATGTGGTTTACGTAGTGTAGTGGTTATCACGTTCGCCTAACACGCGAAAGGTCCCCGGTTCGAGACCGGGCGGAAACAATCGTTGATGGTTCCTGAACGCACCATCTTATGTGGTTTTCGTAGTGTAGTGGTTATCACGTTCGCGAAAGGTCCCCGTTTCGAGACCGGGCGGAAACAGTGGTCGGTGTTTCTTTCTTTGATTGCGAACTTCAACAATCAAACAGATAAACATAAGCTACGTCCCTGAACGCACCATCTCATGTTGTTTCCGTAGTGTAGTGGTTATCACGTTCGCCTAACACGCGAAAGGTCCCCGGTTCGAGACCGGGCGGAAACAGTCGTTGGTGTTTCTTTCTTTGATTCCGAACTTCAACAATCAAACAGATAAACATGCCCTATGTCCCTGAACGCACCATCTCATGTGGTTTCCGTAGTGTAGTGGTTATCACGTTCGCCTCACACGCGAAAGGTCCCCGGTTCGAGACCGGGTGGAAACAGTCGTTGATGTTTTTTTCTTTATTCCGAACTTCAGCAATCAAACAGATAAACATACACTATGTCCCTGAACGCACCATCTCCTGTGGTTTCCGTAGTGTAGTGGTTATCACGTTCGCCTTACACGCGAAAGGTCCCCGTTTCGAGACCGGGCGGAAACAGTCGTTGTTGTTTTTTTCTTTATTCCGAACTTCAGCAATCAAACAGATAAACATGCGCTATGTCCCTGAACGCACCATCTCATGTGGTTTCCGTAGTGTAGTGGTTATCACGTTCTCCTAACACTCGAAAGGTCCCCGTTTCGAGACCGGGCGGAAACAATCGTTGATGGTTCCTGAACACACCGTCTCATGTGGTTTCCGTAGTGTAGTGGTTATCACGTTCGCGAAAGGTCCCCGGTTCGAGACCGGGCGGAAACAGTCGTTGGTGTTTCTTTCTTTGATTCCGAACTTCAACAATCAAACAGATAAACATAAGCTATGTCCCTGAACGCACCATCTCATGTTGTTTCCGTAGTGTAGTGGTTATCACGTTCGCCTAACACGCGAAAGGTCCCCGGTTCGAGACCGGGCGGAAACAGTCGTTGGTGTTTCTTTCTTTGATTCCGAACTTCAACAATCAAACAGATAAACATAAGCTATGTCCCTGAAGGCACCATCTCATGTGGTTTCCGTAGTGTAGTGGTTATCACATTCGCCTCACACGCGAAAGGTCCCCGTTTCGAGACCGGGCGGAAACAGTCGTTGATGTTTTTTTCTTTGATTCCCAACTTCAACATTCAAACAGATAAACATGCGCTATGTCCCTGAACGCACCATCTCATGTGGTTTCCGTAGTGTAGTGGTTATCACGTTCGCGAAAGGTCCCTGGTTCGAGACCGGGCGGAAACAGTCGTTGATGTTTTTTTCTTTATTCCGAACTTCAGCAATCAAACAGATAAACATACACTATGTCCCTGAACGCACCATCTCCTGTGGTTTCCGTAGTGTAGTGGTTATCACGTTCGCCTTACACGCGAAAGGTCCCCGTTTCGAGACCGGGCGGAAACAGTCGTTGATGTTTTTTTCTTTGATTCCCAACTTCAACATTCAAACAGATATACATAAACTATGTCCCTGAACACACCGTCTCATGTGGTTTTCGTAGTGTAGTGGTTATCACGTTCGCGAAAGGTCCCCGGTTCGAGACCGGGCGGAAACAGTCGTCGGTGTTTCTTTCTTTGATTCCGAACTTCAACAATCAAACAGATAAACATAAGCTATGTCCCTGAAGGCACCATCTCATGTGGTTTCCGTAGTGTAGTGGTTATCACGTTCGCCTCACACGCGAAAGGTCCCCGGTTCGAGACCGGGCGGAAACAGTCGTTGATGTTTTTTTCTTTGATTCCCAACTTCAACATTCAAACAGATATACATAAACTATGTCCCTGAACACGCCATCTCCTGTGGTTTCCGTAGTGTAGTGGTTATCACGTTCGCCTTACACGCGAAAGGTCCCCGGTTCGAGACCGGGCGGAAACAGTCGTTGGTCTTTCTTTCTTTGATTCCGAACTTCAACAATCAAACAGAGAAACATGCGATATGTCCCTGAACGCACCATCTCATGTGGTTTCCGTAGTATAGTGGTTATCACGTTCTCCTAACACTCGAAAGGTCCCCGTTTCGAGACCGGGCGGAAACAATCGTTGATGGTTCCTGAACACACCGTCTCATGTGGTTTCCGTAGTGTAGTGGTTATCACGTTCGCGAAAGGTCCCCGGTTCGAGACCGGGCGGAAACAGTCGTTGGTGTTCCTTTCTTTGATTCCGAACTTCAACAATCAAAAAGATAAACATGCCCTATGTCCCTGAACGCACCATCTCATGTGGTTTCCGTAGTGTAGTGGTTATCACGTTCGCCTCACACGCGAAAGGTCCCCGGTTCGAGACCGGGCGGAAACAGTCGTTGTTGTTTTTTTCTTTGATTCCCAACTTCAACATTCAAACAGATATACATAAACTATGTCCCTGAACACACCATCTCCTGTGGTTTCCGTAGTGTAGTGGTTATCACGTTCGCGAAAGGTCCCCGTTTCGAGACCGGGCGGAAACAGTCGTTGATGTTTTTTTCTTTGATTCCCAACTTCAACATTCAAACAGATATACATAAACTATGTCCCTGAACACACCATCTCCTGTGGTTTCCGTAGTGTAGTGGTTATCACGTTCGCCTTACACGCGAAAGGTCCCCGGTTCGAGACCGGGCGGAAACAGTCGTTGGTCTTTCTTTCTTTGATTCCGAACTTGAACAATCAAACAGAGAAACATGCGATATGTCCCTGAACGCACCATCTCATGTGGTTTCCGTAGTGTAGTGGTTATCACGTTCTCCTAACACTCGAAAGGTCCCCGTTTCGAGACCGGGCGGAAACAATCGTTGATGGTTCCTGAACACACCTTCTCATGTGGTTTCCGTAGTGTAGTGGTTATCACGTTCGCGAAAGGTCCCCGGTTCGAGACCGGGCGGAAACAGTCGTTGGTGTTCCTTTCTTTGATTCCGAACTTCAACAATGAAAAAGATAAACATGCCCTATGTCTCTGAACGCACCATCTCATGTGGTTTCCGTAGTGTAGTGGTTATCACGTTCGCCTCACACGCGAAAGGTCCCCGGTTCGAGACCGGGCGGAAACAGTCGTTGTTGTTTTTTTCTTTATTCCGAACTTCAGCAATCAAACAGATAAACATGCGCTATGTCCCTGAACGCACCATCTCATGTGGTTTCCGTAGTGTAGTGGTTATCACGTTCTCCTAACACTCGAAAGGTCCCCGTTTCGAGACCGGGCGGAAACAATCGTTGATGGTTCCTGAACACACCGTCTCATGTGGTTTCCGTAGTGTAGTGGTTATCACGTTCGCGAAAGGTCCCCGGTTCGAGACCGGGCGGAAACAGTCGTTGGTGTTTCTTTCTTTGATTCCGAACTTCAACAATCAAACAGATAAACATAAGCTATGTCCCTGAACGCACCATCTCATGTTGTTTCCGTAGTGTAGTGGTTATCACGTTCGCCTAACACGCGAAAGGTCCCCGGTTCGAGACCGGGCGGAAACAGTCGTTGGTGTTTCTTTCTTTGATTCCGAACTTCAACAATCAAACAGATAAACATAAGCTATGTCCCTGAAGGCACCATCTCATGTGGTTTCCGTAGTGTAGTGGTTATCACATTCGCCTCACACGCGAAAGGTCCCCGTTTCGAGACCGGGCGGAAACAGTCGTTGATGTTTTTTTCTTTGATTCCCAACTTCAACATTCAAACAGATAAACATGCGCTATGTCCCTGAACGCACCATCTCATGTGGTTTCCGTAGTGTAGTGGTTATCACGTTCGCGAAAGGTCCCTGGTTCGAGACCGGGCGGAAACAGTCGTTGATGTTTTTTTCTTTATTCCGAACTTCAGCAATCAAACAGATAAACATACACTATGTCCCTGAACGCACCATCTCCTGTGGTTTCCGTAGTGTAGTGGTTATCACGTTCGCCTTACACGCGAAAGGTCCCCGTTTCGAGACCGGGCGGAAACAGTCGTTGATGTTTTTTTCTTTGATTCCCAACTTCAACATTCAAACAGATATACATAAACTATGTCCCTGAACACACCGTCTCATGTGGTTTTCGTAGTGTAGTGGTTATCACGTTCGCGAAAGGTCCCCGGTTCGAGACCGGGCGGAAACAGTCGTCGGTGTTTCTTTCTTTGATTCCGAACTTCAACAATCAAACAGATAAACATAAGCTATGTCCCTGAAGGCACCATCTCATGTGGTTTCCGTAGTGTAGTGGTTATCACGTTCGCCTCACACGCGAAAGGTCCCCGGTTCGAGACCGGGCGGAAACAGTCGTTGATGTTTTTTTCTTTGATTCCCAACTTCAACATTCAAACAGATATACATAAACTATGTCCCTGAACACGCCATCTCCTGTGGTTTCCGTAGTGTAGTGGTTATCACGTTCGCCTTACACGCGAAAGGTCCCCGGTTCGAGACCGGGCGGAAACAGTCGTTGGTCTTTCTTTCTTTGATTCCGAACTTCAACAATCAAACAGAGAAACATGCGATATGTCCCTGAACGCACCATCTCATGTGGTTTCCGTAGTGTAGTGGTTATCACGTTCTCCTAACACTCGAAAGGTCCCCGTTTCGAGACCGGGCGGAAACAATCGTTGATGGTTCCTGAACACACCGTCTCATGTGGTTTCCGTAGTGTAGTGGTTATCACGTTCGCGAAAGGTCCCCGGTTCGAGACCGGGCGGAAACAGTCGTTGGTGTTCCTTTCTTTGATTCCGAACTTCAACAATCAAAAAGATAAACATGCCCTATGTCCCTGAACGCACCATCTCATGTGGTTTCCGTAGTGTAGTGGTTATCACGTTCGCCTCACACGCGAAAGGTCCCCGGTTCGAGACCGGGCGGAAACAGTCGTTGTTGTTTTTTTCTTTATTCCGAACTTCAACATTCAAACAGATATACATAAACTATGTCCCTGAACACACCATCTCCTGTGGTTTCCGTAGTGTAGTGGTTATCACGTTCGCCTTACACGCGAAAGGTCCCCGGTTCGAGACCGGGCGGAAACAGTCGTTGGTCTTTCTTTCTTTGATTCCGAACTTGAACAATCAAACAGAGAAACATGCGATATGTCCCTGAACGCACCATCTCATGTGGTTTCCGTAGTGTAGTGGTTATCACGTTCTCCTAACACTCGAAAGGTCCCCGTTTCGAGACCGGGCGGAAACAATCGTTGATGGTTCCTGAACACACCTTCTCATGTGGTTTCCGTAGTGTAGTGGTTATCACGTTCGCGAAAGGTCCCCGGTTCGAGACCGGGCGGAAACAGTCGTTGGTGTTCCTTTCTTTGATTCCGAACTTCAACAATGAAAAAGATAAACATGCCCTATGTCTCTGAACGCACCATCTCATGTGGTTTCCGTAGTGTAGTGGTTATCACGTTCGCCTCACACGCGAAAGGTCCCCGGTTCGAGACCGGGCGGAAACAGTCGTTGTTGTTTTTTTCTTTATTCCGAACTTCAGCAATCAAACAGATAAACATGCGCTATGTCCCTGAACGCACCATCTCATGTGGTTTCCGTAGTGTAGTGGTTATCACGTTCTCCTAACACTCGAAAGGTCCCCGTTTCGAGACCGGGCGGAAACAATCGTTGATGGTTCCTGAACACACCGTCTCATGTGGTTTCCGTAGTGTAGTGGTTATCACGTTCGCGAAAGGTCCCCGGTTCGAGACCGGGCGGAAACAGTCGTTGGTGTTTCTTTCTTTGATTCCGAACTTCAACAATCAAACAGATAAACATAAGCTATGTCCCTGAACGCACCATCTCATGTTGTTTCCGTAGTGTAGTGGTTATCACGTTCGCCTAACACGCGAAAGGTCCCCGGTTCGAGACCGGGCGGAAACAGTCGTCGGTGTTTCTTTCTTTGATTCCGAACTTCAACAATCAAACAGATAAACATAAGCTATGTCCCTGAAGGCACCATCTCATGTGGTTTCCGTAGTGTAGTGGTTATCACGTTCGCCTCACACGCGAAAGGTCCCCGGTTCGAGACCGGGCGTAAACAGTCGTTGATGTTTTTTTCTTTGATTCCCAACTTCAACATTCAAACAGATATACATAAACTATGTCCCTGAACACACCATCTCCTGTGGTTTCCGTAGTGTAGTGGTTATCACGTTCGCCTTACACGCGAAAGGTCCCCGGTTCGAGACCGGGCGGAAACAGTCGTTGGTCTTTCTTTCTTTGATTCCGAACTTGAACAATCAAACAGAGAAACATGCGATATGTCCCTGAACGCACCATCTCATGTGGTTTCCGTAGTGTAGTGGTTATCACGTTCTCCTAACACTCGAAAGGTCCCCGTTTCGAGACCGGGCGGAAACAATCGTTGATGGTTCCTGAACACACCTTCTCATGTGGTTTCCGTAGTGTAGTGGTTATCACGTTCGCGAAAGGTCCCCGGTTCGAGACCGGGCGGAAACAGTCGTTGGTGTTCCTTTCTTTGATTCCGAACTTCAACAATGAAAAAGATAAACATGCCCTATGTCTCTGAACGCACCATCTCATGTGGTTTCCGTAGTGTAGTGGTTATCACGTTCGCCTCACACGCGAAAGGTCCCCGGTTCGAGACCGGGCGGAAACAGTCGTTGTTGTTTTTTTCTTTATTCCGAACTTCAGCAATCAAACAGATAAACATGCGCTATGTCCCTGAACGCACCATCTCATGTGGTTTCCGTAGTGTAGTGGTTATCACGTTCTCCTAACACTCGAAAGGTCCCCGTTTCGAGACCGGGCGGAAACAATCGTTGATGGTTCCTGAACACACCGTCTCATGTGGTTTCCGTAGTGTAGTGGTTATCACGTTCGCGAAAGGTCCCCGGTTCGAGACCGGGCGGAAACAGTCGTTGGTGTTTCTTTCTTTGATTCCGAACTTCAACATTCAAACAGATATACATAAACTATGTCCCTGAACACGCCATCTCCTGTGGTTTCCGTAGTGTAGTGGTTATCACGTTCGCCTTACACGCGAAAGGTCCCCGGTTCGAGACCGGGCGGAAACAGTCGTTGGTCTTTCTTTCTTTGATTCCGAACTTCAACAATCAAACAGAGAAACATGCGATATGTCCCTGAACGCACCATCTCATGTGGTTTCCGTAGTGTAGTGGTTATCACGTTCTCCTAACACTCGAAAGGTCCCCGTTTCGAGACCGGGCGGAAACAATCGTTGATGGTTCCTGAACACACCGTCTCATGTGGTTTCCGTAGTGTAGTGGTTATCACGTTCGCGAAAGGTCCCCGGTTCGAGACCGGGCGGAAACAGTCGTTGGTGTTCCTTTCTTTGATTCCGAACTTCAACAATCAAAAAGATAAACATGCCCTATGTCCCTGAACGCACCATCTCATGTGGTTTCCGTAGTGTAGTGGTTATCACGTTCGCCTCACACGCGAAAGGTCCCCGGTTCGAGACCGGGCGGAAACAGTCGTTGTTGTTTTTTTCTTTATTCCGAACTTCAACATTCAAACAGATATACATAAACTATGTCCCTGAACACACCATCTCCTGTGGTTTCCGTAGTGTAGTGGTTATCACGTTCGCCTTACACGCGAAAGGTCCCCGGTTCGAGACCGGGCGGAAACAGTCGTTGGTCTTTCTTTCTTTGATTCCGAACTTGAACAATCAAACAGAGAAACATGCGATATGTCCCTGAACGCACCATCTCATGTGGTTTCCGTAGTGTAGTGGTTATCACGTTCTCCTAACACTCGAAAGGTCCCCGTTTCGAGACCGGGCGGAAACAATCGTTGATGGTTCCTGAACACACCTTCTCATGTGGTTTCCGTAGTGTAGTGGTTATCACGTTCGCGAAAGGTCCCCGGTTCGAGACCGGGCGGAAACAGTCGTTGGTGTTCCTTTCTTTGATTCCGAACTTCAACAATGAAAAAGATAAACATGCCCTATGTCTCTGAACGCACCATCTCATGTGGTTTCCGTAGTGTAGTGGTTATCACGTTCGCCTCACACGCGAAAGGTCCCCGGTTCGAGACCGGGCGGAAACAGTCGTTGTTGTTTTTTTCTTTATTCCGAACTTCAGCAATCAAACAGATAAACATGCGCTATGTCCCTGAACGCACCATCTCATGTGGTTTCCGTAGTGTAGTGGTTATCACGTTCTCCTAACACTCGAAAGGTCCCCGTTTCGAGACCGGGCGGAAACAATCGTTGATGGTTCCTGAACACACCGTCTCATGTGGTTTCCGTAGTGTAGTGGTTATCACGTTCGCGAAAGGTCCCCGGTTCGAGACCGGGCGGAAACAGTCGTTGGTGTTTCTTTCTTTGATTCCGAACTTCAACAATCAAACAGATAAACATAAGCTATGTCCCTGAACGCACCATCTCATGTTGTTTCCGTAGTGTAGTGGTTATCACGTTCGCCTAACACGCGAAAGGTCCCCGGTTCGAGACCGGGCGGAAACAGTCGTCGGTGTTTCTTTCTTTGATTCCGAACTTCAACAATCAAACAGATAAACATAAGCTATGTCCCTGAAGGCACCATCTCATGTGGTTTCCGTAGTGTAGTGGTTATCACGTTCGCCTCACACGCGAAAGGTCCCCGGTTCGAGACCGGGCGTAAACAGTCGTTGATGTTTTTTTCTTTGATTCCCAACTTCAACATTCAAACAGATATACATAAACTATGTCCCTGAACACACCATCTCCTGTGGTTTCCGTAGTGTAGTGGTTATCACGTTCGCCTTACACGCGAAAGGTCCCCGGTTCGAGACCGGGCGGAAACAGTCGTTGGTCTTTCTTTCTTTGATTCCGAACTTGAACAATCAAACAGAGAAACATGCGATATGTCCCTGAACGCACCATCTCATGTGGTTTCCGTAGTGTAGTGGTTATCACGTTCTCCTAACACTCGAAAGGTCCCCGTTTCGAGACCGGGCGGAAACAATCGTTGATGGTTCCTGAACACACCTTCTCATGTGGTTTCCGTAGTGTAGTGGTTATCACGTTCGCGAAAGGTCCCCGGTTCGAGACCGGGCGGAAACAGTCGTTGGTGTTCCTTTCTTTGATTCCGAACTTCAACAATGAAAAAGATAAACATGCCCTATGTCTCTGAACGCACCATCTCATGTGGTTTCCGTAGTGTAGTGGTTATCACGTTCGCCTCACACGCGAAAGGTCCCCGGTTCGAGACCGGGCGGAAACAGTCGTTGTTGTTTTTTTCTTTATTCCGAACTTCAGCAATCAAACAGATAAACATGCGCTATGTCCCTGAACGCACCATCTCATGTGGTTTCCGTAGTGTAGTGGTTATCACGTTCTCCTAACACTCGAAAGGTCCCCGTTTCGAGACCGGGCGGAAACAATCGTTGATGGTTCCTGAACACACCGTCTCATGTGGTTTCCGTAGTGTAGTGGTTATCACGTTCGCGAAAGGTCCCCGGTTCGAGACCGGGCGGAAACAGTCGTTGGTGTTTCTTTCTTTGATTCCGAACTTCAACAATCAAACAGATAAACATAAGCTATGTCCCTGAACGCACCATCTCATGTTGTTTCCGTAGTGTAGTGGTTATCACGTTCGCCTAACACGCGAAAGGTCCCCGGTTCGAGACCGGGCGGAAACAGTCGTTGGTGTTTCTTTCTTTGATTCCGAACTTCAACAATCAAACAGATAAACATAAGCTATGTCCCTGAAGGCACCATCTCATGTGGTTTCCGTAGTGTAGTGGTTATCACATTCGCCTCACACGCGAAAGGTCCCCGTTTCGAGACCGGGCGGAAACAGTCGTTGATGTTTTTTTCTTTGATTCCCAACTTCAACATTCAAACAGATAAACATGCGCTATGTCCCTGAACGCACCATCTCATGTGGTTTCCGTAGTGTCGTGGTTATCACGTTCGCGAAAGGTCCCTGGTTCGAGACCGGGCGGAAACAGTCGTTGATGTTTTTTTCTTTATTCCGAACTTCAGCAATCAAACAGATAAACATACACTATGTCCCTGAACGCACCATCTCCTGTGGTTTCCGTAGTGTAGTGGTTATCACGTTCGCCTTACACGCGAAAGGTCCCCGTTTCGAGACCGGGCGGAAACAGTCGTTGATGTTTTTTTCTTTGATTCCCAACTTCAACATTCAAACAGATATACATAAACTATGTCCCTGAACACACCGTCTCATGTGGTTTTCGTAGTGTAGTGGTTATCACGTTCGCGAAAGGTCCCCGGTTCGAGACCGGGCGGAAACAGTCGTCGGTGTTTCTTTCTTTGATTCCGAACTTCAACAATCAAACAGATAAACATAAGCTATGTCCCTGAAGGCACCATCTCATGTGGTTTCCGTAGTGTAGTGGTTATCACGTTCGCCTCACACGCGAAAGGTCCCCGGTTCGAGACCGGGCGGAAACAGTCGTTGATGTTTTTTTCTTTGATTCCCAACTTCAACATTCAAACAGATATACATAAACTATGTCCCTGAACACGCCATCTCCTGTGGTTTCCGTAGTGTAGTGGTTATCACGTTCGCCTTACACGCGAAAGGTCCCCGGTTCGAGACCGGGCGGAAACAGTCGTTGGTCTTTCTTTCTTTGATTCCGAACTTCAACAATCAAACAGAGAAACATGCGATATGTCCCTGAACGCACCATCTCATGTGGTTTCCGTAGTGTAGTGGTTATCACGTTCTCCTAACACTCGAAAGGTCCCCGTTTCGAGACCGGGCGGAAACAATCGTTGATGGTTCCTGAACACACCGTCTCATGTGGTTTCCGTAGTGTAGTGGTTATCACGTTCGCGAAAGGTCCCCGGTTCGAGACCGGGCGGAAACAGTCGTTGGTGTTCCTTTCTTTGATTCCGAACTTCAACAATCAAAAAGATAAACATGCCCTATGTCCCTGAACGCACCATCTCATGTGGTTTCCGTAGTGTAGTGGTTATCACGTTCGCCTCACACGCGAAAGGTCCCCGGTTCGAGACCGGGCGGAAACAGTCGTTGTTGTTTTTTTCTTTATTCCGAACTTCAACATTCAAACAGATATACATAAACTATGTCCCTGAACACACCATCTCCTGTGGTTTCCGTAGTGTAGTGGTTATCACGTTCGCCTTACACGCGAAAGGTCCCCGGTTCGAGACCGGGCGGAAACAGTCGTTGGTCTTTCTTTCTTTGATTCCGAACTTGAACAATCAAACAGAGAAACATGCGATATGTCCCTGAACGCACCATCTCATGTGGTTTCCGTAGTGTAGTGGTTATCACGTTCTCCTAACACTCGAAAGGTCCCCGTTTCGAGACCGGGCGGAAACAATCGTTGATGGTTCCTGAACACACCTTCTCATGTGGTTTCCGTAGTGTAGTGGTTATCACGTTCGCGAAAGGTCCCCGGTTCGAGACCGGGCGGAAACAGTCGTTGGTGTTCCTTTCTTTGATTCCGAACTTCAACAATGAAAAAGATAAACATGCCCTATGTCTCTGAACGCACCATCTCATGTGGTTTCCGTAGTGTAGTGGTTATCACGTTCGCCTCACACGCGAAAGGTCCCCGGTTCGAGACCGGGCGGAAACAGTCGTTGTTGTTTTTTTCTTTATTCCGAACTTCAGCAATCAAACAGATAAACATGCGCTATGTCCCTGAACGCACCATCTCATGTGGTTTCCGTAGTGTAGTGGTTATCACGTTCTCCTAACACTCGAAAGGTCCCCGTTTCGAGACCGGGCGGAAACAATCGTTGATGGTTCCTGAACACACCGTCTCATGTGGTTTCCGTAGTGTAGTGGTTATCACGTTCGCGAAAGGTCCCCGGTTCGAGACCGGGCGGAAACAGTCGTTGGTGTTTCTTTCTTTGATTCCGAACTTCAACAATCAAACAGATAAACATAAGCTATGTCCCTGAACGCACCATCTCATGTTGTTTCCGTAGTGTAGTGGTTATCACGTTCGCCTAACACGCGAAAGGTCCCCGGTTCGAGACCGGGCGGAAACAGTCGTTGGTGTTTCTTTCTTTGATTCCGAACTTCAACAATCAAACAGATAAACATAAGCTATGTCCCTGAAGGCACCATCTCATGTGGTTTCCGTAGTGTAGTGGTTATCACGTTCGCCTCACACGCGAAAGGTCCCCGTTTCGAGACCGGGCGGAAACAGTCGTTGATGTTTTTTTCTTTGATTCCCAACTTCAACATTCAAACAGATAAACATGCGCTATGTCCCTGAACGCACCATCTCATGTGGTTTCCGTAGTGTAGTGGTTATCACGTTCGCGAAAGGTCCCTGGTTCGAGACCGGGCGGAAACAGTCGTTGATGTTTTTTTCTTTATTCCGAACTTCAGCAATCAAACAGATAAACATACACTATGTCCCTGAACGCACCATCTCCTGTGGTTTCCGTAGTGTAGTGGTTATCACGTTCGCCTTACACGCGAAAGGTCCCCGTTTCGAGACCGGGCGGAAACAGTCGTTGATGTTTTTTTCTTTGATTCCCAACTTCAACATTCAAACAGATATACATAAACTATGTCCCTGAACACACCGTCTCATGTGGTTTTCGTAGTGTAGTGGTTATCACGTTCGCGAAAGGTCCCCGGTTCGAGACCGGGCGGAAACAGTCGTCGGTGTTTCTTTCTTTGATTCCGAACTTCAACAATCAAACAGATAAACATAAACTATGTCCCTGAACGCACCATCTCATGTGGTTTCCGTAGTGTAGTGGTTATCACGTTCGCCTTACACGCGAAAGGTCCCCGGTTCGAGACCGGGCGGAAACAGTCGTTGGTCTTTCTTTCTTTGATTCCGAACTTCAACAATCAAACAGAGAAACATGCGATATGTCCCTGAACGCACCATCTCATGTGGTTTCCGTAGTGTAGTGGTTATCACGTTCTCCTAACACTTGAAAGGTCCCCGTTTCGAGACCGGGCGGAAACAATCGTTGATGGTTCCTGAACACACCGTCTCATGTGGTTTCCGTAGTGTAGTGGTTATCACGTTCGCGAAAGGTCCCCGGTTCGAGACCGGGCGGAAACAGTCGTTGGTGTTCCTTTCTTTGATTCCGAACTTCAACAATCAAAAAGATAAACATGCCCTATGTCCCTGAACGCACCATCTCATGTGGTTTCCGTAGTGTAGTGGTTATCACGTTCGCCTCACACGCGAAAGGTCCCCGGTTCGAAACCGGGCGGAAACAGTCGTTGTTGTTTTTTTCTTTATTCCGAACTTCAGCAATCAAACAGATAAACATGCGCTATGTCCCTGAACGCACCATCTCATGTGGTTTCCGTAGTGTAGTGGTTATCACGTTCGCGAAAGGTCCCTGGTTCGAGACCGGGCGGAAACAGTCGTTGATGTTTTTTTCTTTATTCCGAACTTCAGCAATCAAACAGATAAACATAAGCTATGTCCCTGAACGCACCATCTCATGTTGTTTCCGTAGTGTAGTGGTTATCACGTTCGCCTAACACGCGAAAGGTCCCCGGTTCGAGACCGGGCGGAAACAGTCGTTGGTGTTTCTTTCTTTGATTCTGAACTTCAACAATCAAACAGATAAACATGCCCTATGTCCCTGAACGCACCATCTCATGTGGTTTCCGTAGTGTAGTGGTTATCACGTTCGCCTCACACGCGAAAGGTCCCCGGTTCGAGACCGGGCGGAAACAGTCGTTGATGTTTTTTTCTTTATTCCGAACTTCAGCAATCAAACAGATAAACATACACTATGTCCCTGAACGCACCATCTCCTGTGGTTTCCGTAGTGTAGTGGTTATCACGTTCGCCTTACACGCGAAAGGTCCCCGTTTCGAGACCGGGCGGAAACAGTCGTTGATGTTTTTTTCTTTGATTCCGAAATTCAACAATCAAACAGATAAACATAAGCTATGTCCCTGAACGCACCATCTCATGTGGTTTCCGTAGTGTAGTGGTTATCACGTTCGCCTCACACGCGAAAGGTCCCCTGTTCGAGACCGGGCGGAAACAGTCGTTGATGTTTTTTTCTTTATTCCAAACTTCAGCAATCAAACAGATAAACATAAGCTATGTCCCTGAACGCACCATCTCATGTTGTTTCCGTAGTGTAGTGGTTATAACGTTCGCCTTGCACGCGAAAGGTCCCCGGTTCGAGACCGGGCGGAAACAGTCGTTGATGTTTTTTTCTTTGATTCCGAAATTCAACAATCAAACAGATAAACATAAGCTATGTCCCTGAACGCACCATCTCATGTGGTTTCCGTAGTGTAGTGGTTATCACGTTCGCCTAACACGCGAAAGGTCCCCGGTTCGAGACCGGGCGGAAACAGTCGTTGGTGTTTCTTTCTTTGATTCCGAACTTCAACAATCAAACAGATAAACATAAGCTATGTCCCTGAAGGCACCATCTCATGTGGTTTCCGTAGTGTAGTGGTTATCACGTTCGCCTCACATGCGAAAGGTCCCCGTTTCGAGACCGGGCGGAAACAGTCGTTGATGTTTTTTTCTTTGATTCCCAACTTCAACATTCAAACAGATAAACATGCGCTATGTCCCTGAACGCACCATCTCATGTGGTTTCCGTAGTGTAGTGGTTATCACGTTCGCGAAAGGTCCCTGGTTCGAGACCGGGCGGAAACAGTCGTTGATGTTTTTTTCTTTATTCCGAACTTCAGCAATCAAACAGATAAACATACACTATGTCCCTGAACGCACCATCTCCTGTGGTTTCCGTAGTGTAGTGGTTATCACGTTCGCCTTACACGCGAAAGGTCCCCGTTTTGAGACCGGGCGGAAACAGTCGTTGATGTTTTTTTCTTTATTCCGAACTTCAGCAATCAAACAGATAAACATGCCCTATGTCCCTGAACGCACCATCTCATGTGGTTTCCGTAGTGTAGTGGTTATCACGTTCGCCTCACACGCGAAAGGTCCCCGGTTCGAGACCGGGCGGAAACAGTCGTTGATGTTTTTTTCTTTATTCCAAACTTCAGCAATCAAACAGATAAACATACACTATGTCCCTGAACACACCATCTCCTGTGGTTTCCGTAGTGTAGTGGTTATCACGTTCGCCTCACACGCGAAAGGTCCCCGGTTCGAGACCGGGCGGAAACAGTTGTTGATGTTTTTTTCTTTATTCCAAACTTCAGCAATCAAACAGGTAAACATACACTATGTCCCTGAACGCACCATCTCATGTTGTTTCCGTAGTGTAGTGGTTATCACGTTCGCCTAACACGCGAAAGGTCCCCGGTTCGAGACCGGGCGGAAACAGTCGTTGGTGTTTCTTTCTTTGATTCCGAACTTCAACAATCAAACAGATAAACATAAGCTATGTCCCTGAAGGCACCATCTCATGTGGTTTCCGTAGTGTAGTGGTTATCACGTTCGCCTCACACGCGAAAGGTCCCCGTTTCGAGACCGGGCGGAAACAGTCGTTGATGTTTTTTTCTTTGATTCCCAACTTCAACATTCAAACAGATAAACATGCGCTATGTCCCTGAACGCACCATCTCATGTGGTTTCCGTAGTGTAGTGGTTATCACGTTCGCGAAAGGTCCCTGGTTCGAGACCGGGCGGAAACAGTCGTTGATGTTTTTTTCTTTATTCCGAACTTCAGCAATCAAACAGATAAACATACACTATGTCCCTGAACGCACCATCTCCTGTGGTTTCCGTAGTGTAGTGGTTATCACGTTCGCCTTACACGCGAAAGGTCCCCGTTTCGAGACCGGGCGGAAACAGTCGTTGATGTTTTTTTCTTTGATTCCCAACTTCAGCAATCAAACAGATAAACATACACTATGTCCCTGAACGCACCATCTCATGTTGTTTCCGTAGTGTAGTGGTTATCACGTTCGCCTAACACGCGAAAGGTCCCCGGTTCGAGACCGGGCGGAAACAGTCGTTGGTGTTTCTTTCTTTGATTCCGAACTTCAACAATCAAACAGATAAACATAAGCTATGTCCCTGAAGGCACCATCTCATGTGGTTTCCGTAGTGTAGTGGTTATCACGTTCGCCTCACACGCGAAAGGTCCCCGTTTCGAGACCGGGCGGAAACAGTCGTTGATGTTTTTTTCTTTGATTCCCAACTTCAACATTCAAACAGATAAACATGCGCTATGTCCCTGAACGCACCATCTCATGTGGTTTCCGTAGTGTAGTGGTTATCACGTTCGCGAAAGGTCCCTGGTTCGAGACCGGGCGGAAACAGTCGTTGATGTTTTTTTCTTTATTCCGAACTTCAGCAATCAAACAGATAAACATACACTATGTCCCTGAACGCACCATCTCCTGTGGTTTCCGTAGTGTAGTGGTTATCACGTTCGCCTTACACGCGAAAGGTCCCCGGTTCGAGACCGGGCGGAAACAGTCGTTGGTCTTTCTTTCTTTGATTCCGAACTTCAACAATCAAACAGAGAAACATGCGATATGTCCCTGAACGCACCATCTCATGTGGTTTCCGTAGTGTAGTGGTTATCACGTTCTCCTAACACTTGAAAGGTCCCCGTTTCGAGACCGGGCGGAAACAATCGTTGATGGTTCCTGAACACACCGTCTCATGTGGTTTCCGTAGTGTAGTGGTTATCACGTTCGCGAAAGGTCCCCGGTTCGAGACCGGGCGGAAACAGTCGTTGGTGTTCCTTTCTTTGATTCCGAACTTCAACAATCAAAAAGATAAACATGCCCTATGTCCCTGAACGCACCATATCATGTGGTTTCCGTAGTGTAGTGGTTATCACGTTCGCCTCACACGCGAAAGGTCCCCGGTTCGAAACCGGGCGGAAAGAGTCGTTGTTGTTTTTTTCTTTATTCCGAACTTCAGCAATCAAACAGATAAACATGCGCTATGTCCCTGAACGCACCATCTCATGTGGTTTCCGTAGTGTAGTGGTTATCACGTTCGCGAAAGGTCCCTGGTTCGAGACCGGGCGGAAACAGTCGTTGATGTTTTTTTCTTTATTCCGAACTTCAGCAATCAAACAGATAAACATAAGCTATGTCCCTGAACGCACCATCTCATGTTGTTTCCGTAGTGTAGTGGTTATCACGTTCGCCTAACACGCGAAAGGTCCCCGGTTCGAGACCGGGCGGAAACAGTCGTTGGTGTTTCTTTCTTTGATTCTGAACTTCAACAATCAAACAGATAAACATGCCCTATGTCCCTGAACGCACCATCTCATGTGGTTTCCGTAGTGTAGTGGTTATCACGTTCGCCTCACACGCGAAAGGTCCCCGGTTCGAGACCGGGCGGAAACAGTCGTTGATGTTTTTTTCTTTATTCCGAACTTCAGCAATCAAACAGATAAACATACACTATGTCCCTGAACGCACCATCTCCTGTGGTTTCCGTAGTGTAGTGGTTATCACGTTCGCCTTACACGCGAAAGGTCCCCGTTTCGAGACCGGGCGGAAACAGTCGTTGATGTTTTTTTCTTTGATTCCGAAATTCAACAATCAAACAGATAAACATAAGCTATGTCCCTGAACGCACCATCTCATGTGGTTTCCGTAGTGTAGTGGTTATCACGTTCGCCTCACACGCGAAAGGTCCCCTGTTCGAGACCGGGCGGAAACAGTCGTTGATGTTTTTTTCTTTATTCCAAACTTCAGCAATCAAACAGATAAACATAAGCTATGTCCCTGAACGCACCATCTCATGTTGTTTCCGTAGTGTAGTGGTTATAACGTTCGCCTTGCACGCGAAAGGTCCCCGGTTCGAGACCGGGCGGAAACAGTCGTTGATGTTTTTTTCTTTGATTCCGAAATTCAACAATCAAACAGATAAACATAAGCTATGTCCCTGAACGCACCATCTCATGTGGTTTCCGTAGTGTAGTGGTTATCACGTTCGCCTAACACGCGAAAGGTCCCCGGTTCGAGACCGGGCGGAAACAGTCGTTGGTGTTTCTTTCTTTGATTCCGAACTTCAACAATCAAACAGATAAACATAAGCTATGTCCCTGAAGGCACCATCTCATGTGGTTTCCGTAGTGTAGTGGTTATCACGTTCGCCTCACATGCGAAAGGTCCCCGTTTCGAGACCGGGCGGAAACAGTCGTTGATGTTTTTTTCTTTGATTCCCAACTTCAACATTCAAACAGATAAACATGCGCTATGTCCCTGAACGCACCATCTCATGTGGTTTCCGTAGTGTAGTGGTTATCACGTTCGCGAAAGGTCCCTGGTTCGAGACCGGGCGGAAACAGTCGTTGATGTTTTTTTCTTTATTCCGAACTTCAGCAATCAAACAGATAAACATACACTATGTCCCTGAACGCACCATCTCCTGTGGTTTCCGTAGTGTAGTGGTTATCACGTTCGCCTTACACGCGAAAGGTCCCCGTTTTGAGACCGGGCGGAAACAGTCGTTGATGTTTTTTTCTTTATTCCGAACTTCAGCAATCAAACAGATAAACATAAGCTATGTCCCTGAACGCACCATCTCATGTTGTTTCCGTAGTGTAGTGGTTATCACGTTCGCCTAACACGCGAAAGGTCCCCGGTTCGAGACCGGGCGGAAACAGTCGTTGGTGTTTCTTTCTTTGATTCTGAACTTCAACAATCAAACAGATAAACATGCCCTATGTCCCTGAACGCACCATCTCATGTGGTTTCCGTAGTGTAGTGGTTATCACGTTCGCCTCACACGCGAAAGGTCCCCGGTTCGAGACCGGGCGGAAACAGTCGTTGATGTTTTTTTCTTTATTCCAAACTTCAGCAATCAAACAGATAAACATACACTATGTCCCTGAACACACCATCTCCTGTGGTTTCCGTAGTGTAGTGGTTATCACGTTCGCCTCACACGCGAAAGGTCCCCGGTTCGAGACCGGGCGGAAACAGTTGTTGATGTTTTTTTCTTTATTCCAAACTTCAGCAATCAAACAGATAAACATACACTATGTCCCTGAACGCACCATCTCATGTTGTTTCCGTAGTGTAGTGGTTATCACGTTCGCCTAACACGCGAAAGGTCCCCGGTTCGAGACCGGGCGGAAACAGTCGTTGGTGTTTCTTTCTTTGATTCCGAACTTCAACAATCAAACAGATAAACATAAGCTATGTCCCTGAAGGCACCATCTCATGTGGTTTCCGTAGTGTAGTGGTTATCACGTTCGCCTCACACGCGAAAGGTCCCCGTTTCGAGACCGGGCGGAAACAGTCGTTGATGTTTTTTTCTTTGATTCCCAACTTCAACATTCAAACAGATAAACATGCGCTATGTCCCTGAACGCACCATCTCATGTGGTTTCCGTAGTGTAGTGGTTATCACGTTCGCGAAAGGTCCCTGGTTCGAGACCGGGCAGAAACAGTCGTTGATGTTTTTTTCTTTATTCCGAACTTCAGCAATCAAACAGATAAACATACACTATGTCCCTGAACGCACCATCTCCTGTGGTTTCCGTAGTGTAGTGGTTATCACGTTCGCCTTACACGCGAAAGGTCCCCGTTTCGAGACCGGGCGGAAACAGTCGTTGATGTTTTTTTCTTTGATTCCCAACTTCAGCAATCAAACAGATAAACATACACTATGTCCCTGAACGCACCATCTCATGTTGTTTCCGTAGTGTAGTGGTTATCACGTTCGCCTAACACGCGAAAGGTCCCCGGTTCGTGACCGGGCGGAAACAGTCGTTGGTGTTTCTTTCTTTGATTCCGAACTTCAACAATCAAACAGATAAACATAAGCTATGTCCCTGAAGGCACCATCTCATGTGGTTTCCGTAGTGTAGTGGTTATCACATTCGCCTCACACGCGAAAGGTCCCCGTTTCGAGACCGGGCGGAAACAGTCGTTGATGTTTTTTTCTTTGATTCCCAACTTCAACATTCAAACAGATAAACATGCGCTATGTCCCTGAACGCACCATCTCATGTGGTTTCCGTAGTGTAGTGGTTATCACGTTCGCGAAAGGTCCCTGGTTCGAGACCGGGCGGAAACAGTCGTTGATGTTTTTTTCTTTATTCCGAACTTCAGCAATCAAACAGATAAACATACACTATGTCCCTGAACGCACCATCTCCTGTGGTTTCCGTAGTGTAGTGGTTATCACGTTCGCCTTACACGCGAAAGGTCCCCGTTTCGAGACCGGGCGGAAACAGTCGTTGATGTTTTTTTCTTTGATTCCCAACTTCAACATTCAAACAGATATACATAAACTATGTCCCTGAACACACCGTCTCATGTGGTTTTCGTAGTGTAGTGGTTATCACGTTCGCGAAAGGTCCCCGGTTCGAGACCGGGCGGAAACAGTCGTCGGTGTTTCTTTCTTTGATTCCGAACTTCAACAATCAAACAGATAAACATAAGCTATGTCCCTGAAGGCACCATCTCATGTGGTTTCCGTAGTGTAGTGGTTATCACGTTCGCCTCACACGCGAAAGGTCCCCGGTTCGAGACCGGGCGGAAACAGTCGTTGATGTTTTTTTCTTTGATTCCCAACTTCAACATTCAAACAGATATACATAAACTATGTCCCTGAACACGCCATCTCCTGTGGTTTCCGTAGTGTAGTGGTTATCACGTTCGCCTTACACGCGAAAGGTCCCCGGTTCGAGACCGGGCGGAAACAGTCGTTGGTCTTTCTTTCTTTGATTCCGAACTTCAACAATCAAACAGAGAAACATGCGATATGTCCCTGAACGCACCATCTCATGTGGTTTCCGTAGTGTAGTGGTTATCACGTACTCCTAACACTCGAAAGGTCCCCGTTTCGAGACCGGGCGGAAACAATCGTTGATGGTTCCTGAACACACCGTCTCATGTGGTTTCCGTAGTGTAGTGGTTATCACGTTCGCGAAAGGTCCCCGGTTCGAGACCGGGCGGAAACAGTCGTTGGTGTTCCTTTCTTTGATTCCGAACTTCAACAATCAAAAAGATAAACATGCCCTATGTCCCTGAACGCACCATCTCATGTGGTTTCCGTAGTGTAGTGGTTATCACGTTCGCCTCACACGCGAAAGGTCCCCGGTTCGAGACCGGGCGGAAACAGTCGTTGTTGTTTTTTTCTTTATTCCGAACTTCAACATTCAAACAGATATACATAAACTATGTCCCTGAACACACCATCTCCTGTGGTTTCCGTAGTGTAGTGGTTATCACGTTCGCCTTACACGCGAAAGGTCCCCGGTTCGAGACCGGGCGGAAACAGTCGTTGGTCTTTCTTTCTTTGATTCCGAACTTGAACAATCAAACAGAGAAACATGCGATATGTCCCTGAACGCACCATCTCATGTGGTTTCCGTAGTGTAGTGGTTATCACGTTCTCCTAACACTCGAAAGGTCCCCGTTTCGAGACCGGGCGGAAACAATCGTTGATGGTTCCTGAACACACCTTCTCATGTGGTTTCCGTAGTGTAGTGGTTATCACGTTCGCGAAAGGTCCCCGGTTCGAGACCGGGCGGAAACAGTCGTTGGTGTTCCTTTCTTTGATTCCGAACTTCAACAATGAAAAAGATAAACATGCCCTATGTCTCTGAACGCACCATCTCATGTGGTTTCCGTAGTGTAGTGGTTATCACGTTCGCCTCACACGCGAAAGGTCCCCGGTTCGAGACCGGGCGGAAACAGTCGTTGTTGTTTTTTTCTTTATTCCGAACTTCAGCAATCAAACAGATAAACATGCGCTATGTCCCTGAACGCACCATCTCATGTGGTTTCCGTAGTGTAGTGGTTATCACGTTCTCCTAACACTCGAAAGGTCCCCGTTTCGAGACCGGGCGGAAACAATCGTTGATGGTTCCTGAACACACCGTCTCATGTGGTTTCCGTAGTGTAGTGGTTATCACGTTCGCGAAAGGTCCCCGGTTCGAGACCGGGCGGAAACAGTCGTTGGTGTTTCTTTCTTTGATTCCGAACTTCAACAATCAAACAGATAAACATAAGCTATGTCCCTGAACGCACCATCTCATGTTGTTTCCGTAGTGTAGTGGTTATCACGTTCGCCTAACACGCGAAAGGTCCCCGGTTCGAGACCGGGCGGAAACAGTCGTTGGTGTTTCTTTCTTTGATTCCGAACTTCAACAATCAAACAGATAAACATAAGCTATGTCCCTGAACGCACCATCTCCTGTGGTTTCCGTAGTGTAGTGGTTATCACGTTCGCCTTACACGCGAAAGGTCCCCGTTTTGAGACCGGGCGGAAACAGTCGTTGATGTTTTTTTCTTTATTCCGAACTTCAGCAATCAAACAGATAAACATGCCCTATGTCCCTGAACGCACCATCTCATGTGGTTTCCGTAGTGTAGTGGTTATCACGTTCGCCTCACACGCGAAAGGTCCCCGGTTCGAGACCGGGCGGAAACAGTCGTTGATGTTTTTTTCTTTATTCCAAACTTCAGCAATCAAACAGATAAACATACACTATGTCCCTGAACACACCATCTCCTGTGGTTTCCGTAGTGTAGTGGTTATCACGTTCGCCTCACACGCGAAAGGTCCCCGGTTCGAGACCGGGCGGAAACAGTTGTTGATGTTTTTTTCTTTATTCCAAACTTCAGCAATCAAACAGATAAACATACACTATGTCCCTGAACGCACCATCTCATGTTGTTTCCGTAGTGTAGTGGTTATCACGTTCGCCTAACACGCGAAAGGTCCCCGGTTCGAGACCGGGCGGAAACAGTCGTTGGTGTTTCTTTCTTTGATTCCGAACTTCAACAATCAAACAGATAAACATGCGCTATGTCCCTGAACGCACCATCTCATGTGGTTTCCGTAGTGTAGTGGTTATCACGTTCGCGAAAGGTCCCTGGTTCGAGACCGGGCGGAAACAGTCGTTGATGTTTTTTTCTTTATTCCGAACTTCAGCAATCAAACAGATAAACATACACTATGTCCCTGAACGCACCATCTCCTGTGGTTTCCGTAGTGTAGTGGTTATCACGTTCGCCTTACACGCGAAAGGTCCCCGTTTCGAGACCGGGCGGAAACAGTCGTTGATGTTTTTTTCTTTGATTCCCAACTTCAACATTCAAACAGATATACATAAACTATGTCCCTGAACACACCGTCTCATGTGGTTTTCGTAGTGTAGTGGTTATCACGTTCGCGAAAGGTCCCCGGTTCGAGACCGGGCGGAAACAGTCGTCGGTGTTTCTTTCTTTGATTCCGAACTTCAACAATCAAACAGATAAACATAAACTATGTCCCTGAACGCACCATCTCATGTGGTTTCCGTAGTGTAGTGGTTATCACGTTCGCCTTACACGCGAAAGGTCCCCGGTTCGAGACCGGGCGGAAACAGTCGTTGGTCTTTCTTTCTTTGATTCCGAACTTCAACAATCAAACAGAGAAACATGCGATATGTCCCTGAACGCACCATCTCATGTGGTTTCCGTAGTGTAGTGGTTATCACGTTCTCCTAACACTTGAAAGGTCCCCGTTTCGAGACCGGGCGGAAACAATCGTTGATGGTTCCTGAACACACCGTCTCATGTGGTTTCCGTAGTGTAGTGGTTATCACGTTCGCCTCACACGCGAAAGGTCCCCGGTTCGAAACCGGGCGGAAACAGTCGTTGTTGTTTTTTTCTTTATTCCGAACTTCAGCAATCAAACAGATAAACATGCGCTATGTCCCTGAACGCACCATCTCATGTGGTTTCCGTAGTGTAGTGGTTATCACGTTCGCGAAAGGTCCCTGGTTCGAGACCGGGCGGAAACAGTCGTTGATGTTTTTTTCTTTATTCCGAACTTCAGCAATCAAACAGATAAACATAAGCTATGTCCCTGAACGCACCATCTCATGTTGTTTCCGTAGTGTAGTGGTTATCACGTTCGCCTAACACGCGAAAGGTCCCCGGTTCGAGACCGGGCGGAAACAGTCGTTGGTGTTTCTTTCTTTGATTCTGAACTTCAACAATCAAACAGATAAACATGCCCTATGTCCCTGAACGCACCATCTCATGTGGTTTCCGTAGTGTAGTGGTTATCACGTTCGCCTCACACGCGAAAGGTCCCCGGTTCGAGACCGGGCGGAAACAGTCGTTGATGTTTTTTTCTTTATTCCGAACTTCAGCAATCAAACAGATAAACATACACTATGTCCCTGAACGCACCATCTCCTGTGGTTTCCGTAGTGTAGTGGTTATCACGTTCGCCTTACACGCGAAAGGTCCCCGTTTCGAGACCGGGCGGAAACAGTCGTTGATGTTTTTTTCTTTGATTCCGAAATTCAACAATCAAACAGATAAACATAAGCTATGTCCCTGAACGCACCATCTCATGTGGTTTCCGTAGTGTAGTGGTTATCACGTTCGCCTCACACGCGAAAGGTGCCCTGTTCGAGACCGGGCGGAAACAGTCGTTGATGTTTTTTTCTTTATTCCAAACTTCAGCAATCAAACAGATAAACATAAGCTATGTCCCTGAACGCACCATCTCATGTTGTTTCCGTAGTGTAGTGGTTATAACGTTCGCCTTGCACGCGAAAGGTCCCCGGTTCGAGACCGGGCGGAAACAGTCGTTGATGTTTTTTTCTTTGATTCCGAAATTCAACAATCAAACAGATAAACATAAGCTATGTCCCTGAACGCACCATCTCATGTGGTTTCCGTAGTGTAGTGGTTATCACGTTCGCCTAACACGCGAAAGGTCCCCGGTTCGAGACCGGGCGGAAACAGTCGTTGGTGTTTCTTTCTTTGATTCCGAACTTCAACAATCAAACAGATAAACATAAGCTATGTCCCTGAAGGCACCATCTCATGTGGTTTCCGTAGTGTAGTGGTTATCACGTTCGCCTCACATGCGAAAGGTCCCCGTTTCGAGGCCGGGCGGAAACAGTCGTTGATGTTTTTTTCTTTGATTCCCAACTTCAACATTCAAACAGATAAACATGCGCTATGTCCCTGAACGCACCATCTCATGTGGTTTCCGTAGTGTAGTGGTTATCACGTTCGCGAAAGGTCCCTGGTTCGAGACCGGGCGGAAACAGTCGTTGATGTTTTTTTCTTTATTCCGAACTTCAGCAATCAAACAGATAAACATACACTATGTCCCTGAACGCACCATCTCCTGTGGTTTCCGTAGTGTAGTGGTTATCACGTTCGCCTTACACGCGAAAGGTCCCCGTTTCGAGACCGGGCGGAAACAGTCGTTGATGTTTTTTTCTTTGATTCCCAACTTCAACATTCAAACAGATATACATAAACTATGTCCCTGAACACACCGTCTCATGTGGTTTTCGTAGTGTAGTGGTTATCACGTTCGCGAAAGGTCCCCGGTTCGAGACCGGGCGGAAACAGTCGTCGGTGTTTCTTTCTTTGATTCCGAACTTCAACAATCAAACAGATAAACATAAACTATGTCCCTGAACGCACCATCTCATGTGGTTTCCGTAGTGTAGTGGTTATCACGTTCGCCTTACACGCGAAAGGTCCCCGGTTCGAGACCGGGCGGAAACAGTCGTTGGTCTTTCTTTCTTTGATTCCGAACTTCAACAATCAAACAGAGAAACATGCGATATGTCCCTGAACGCACCATCTCATGTGGTTTCCGTAGTGTAGTGGTTATCACGTTCTCCTAACACTTGAAAGGTCCCCGTTTCGAGACCGGGCGGAAACAATCGTTGATGGTTCCTGAACACACCGTCTCATGTGGTTTCCGTAGTGTAGTGGTTATCACGTTCGCCTCACACGCGAAAGGTCCCCGGTTCGAAACCGGGCGGAAACAGTCGTTGTTGTTTTTTTCTTTATTCCGAACTTCAGCAATCAAACAGATAAACATGCGCTATGTCCCTGAACGCACCATCTCATGTGGTTTCCGTAGTGTAGTGGTTATCACGTTCGCGAAAGGTCCCTGGTTCGAGACCGGGCGGAAACAGTCGTTGATGTTTTTTTCTTTATTCCGAACTTCAGCAATCAAACAGATAAACATAAGCTATGTCCCTGAACGCACCATCTCATGTTGTTTCCGTAGTGTAGTGGTTATCACGTTCGCCTAACACGCGAAAGGTCCCCGGTTCGAGACCGGGCGGAAACAGTCGTTGGTGTTTCTTTCTTTGATTCTGAACTTCAACAATCAAACAGATAAACATGCCCTATGTCCCTGAACGCACCATCTCATGTGGTTTCCGTAGTGTAGTGGTTATCACGTTCGCCTCACACGCGAAAGGTCCCCGGTTCGAGACCGGGCGGAAACAGTCGTTGATGTTTTTTTCTTTATTCCGAACTTCAGCAATCAAACAGATAAACATACACTATGTCCCTGAACGCACCATCTCCTGTGGTTTCCGTAGTGTAGTGGTTATCACGTTCGCCTTACACGCGAAAGGTCCCCGTTTCGAGACCGGGCGGAAACAGTCGTTGATGTTTTTTTCTTTGATTCCGAAATTCAACAATCAAACAGATAAACATAAGCTATGTCCCTGAACGCACCATCTCATGTGGTTTCCGTAGTGTAGTGGTTATCACGTTCGCCTCACACGCGAAAGGTGCCCTGTTCGAGACCGGGCGGAAACAGTCGTTGATGTTTTTTTCTTTATTCCAAACTTCAGCAATCAAACAGATAAACATAAGCTATGTCCCTGAACGCACCATCTCATGTTGTTTCCGTAGTGTAGTGGTTATAACGTTCGCCTTGCACGCGAAAGGTCCCCGGTTCGAGACCGGGCGGAAACAGTCGTTGATGTTTTTTTCTTTGATTCCGAAATTCAACAATCAAACAGATAAACATAAGCTATGTCCCTGAACGCACCATCTCATGTGGTTTCCGTAGTGTAGTGGTTATCACGTTCGCCTAACACGCGAAAGGTCCCCGGTTCGAGACCGGGCGGAAACAGTCGTTGGTGTTTCTTTCTTTGATTCCGAACTTCAACAATCAAACAGATAAACATAAGCTATGTCCCTGAAGGCACCATCTCATGTGGTTTCCGTAGTGTAGTGGTTATCACGTTCGCCTCACATGCGAAAGGTCCCCGTTTCGAGACCGGGCGGAAACAGTCGTTGATGTTTTTTTCTTTGATTCCCAACTTCAACATTCAAACAGATAAACATGCGCTATGTCCCTGAACGCACCATCTCATGTGGTTTCCGTAGTGTAGTGGTTATCACGTTCGCGAAAGGTCCCTGGTTCGAGACCGGGCGGAAACAGTCGTTGATGTTTTTTTCTTTATTCCGAACTTCAGCAATCAAACAGATAAACATACACTATGTCCCTGAACGCACCATCTCCTGTGGTTTCCGTAGTGTAGTGGTTATCACGTTCGCCTTACACGCGAAAGGTCCCCGTTTTGAGACCGGGCGGAAACAGTCGTTGATGTTTTTTTCTTTATTCCGAACTTCAGCAATCAAACAGATAAACATGCCCTATGTCCCTGAACGCACCATCTCATGTGGTTTCCGTAGTGTAGTGGTTATCACGTTCGCCTCACACGCGAAAGGTCCCCGGTTCGAGACCGGGCGGAAACAGTCGTTGATGTTTTTTTCTTTATTCCAAACTTCAGCAATCAAACAGATAAACATACACTATGTCCCTGAACACACCATCTCCTGTGGTTTCCGTAGTGTAGTGGTTATCACGTTCGCCTCACACGCGAAAGGTCCCCGGTTCGAGACCGGGCGGAAACAGTTGTTGATGTTTTTTTCTTTATTCCAAACTTCAGCAATCAAACAGATAAACATACACTATGTCCCTGAACGCACCATCTCATGTTGTTTCCGTAGTGTAGTGGTTATCACGTTCGCCTAACACGCGAAAGGTCCCCGGTTCGAGACCGGGCGGAAACAGTCGTTGGTGTTTCTTTCTTTGATTCCGAACTTCAACAATCAAACAGATAAACATAAGCTATGTCCCTGAAGGCACCATCTCATGTGGTTTCCGTAGTGTAGTGGTTATCACGTTCGCCTCACACGCGAAAGGTCCCCGTTTCGAGACCGGGCGGAAACAGTCGTTGATGTTTTTTTCTTTGATTCCCAACTTCAACATTCAAACAGATAAACATGCGCTATGTCCCTGAACGCACCATCTCATGTGGTTTCCGTAGTGTAGTGGTTATCACGTTCGCGAAAGGTCCCTGGTTCGAGACCGGGCGGAAACAGTCGTTGATGTTTTTTTCTTTATTCCGAACTTCAGCAATCAAACAGATAAACATACACTATGTCCCTGAACGCACCATCTCCTGTGGTTTCCGTAGTGTAGTGGTTATCACGTTCGCCTTACACGCGAAAGGTCCCCGTTTCGAGACCGGGCGGAAACAGTCGTTGATGTTTTTTTCTTTGATTCCCAACTTCAGCAATCAAACAGATAAACATACACTATGTCCCTGAACGCACCATCTCATGTTGTTTCCGTAGTGTAGTGGTTATCACGTTCGCCTAACACGCGAAAGGTCCCCGGTTCGAGACCGGGCGGAAACAGTCGTTGGTGTTTCTTTCTTTGATTCCGAACTTCAACAATCAAACAGATAAACATAAGCTATGTCCCTGAAGGCACCATCTCATGTGGTTTCCGTAGTGTAGTGGTTATCACGTTCGCCTCACACGCGAAAGGTCCCCGTTTCGAGACCGGGCGGAAACAGTCGTTGATGTTTTTTTCTTTGATTCCCAACTTCAACATTCAAACAGATAAACATGCGCTATGTCCCTGAACGCACCATCTCATGTGGTTTCCGTAGTGTAGTGGTTATCACGTTCGCGAAAGGTCCCTGGTTCGAGACCGGGCGGAAACAGTCGTTGATGTTTTTTTCTTTATTCCGAACTTCAGCAATCAAACAGATAAACATACACTATGTCCCTGAACGCACCATCTCCTGTGGTTTCCGTAGTGTAGTGGTTATCACGTTCGCCTTACACGCGAAAGGTCCCCGGTTCGAGACCGGGCGGAAACAGTCGTTGGTCTTTCTTTCTTTGATTCCGAACTTCAACAATCAAACAGAGAAACATGCGATATGTCCCTGAACGCACCATCTCATGTGGTTTCCGTAGTGTAGTGGTTATCACGTTCTCCTAACACTTGAAAGGTCCCCGTTTCGAGACCGGGCGGAAACAATCGTTGATGGTTCCTGAACACACCGTCTCATGTGGTTTCCGTAGTGTAGTGGTTATCACGTTCGCGAAAGGTCCCCGGTTCGAGACCGGGCGGAAACAGTCGTTGGTGTTCCTTTCTTTGATTCCGAACTTCAACAATCAAAAAGATAAACATGCCCTATGTCCCTGAACGCACCATATCATGTGGTTTCCGTAGTGTAGTGGTTATCACGTTCGCCTCACACGCGAAAGGTCCCCGGTTCGAAACCGGGCGGAAACAGTCGTTGTTGTTTTTTTCTTTATTCCGAACTTCAGCAATCAAACAGATAAACATGCGCTATGTCCCTGAACGCACCATCTCATGTGGTTTCCGTAGTGTAGTGGTTATCACGTTCGCGAAAGGTCCCTGGTTCGAGACCGGGCGGAAACAGTCGTTGATGTTTTTTTCTTTATTCCGAACTTCAGCAATCAAACAGATAAACATAAGCTATGTCCCTGAACGCACCATCTCATGTTGTTTCCGTAGTGTAGTGGTTATCACGTTCGCCTAACACGCGAAAGGTCCCCGGTTCGAGACCGGGCGGAAACAGTCGTTGGTGTTTCTTTCTTTGATTCTGAACTTCAACAATCAAACAGATAAACATGCCCTATGTCCCTGAACGCACCATCTCATGTGGTTTCCGTAGTGTAGTGGTTATCACGTTCGCCTCACACGCGAAAGGTCCCCGGTTCGAGACCGGGCGGAAACAGTCGTTGATGTTTTTTTCTTTATTCCGAACTTCAGCAATCAAACAGATAAACATACACTATGTCCCTGAACGCACCATCTCCTGTGGTTTCCGTAGTGTAGTGGTTATCACGTTCGCCTTACACGCGAAAGGTCCCCGTTTCGAGACCGGGCGGAAACAGTCGTTGATGTTTTTTTCTTTGATTCCGAAATTCAATAATCAAACAGATAAACATAAGCTATGTCCCTGAACGCACCATCTCATGTGGTTTCCGTAGTGTAGTGGTTATCACGTTCGCCTCACACGCGAAAGGTGCCCTGTTCGAGACCGGGCGGAAACAGTCGTTGATGTTTTTTTCTTTATTCCAAACTTCAGCAATCAAACAGATAAACATAAGCTATGTCCCTGAACGCACCATCTCATGTTGTTTCCGTAGTGTAGTGGTTATAACGTTCGCCTTGCACGCGAAAGGTCCCCGGTTCGAGACCGGGCGGAAACAGTCGTTGATGTTTTTTTCTTTGATTCCGAAATTCAACAATCAAACAGATAAACATAAGCTATGTCCCTGAACGCACCATCTCATGTGGTTTCCGTAGTGTAGTGGTTATCACGTTCGCCTAACACGCGAAAGTTCCCCGGTTCGAGACCGGGCGGAAACAGTCGTTGGTGTTTCTTTCTTTGATTCCGAACTTCAACAATCAAACAGATAAACATAAGCTATGTCCCTGAAGGCACCATCTCATGTGGTTTCCGTAGTGTAGTGGTTATCACGTTCGCCTCACATGCGAAAGGTCCCCGTTTCGAGACCGGGCGGAAACAGTCGTTGATGTTTTTTTCTTTGATTCCCAACTTCAACATTCAAACAGATAAACATGCGCTATGTCCCTGAACGCACCATCTCATGTGGTTTCCGTAGTGTAGTGGTTATCACGTTCGCGAAAGGTCCCTGGTTCGAGACCGGGCGGAAACAGTCGTTGATGTTTTTTTCTTTATTCCGAACTTCAGCAATCAAACAGATAAACATACACTATGTCCCTGAACGCACCATCTCCTGTGGTTTCCGTAGTGTAGTGGTTATCACGTTCGCCTTACACGCGAAAGGTCCCCGTTTTGAGACCGGGCGGAAACAGTCGTTGATGTTTTTTTCTTTATTCCGAACTTCAGCAATCAAACAGATAAACATGCCCTATGTCCCTGAACGCACCATCTCATGTGGTTTCCGTAGTGTAGTGGTTATCACGTTCGCCTCACACGCGAAAGGTCCCCGGTTCGAGACCGGGCGGAAACAGTCGTTGATGTTTTTTTCTTTATTCCAAACTTCTGCAATCAAACAGATAAACATACACTATGTCCCTGAACACACCATCTCCTGTGGTTTCCGTAGTGTAGTGGTTATCACGTTCGCCTCACACGCGAAAGGTCCCCGGTTCGAGACCGGGCGGAAACAGTTGTTGATGTTTTTTTCTTTATTCCAAACTTCAGCAATCAAACAGATAAACATACACTATGTCCCTGAACGCACCATCTCATGTTGTTTCCGTAGTGTAGTGGTTATCACGTTCGCCTAACACGCGAAAGGTCCCCGGTTCGAGACCGGGCGGAAACAGTCGTTGGTGTTTCTTTCTTTGATTCCGAACTTCAACAATCAAACAGATAAACATAAGCTATGTCCCTGAAGGCACCATCTCATGTGGTTTCCGTAGTGTAGTGGTTATCACGTTCGCCTCACACGCGAAAGGTCCCCGTTTCGAGACCGGGCGGAAACAGTCGTTGATGTTTTTTTCTTTGATTCCCAACTTCAACATTCAAACAGATAAACATGCGCTATGTCCCTGAACGCACCATCTCATGTGGTTTCCGTAGTGTAGTGGTTATCACGTTCGCGAAAGGTCCCTGGTTCGAGACCGGGCGGAAACAGTCGTTGATGTTTTTTTCTTTATTCCGAACTTCAGCAATCAAACAGATAAACATACACTATGTCCCTGAACGCACCATCTCCTGTGGTTTCCGTAGTGTAGTGGTTATCACGTTCGCCTTACACGCGAAAGGTCCCCGTTTCGAGACCGGGCGGAAACAGTCGTTGATGTTTTTTTCTTTGATTCCCAACTTCAGCAATCAAACAGATAAACATACACTATGTCCCTGAACGCACCATCTCATGTTGTTTCCGTAGTGTAGTGGTTATCACGTTCGCCTAACACGCGAAAGGTCCCCGGTTCGAGACCGGGCGGAAACAGTCGTTGGTGTTTCTTTCTTTGATTCCGAACTTCAACAATCAAACAGATAAACATAAGCTATGTCCCTGAAGGCACCATCTCATGTGGTTTCCGTAGTGTAGTGGTTATCACGTTCGCCTCACACGCGAAAGGTCCCCGTTTCGAGACCGGGCGGAAACAGTCGTTGATGTTTTTTTCTTTGATTCCCAACTTCAACATTCAAACAGATAAACATGCGCTATGTCCCTGAACGCACCATCTCATGTGGTTTCCGTAGTGTAGTGGTTATCACGTTCGCGAAAGGTCCCTGGTTCGAGACCGGGCGGAAACAGTCGTTGATGTTTTTTTCTTTATTCCGAACTTCAGCAATCAAACAGATAAACATACACTATGTCCCTGAACGCACCATCTCCTGTGGTTTCCGTAGTGTAGTGGTTATCACGTTCGCCTTACACGCGAAAGGTCCCCGGTTCGAGACCGGGCGGAAACAGTCGTTGGTCTTTCTTTCTTTGATTCCGAACTTCAACAATCAAACAGAGAAACATGCGATATGTCCCTGAACGCACCATCTCATGTGGTTTCCGTAGTGTAGTGGTTATCACGTTCTCCTAACACTTGAAAGGTCCCCGTTTCGAGACCGGGCGGAAACAATCGTTGATGGTTCCTGAACACACCGTCTCATGTGGTTTCCGTAGTGTAGTGGTTATCACGTTCGCGAAAGGTCCCCGGTTCGAGACCGGGCGGAAACAGTCGTTGGTGTTCCTTTCTTTGATTCCGAACTTCAACAATCAAAAAGATAAACATGCCCTATGTCCCTGAACGCACCATATCATGTGGTTTCCGTAGTGTAGTGGTTATCACGTTCGCCTCACACGCGAAAGGTCCCCGGTTCGAAACCGGGCGGAAACAGTCGTTGTTGTTTTTTTCTTTATTCCGAACTTCAGCAATCAAACAGATAAACATGCGCTATGTCCCTGAACGCACCATCTCATGTGGTTTCCGTAGTGTAGTGGTTATCACGTTCGCGAAAGGTCCCTGGTTCGAGACCGGGCGGAAACAGTCGTTGATGTTTTTTTCTTTGATTCCGAAATTCAACAATCAAACAGATAAACATAAGCTATGTCCCTGAACGCACCATCTCATGTGGTTTCCGTAGTGTAGTGGTTATCACGTTCGCCTCACACGCGAAAGGTCCCCTGTTCGAGACCGGGCGGAAACAGTCGTTGATGTTTTTTTCTTTATTCCAAACTTCAGCAATCAAACAGATAAACATAAGCTATGTCCCTGAACGCACCATCTCATGTTGTTTCCGTAGTGTAGTGGTTATAACGTTCGCCTTGCACGCGAAAGGTCCCCGGTTCGAGACCGGGCGGAAACAGTCGTTGATGTTTTTTTCTTTGATTCCGAAATTCAACAATCAAACAGATAAACATAAGCTATGTCCCTGAACGCACCATCTCATGTGGTTTCCGTAGTGTAGTGGTTATCACGTTCGCCTAACACGCGAAAGGTCCCCGGTTCGAGACCGGGCGGAAACAGTCGTTGGTGTTTCTTTCTTTGATTCCGAACTTCAACAATCAAACAGATAAACATAAGCTATGTCCCTGAAGGCACCATCTCATGTGGTTTCCGTAGTGTGGTGGTTATCACGTTCGCCTCACATGCGAAAGGTCCCCGTTTCGAGACCGGGCGGAAACAGTCGTTGATGTTTTTTTCTTTGATTCCCAACTTCAACATTCAAACAGATAAACATGCGCTATGTCCCTGAACGCACCATCTCATGTGGTTTCCGTAGTGTAGTGGTTATCACGTTCGCGAAAGGTCCCTGGTTCGAGACCGGGCGGAAACAGTCGTTGATGTTTTTTTCTTTATTCCGAACTTCAGCAATCAAACAGATAAACATACACTATGTCCCTGAACGCACCATCTCCTGTGGTTTCCGTAGTGTAGTGGTTATCACGTTCGCCTTACACGCGAAAGGTCCCCGTTTTGAGACCGGGCGGAAACAGTCGTTGATGTTTTTTTCTTTATTCCGAACTTCAGCAATCAAACAGATAAACATAAGCTATGTCCCTGAACGCACCATCTCATGTTGTTTCCGTAGTGTAGTGGTTATCACGTTCGCCTAACACGCGAAAGGTCCCCGGTTCGAGACCGGGCGGAAACAGTCGTTGGTGTTTCTTTCTTTGATTCTGAACTTCAACAATCAAACAGATAAACATGCCCTATGTCCCTGAACGCACCATCTCATGTGGTTTCCGTAGTGTAGTGGTTATCACGTTCGCCTCACACGCGAAAGGTCCCCGGTTCGAGACCGGGCGGAAACAGTCGTTGATGTTTTTTTCTTTATTCCAAACTTCAGCAATCAAACAGATAAACATACACTATGTCCCTGAACACACCATCTCCTGTGGTTTCCGTAGTGTAGTGGTTATCACGTTCGCCTCACACGCGAAAGGTCCCCGGTTCGAGACCGGGCGGAAACAGTTGTTGATGTTTTTTTCTTTATTCCAAACTTCAGCAATCAAACAGATAAACATACACTATGTCCCTGAACGCACCATCTCATGTTGTTTCCGTAGTGTAGTGGTTATCACGTTCGCCTAACACGCGAAAGGTCCCCGGTTCGAGACCGGGCGGAAACAGTCGTTGGTGTTTCTTTCTTTGATTCCGAACTTCAACAATCAAACAGATAAACATAAGCTATGTCCCTGAAGGCACCATCTCATGTGGTTTCCGTAGTGTAGTGGTTATCACGTTCGCCTCACACGCGAAAGGTCCCCGTTTCGAGACCGGGCGGAAACAGTCGTTGATGTTTTTTTCTTTGATTCCCAACTTCAACATTCAAACAGATAAACATGCGCTATGTCCCTGAACGCACCATCTCATGTGGTTTCCGTAGTGTAGTGGTTATCACGTTCGCGAAAGGTCCCTGGTTCGAGACCGGGCGGAAACAGTCGTTGATGTTTTTTTCTTTATTCCGAACTTCAGCAATCAAACAGATAAACATACACTATGTCCCTGAACGCACCATCTCCTGTGGTTTCCGTAGTGTAGTGGTTATCACGTTCGCCTTACACGCGAAAGGTCCCCGTTTCGAGACCGGGCGGAAACAGTCGTTGATGTTTTTTTCTTTGATTCCCAACTTCAGCAATCAAACAGATAAACATACACTATGTCCCTGAACGCACCATCTCATGTTGTTTCCGTAGTGTAGTGGTTATCACGTTCGCCTAACACGCGAAAGGTCCCCGGTTCGTGACCGGGCGGAAACAGTCGTTGGTGTTTCTTTCTTTGATTCCGAACTTCAACAATCAAACAGATAAACATAAGCTATGTCCCTGAAGGCACCATCTCATGTGGTTTCCGTAGTGTAGTGGTTATCACATTCGCCTCACACGCGAAAGGTCCCCGTTTCGAGACCGGGCGGAAACAGTCGTTGATGTTTTTTTCTTTGATTCCCAACTTCAACATTCAAACAGATAAACATGCGCTATGTCCCTGAACGCACCATCTCATGTGGTTTCCGTAGTGTAGTGGTTATCACGTTCGCGAAAGGTCCCTGGTTCGAGACCGGGCGGAAACAGTCGTTGATGTTTTTTTCTTTATTCCGAACTTCAGCAATCAAACAGATAAACATACACTATGTCCCTGAACGCACCATCTCCTGTGGTTTCCGTAGTGTAGTGGTTATCACGTTCGCCTTACACGCGAAAGGTCCCCGTTTCGAGACCGGGCGGAAACAGTCGTTGATGTTTTTTTCTTTGATTCCCAACTTCAACATTCAAACAGATATACATAAACTATGTCCCTGAACACACCGTCTCATGTGGTTTTCGTAGTGTAGTGGTTATCACGTTCGCGAAAGGTCCCCGGTTCGAGACCGGGCGGAAACAGTCGTCGGTGTTTCTTTCTTTGATTCCGAACTTCAACAATCAAACAGATAAACATAAGCTATGTCCCTGAAGGCACCATCTCATGTGGTTTCCGTAGTGTAGTGGTTATCACGTTCGCCTCACACGCGAAAGGTCCCCGGTTCGAGACCGGGCGGAAACAGTCGTTGATGTTTTTTTCTTTGATTCCCAACTTCAACATTCAAACAGATATACATAAACTATGTCCCTGAACACGCCATCTCCTGTGGTTTCCGTAGTGTAGTGGTTATCACGTTCGCCTTACACGCGAAAGGTCCCCGGTTCGAGACCGGGCGGAAACAGTCGTTGGTCTTTCTTTCTTTGATTCCGAACTTCAACAATCAAACAGAGAAACATGCGATATGTCCCTGAACGCACCATCTCATGTGGTTTCCGTAGTGTAGTGGTTATCACGTTCTCCTAACACTCGAAAGGTCCCCGTTTCGAGACCGGGCGGAAACAATCGTTGATGGTTCCTGAACACACCGTCTCATGTGGTTTCCGTAGTGTAGTGGTTATCACGTTCGCGAAAGGTCCCCGGTTCGAGACCGGGCGGAAACAGTCGTTGGTGTTCCTTTCTTTGATTCCGAACTTCAACAATCAAAAAGATAAACATGCCCTATGTCCCTGAACGCACCATCTCATGTGGTTTCCGTAGTGTAGTGGTTATCACGTTCGCCTCACACGCGAAAGGTCCCCGGTTCGAGACCGGGCGGAAACAGTCGTTGTTGTTTTTTTCTTTATTCCGAACTTCAACATTCAAACAGATATACATAAACTATGTCCCTGAACACACCATCTCCTGTGGTTTCCGTAGTGTAGTGGTTATCACGTTCGCCTTACACGCGAAAGGTCCCCGGTTCGAGACCGGGCGGAAACAGTCGTTGGTCTTTCTTTCTTTGATTCCGAACTTGAACAATCAAACAGAGAAACATGCGATATGTCCCTGAACGCACCATCTCATGTGGTTTCCGTAGTGTAGTGGTTATCACGTTCTCCTAACACTCGAAAGGTCCCCGTTTCGAGACCGGGCGGAAACAATCGTTGATGGTTCCTGAACACACCTTCTCATGTGGTTTCCGTAGTGTAGTGGTTATCACGTTCGCGAAAGGTCCCCGGTTCGAGACCGGGCGGAAACAGTCGTTGGTGTTCCTTTCTTTGATTCCGAACTTCAACAATGAAAAAGATAAACATGCCCTATGTCTCTGAACGCACCATCTCATGTGGTTTCCGTAGTGTAGTGGTTATCACGTTCGCCTCACACGCGAAAGGTCCCCGGTTCGAGACCGGGCGGAAACAGTCGTTGTTGTTTTTTTCTTTATTCCGAACTTCAACAATCAAACAGATAAACATGCGCTATGTCCCTGAACGCACCATCTCATGTGGTTTCCGTAGTGTAGTGGTTATCACGTTCTCCTAACACTCGAAAGGTCCCCGTTTCGAGACCGGGCGGAAACAATCGTTGATGGTTCCTGAACACACCGTCTCATGTGGTTTCCGTAGTGTAGTGGTTATCACGTTCGCGAAAGGTCCCCGGTTCGAGACCGGGCGGAAACAGTCGTTGGTGTTTCTTTCTTTGATTCCGAACTTCAACAATCAAACAGATAAACATAAGCTATGTCCCTGAACGCACCATCTCATGTTGTTTCCGTAGTGTAGTGGTTATCACGTTCGCCTAACACGCGAAAGGTCCCCGGTTCGAGACCGGGCGGAAACAGTCGTTGGTGTTTCTTTCTTTGATTCCGAACTTCAACAATCAAACAGATAAACATAAGCTATGTCCCTGAAGGCACCATCTCATGTGGTTTCCGTAGTGTAGTGGTTATCACGTTCGCCTCACACGCGAAAGGTCCCCGTTTCGAGACCGGGCGGAAACAGTCGTTGATGTTTTTTTCTTTGATTCCCAACTTCAACATTCAAACAGATAAACATGCGCTATGTCCCTGAACGCACCATCTCATGTGGTTTCCGTAGTGTAGTGGTTATCACGTTCGCGAAAGGTCCCTGGTTCGAGACCGGGCGGAAACAGTCGTTGATGTTTTTTTCTTTATTCCGAACTTCAGCAATCAAACAGATAAACATACACTATGTCCCTGAACGCACCATCTCCTGTGGTTTCCGTAGTGTAGTGGTTATCACGTTCGCCTTACACGCGAAAGGTCCCCGTTTCGAGACCGGGCGGAAACAGTCGTTGGTGTTTCTTTCTTTGATTCCGAACTTCAACAATCAAACAGATAAACATGCGAAATGTCCCTGAACGCACCATCTCATGTGGTTTCCGTAGTGTAGTGGTTATCACGTTCGCCTAACACGCGAAAGATATACATAAACTATGTCCCTGAACACACCGTCTCATGTGGTTTTCGTAGTGTAGTGGTTATCACGTTCGCGAAAGGTCCCCGGTTCGAGACCGGGCGGAAACAGTCGTCGGTGTTTCTTTCTTTGATTCCGAACTTCAACAATCAAACAGATAAACATAAACTATGTCCCTGAACGCACCATCTCATGTGGTTTCCGTAGTGTAGTGGTTATCACGTTCGCCTTACACGCGAAAGGTCCCCGGTTCGAGACCGGGCGGAAACAGTCGTTGGTCTTTCTTTCTTTGATTCCGAACTTCAACAATCAAACAGAGAAACATGCGATATGTCCCTGAACGCACCATCTCATGTGGTTTCCGTAGTGTAGTGGTTATCACGTTCTCCTAACACTTGAAAGGTCCCCGTTTCGAGACCGGGCGGAAACAATCGTTGATGGTTCCTGAACACACCGTCTCATGTGGTTTCCGTAGTGTAGTGGTTATCACGTTCGCGAAAGGTCCCCGGTTCGAGACCGGGCGGAAACAGTCGTTGGTGTTCCTTTCTTTGATTCCGAACTTCAACAATCAAAAAGATAAACATGCCCTATGTCCCTGAACGCACCATCTCATGTGGTTTCCGTAGTGTAGTGGTTATCACGTTCGCCTCACACGCGAAAGGTCCCCGGTTCGAAACCGGGCGGAAACAGTCGTTGTTGTTTTTTTCTTTATTCCGAACTTCAGCAATCAAACAGATAAACATGCGCTATGTCCCTGAACGCACCATCTCATGTGGTTTCCGTAGTGTAGTGGTTATCACGTTCGCGAAAGGTCCCTGGTTCGAGACCGGGCGGAAACAGTCGTTGATGTTTTTTTCTTTATTCCGAACTTCAGCAATCAAACAGATAAACATAAGCTATGTCCCTGAACGCACCATCTCATGTTGTTTCCGTAGTGTAGTGGTTATCACGTTCGCGAAAGGTCCCTGGTTCGAGACCGGGCGGAAACAGTCGTTGATGTTTTTTTCTTTATTCCGAACTTCAGCAATCAAACAGATAAACATACACTATGTCCCTGAACGCACCATCTCCTGTGGTTTCCGTAGTGTAGTGGTTATCACGTTCGCCTTACACGCGAAAGGTCCCCGTTTCGAGACCGGGCGGAAACAGTCGTTGATGTTTTTTTCTTTGATTCCGAAATTCAACAATCAAACAGATAAACATAAGCTATGTCCCTGAACGCACCATCTCATGTGGTTTCCGTAGTGTAGTGGTTATCACGTTCGCCTCACACGCGAAAGGTCCCCTGTTCGAGACCGGGCGGAAACAGTCGTTGATGTTTTTTTCTTTATTCCAAACTTCAGCAATCAAACAGATAAACATAAGCTATGTCCCTGAACGCACCATCTCATGTTGTTTCCGTAGTGTAGTGGTTATAACGTTCGCCTTGCACGCGAAAGGTCCCCGGTTCGAGACCGGGCGGAAACAGTCGTTGATGTTTTTTTCTTTGATTCCGAAATTCAACAATCAAACAGATAAACATAAGCTATGTCCCTGAACGCACCATCTCATGTGGTTTCCGTAGTGTAGTGGTTATCACGTTCGCCTAACACGCGAAAGGTCCCCGGTTCGAGACCGGGCGGAAACAGTCGTTGGTGTTTCTTTCTTTGATTCCGAACTTCAACAATCAAACAGATAAACATAAGCTATGTCCCTGAAGGCACCATCTCATGTGGTTTCCGTAGTGTAGTGGTTATCACGTTCGCCTCACATGCGAAAGGTCCCCGTTTCGAGACCGGGCGGAAACAGTTGTTGATGTTTTTTTCTTTGATTCCCAACTTCAACATTCAAACAGATAAACATGCGCTATGTCCCTGAACGCACCATCTCATGTGGTTTCCGTAGTGTAGTGGTTATCACGTTCGCGAAAGGTCCCTGGTTCGAGACCGGGCGGAAACAGTCGTTGATGTTTTTTTCTTTATTCCGAACTTCAGCAATCAAACAGATAAACATACACTATGTCCCTGAACGCACCATCTCCTGTGGTTTCCGTAGTGTAGTGGTTATCACGTTCGCCTTACACGCGAAAGGTCCCCGTTTTGAGACCGGGCGGAAACAGTCGTTGATGTTTTTTTCTTTATTCCGAACTTCAGCAATCAAACAGATAAACATGCCCTATGTCCCTGAACGCACCATCTCATGTGGTTTCCGTAGTGTAGTGGTTATCACGTTCGCCTCACACGCGAAAGGTCCCCGGTTCGAGACCGGGCGGAAACAGTCGTTGATGTTTTTTTCTTTATTCCAAACTTCAGCAATCAAACAGATAAACATACACTATGTCCCTGAACACACCATCTCCTGTGGTTTCCGTAGTGTAGTGGTTATCACGTTCGCCTCACACGCGAAAGGTCCCCGGTTCGAGACCGGGCGGAAACAGTTGTTGATGTTTTTTTCTTTATTCCAAACTTCAGCAATCAAACAGATAAACATACACTATGTCCCTGAACGCACCATCTCATGTTGTTTCCGTAGTGTAGTGGTTATCACGTTCGCCTAACACGCGAAAGGTCCCCGGTTCGAGACCGGGCGGAAACAGTCGTTGGTGTTTCTTTCTTTGATTCCGAACTTCAACAATCAAACAGATAAACATAAGCTATGTCCCTGAAGGCACCATCTCATGTGGTTTCCGTAGTGTAGTGGTTATCACGTTCGCCTCACACGCGAAAGGTCCCCGTTTCGAGACCGGGCGGAAACAGTCGTTGATGTTTTTTTCTTTGATTCCCAACTTCAACATTCAAACAGATAAACATGCGCTATGTCCCTGAACGCACCATCTCATGTGGTTTCCGTAGTGTAGTGGTTATCACGTTCGCGAAAGGTCCCTGGTTCGAGACCGGGCGGAAACAGTCGTTGATGTTTTTTTCTTTATTCCGAACTTCAGCAATCAAACAGATAAACATACACTATGTCCCTGAACGCACCATCTCCTGTGGTTTCCGTAGTGTAGTGGTTATCACGTTCGCCTTACACGCGAAAGGTCCCCGTTTCGAGACCGGGCGGAAACAGTCGTTGATGTTTTTTTCTTTGATTCCCAACTTCAGCAATCAAACAGATAAACATACACTATGTCCCTGAACGCACCATCTCATGTTGTTTCCGTAGTGTAGTGGTTATCACGTTCGCCTAACACGCGAAAGGTCCCCGGTTCGAGACCGGGCGGAAACAGTCGTTGGTGTTTCTTTCTTTGATTCCGAACTTCAACAATCAAACAGATAAACATAAGCTATGTCCCTGAAGGCACCATCTCATGTGGTTTCCGTAGTGTAGTGGTTATCACGTTCGCCTCACACGCGAAAGGTCCCCGTTTCGAGACCGGGCGGAAACAGTCGTTGATGTTTTTTTCTTTGATTCCCAACTTCAACATTCAAACAGATAAACATGCGCTATGTCCCTGAACGCACCATCTCATGTGGTTTCCGTAGTGTAGTGGTTATCACGTTCGCGAAAGGTCCCTGGTTCGAGACCGGGCGGAAACAGTCGTTGATGTTTTTTTCTTTATTCCGAACTTCAGCAATCAAACAGATAAACATACACTATGTCCCTGAACGCACCATCTCCTGTGGTTTCCGTAGTGTAGTGGTTATCACGTTCGCCTTACACGCGAAAGGTCCCCGGTTCGAGACCGGGCGGAAACAGTCGTTGGTCTTTCTTTCTTTGATTCCGAACTTCAACAATCAAACAGAGAAACATGCGATATGTCCCTGAACGCACCATCTCATGTGGTTTCCGTAGTGTAGTGGTTATCACGTTCTCCTAACACTTGAAAGGTCCCCGTTTCGAGACCGGGCGGAAACAATCGTTGATGGTTCCTGAACACACCGTCTCATGTGGTTTCCGTAGTGTAGTGGTTATCACGTTCGCGAAAGGTCCCCGGTTCGAGACCGGGCGGAAACAGTCGTTGGTGTTCCTTTCTTTGATTCCGAACTTCAACAATCAAAAAGATAAACATGCCCTATGTCCCTGAACGCACCATATCATGTGGTTTCCGTAGTGTAGTGGTTATCACGTTCGCCTCACACGCGAAAGGTCCCCGGTTCGAAACCGGGCGGAAACAGTCGTTGTTGTTTTTTTCTTTATTCCGAACTTCAGCAATCAAACAGATAAACATGCGCTATGTCCCTGAACGCACCATCTCATGTGGTTTCCGTAGTGTAGTGGTTATCACGTTCGCGAAAGGTCCCTGGTTCGAGACCGGGCGGAAACAGTCGTTGATGTTTTTTTCTTTATTCCGAACTTCAGCAATCAAACAGATAAACATAAGCTATGTCCCTGAACGCACCATCTCATGTTGTTTCCGTAGTGTAGTGGTTATCACGTTCGCCTAACACGCGAAAGGTCCCCGGTTCGAGACCGGGCGGAAACAGTCGTTGGTGTTTCTTTCTTTGATTCTGAACTTCAACAATCAAACAGATAAACATGCCCTATGTCCCTGAACGCACCATCTCATGTGGTTTCCGTAGTGTAGTGGTTATCACGTTCGCCTCACACGCGAAAGGTCCCCGGTTCGAGACCGGGCGGAAACAGTCGTTGATGTTTTTTTCTTTATTCCGAACTTCAGCAATCAAACAGATAAACATACACTATGTCCCTGAACGCACCATCTCCTGTGGTTTCCGTAGTGTAGTGGTTATCACGTTCGCCTTACACGCGAAAGGTCCCCGTTTCGAGACCGGGCGGAAACAGTCGTTGATGTTTTTTTCTTTGATTCCGAAATTCAACAATCAAACAGATAAACATAAGCTATGTCCCTGAACGCACCATCTCATGTGGTTTCCGTAGTGTAGTGGTTATCACGTTCGCCTCACACGCGAAAGGTCCCCTGTTCGAGACCGGGCGGAAACAGTCGTTGATGTTTTTTTCTTTATTCCAAACTTCAGCAATCAAACAGATAAACATAAGCTATGTCCCTGAACGCACCATCTCATGTTGTTTCCGTAGTGTAGTGGTTATAACGTTCGCCTTGCACGCGAAAGGTCCCCGGTTCGAGACCGGGCGGAAACAGTCGTTGATGTTTTTTTCTTTGATTCCGAAATTCAACAATCAAACAGATAAACATAAGCTATGTCCCTGAACGCACCATCTCATGTGGTTTCCGTAGTGTAGTGGTTATCACGTTCGCCTAACACGCGAAAGGTCCCCGGTTCGAGACCGGGCGGAAACAGTCGTTGGTGTTTCTTTCTTTGATTCCGAACTTCAACAATCAAACAGATAAACATAAGCTATGTCCCTGAAGGCACCATCTCATGTGGTTTCCGTAGTGTAGTGGTTATCACGTTCGCCTCACATGCGAAAGGTCCCCGTTTCGAGACCGGGCGGAAACAGTCGTTGATGTTTTTTTCTTTGATTCCCAACTTCAACATTCAAACAGATAAACATGCGCTATGTCCCTGAACGCACCATCTCATGTGGTTTCCGTAGTGTAGTGGTTATCACGTTCGCGAAAGGTCCCTGGTTCGAGACCGGGCGGAAACAGTCGTTGATGTTTTTTTCTTTATTCCGAACTTCAGCAATCAAACAGATAAACATACACTATGTCCCTGAACGCACCATCTCCTGTGGTTTCCGTAGTGTAGTGGTTATCACGTTCGCCTTACACGCGAAAGGTCCCCGTTTTGAGACCGGGCGGAAACAGTCGTTGATGTTTTTTTCTTTATTCCGAACTTCAGCAATCAAACAGATAAACATAAGCTATGTCCCTGAACGCACCATCTCATGTTGTTTCCGTAGTGTAGTGGTTATCACGTTCGCCTAACACGCGAAAGGTCCCCGGTTCGAGACCGGGCGGAAACAGTCGTTGGTGTTTCTTTCTTTGATTCTGAACTTCAACAATCAAACAGATAAACATGCCCTATGTCCCTGAACGCACCATCTCATGTGGTTTCCGTAGTGTAGTGGTTATCACGTTCGCCTCACACGCGAAAGGTCCCCGGTTCGAGACCGGGCGGAAACAGTCGTTGATGTTTTTTTCTTTATTCCAAACTTCAGCAATCAAACAGATAAACATACACTATGTCCCTGAACACACCATCTCCTGTGGTTTCCGTAGTGTAGTGGTTATCACGTTCGCCTCACACGCGAAAGGTCCCCGGTTCGAGACCGGGCGGAAACAGTTGTTGATGTTTTTTTCTTTATTCCAAACTTCAGCAATCAAACAGATAAACATACACTATGTCCCTGAACGCACCATCTCATGTTGTTTCCGTAGTGTAGTGGTTATCACGTTCGCCTAACACGCGAAAGGTCCCCGGTTCGAGACCGGGCGGAAACAGTCGTTGGTGTTTCTTTCTTTGATTCCGAACTTCAACAATCAAACAGATAAACATAAGCTATGTCCCTGAAGGCACCATCTCATGTGGTTTCCGTAGTGTAGTGGTTATCACGTTCGCCTCACACGCGAAAGGTCCCCGTTTCGAGACCGGGCGGAAACAGTCGTTGATGTTTTTTTCTTTGATTCCCAACTTCAACATTCAAACAGATAAACATGCGCTATGTCCCTGAACGCACCATCTCATGTGGTTTCCGTAGTGTAGTGGTTATCACGTTCGCGAAAGGTCCCTGGTTCGAGACCGGGCGGAAACAGTCGTTGATGTTTTTTTCTTTATTCCGAACTTCAGCAATCAAACAGATAAACATACACTATGTCCCTGAACGCACCATCTCCTGTGGTTTCCGTAGTGTAGTGGTTATCACGTTCGCCTTACACGCGAAAGGTCCCCGTTTCGAGACCGGGCGGAAACAGTCGTTGATGTTTTTTTCTTTGATTCCCAACTTCAGCAATCAAACAGATAAACATACACTATGTCCCTGAACGCACCATCTCATGTTGTTTCCGTAGTGTAGTGGTTATCACGTTCGCCTAACACGCGAAAGGTCCCCGGTTCGTGACCGGGCGGAAACAGTCGTTGGTGTTTCTTTCTTTGATTCCGAACTTCAACAATCAAACAGATAAACATAAGCTATGTCCCTGAAGGCACCATCTCATGTGGTTTCCGTAGTGTAGTGGTTATCACGTTCGCCTCACACGCGAAAGGTCCCCGTTTCGAGACCGGGCGGAAACAGTCGTTGATGTTTTTTTCTTTGATTCCCAACTTCAACATTCAAACAGATAAACATGCGCTATGTCCCTGAACGCACCATCTCATGTGGTTTCCGTAGTGTAGTGGTTATCACGTTCGCGAAAGGTCCCTGGTTCGAGACCGGGCGGAAACAGTCGTTGATGTTTTTTTCTTTATTCCGAACTTCAGCAATCAAACAGATAAACATACACTATGTCCCTGAACGCACCATCTCCTGTGGTTTCCGTAGTGTAGTGGTTATCACGTTCGCCTTACACGCGAAAGGTCCCCGTTTCGAGACCGGGCGGAAACAGTCGTTGATGTTTTTTTCTTTGATTCCCAACTTCAACATTCAAACAGATATACATAAACTATGTCCCTGAACACACCGTCTCATGTGGTTTTCGTAGTGTAGTGGTTATCACGTTCGCGAAAGGTCCCCGTTTCGAGACCGGGCGGAAACAATCGTTGATGGTTCCTGAACACACCGTCTCATGTGGTTTCCGTAGTGTAGTGGTTATCACGTTCGCGAAAGGTCCCCGGTTCGAGACCGGGCGGAAACAGTCGTTGGTGTTCCTTTCTTTGATTCCGAACTTCAACAATCAAAAAGATAAACATGCCCTATGTCCCTGAACGCACCATCTCATGTGGTTTCCGTAGTGTAGTGGTTATCACGTTCGCCTCACACGCGAAAGGTCCCCGGTTCGAGACCGGGCGGAAACAGTCGTTGTTGTTTTTTTCTTTATTCCGAACTTCAGCAATCAAACAGATAAACATGCGCTATGTCCCTGAACGCACCATCTCATGTGGTTTCCGTAGTGTAGTGGTTATCACGTTCGCGAAAGGTCCCTGGTTCGAGACCGGGCGGAAACAGTCGTTGATGTTTTTTTCTTTATTCCGAACTTCAGCAATCAAACAGATAAACATACACTATGTCCCTGAACGCACCATCTCCTGTGGTTTCCGTAGTGTAGTGGTTATCACGTTCGCCTTACACGCGAAAGGTCCCCGTTTCGAGACCGGGCGGAAACAGTCGTTGATGTTTTTTTCTTTGATTCCGAAATTCAACAATCAAACAGATAAACATAAGCTATGTCCCTGAACGCACCATCTCATGTGGTTTCCGTAGTGTAGTGGTTATCACGTTCGCCTAACACGCGAAAGGTCCCCGGTTCGAGACCGGGCGGAAACAGTCGTTGGTGTTTCTTTCTTTGATTCCGAACTTCAACAATCAAACAGATAAACATAAGCTATGTCCCTGAAGGCACCATCTCATGTGGTTTCCGTAGTGTAGTGGTTATCACGTTCGCCTCACACGCGAAAGGTCCCCGTTTCGAGACCGGGCGGAAACAGTCGTTGATGTTTTTTTCTTTGATTCCCAACTTCAACATTCAAACAGATAAACATGCGCTATGTCCCTGAACGCACCATCTCATGTGGTTTCCGTAGTGTAGTGGTTATCACGTTCGCGAAAGGTCCCTGGTTCGAGACCGGGCGGAAACAGTCGTTGATGTTTTTTTCTTTATTCCGAACTTCAGCAATCAAACAGATAAACATACACTATGTCCCTGAACGCACCATCTCCTGTGGTTTCCGTAGTGTAGTGGTTATCACGTTCGCCTTACACGCGAAAGGTCCCCGTTTCGAGACCGGGCGGAAACAGTCGTTGATGTTTTTTTCTTTGATTCCCAACTTCAACATTCAAACAGATATACATAAACTATGTCCCTGAACACACCGTCTCATGTGGTTTTCGTAGTGTAGTGGTTATCACGTTCGCGAAAGGTCCCCGGTTCGAGACCGGGCGGAAACAGTCGTCGGTGTTTCTTTCTTTGATTCCGAACTTCAACAATCAAACAGATAAACATAAGCTATGTCCCTGAAGGCACCATCTCATGTGGTTTCCGTAGTGTAGTGGTTATCACGTTCGCCTCACACGCGAAAGGTCCCCGGTTCGAGACCGGGCGGAAACAGTCGTTGATGTTTTTTTCTTTGATTCCCAACTTCAACATTCAAACAGATATACATAAACTATGTCCCTGAACACGCCATCTCCTGTGGTTTCCGTAGTGTAGTGGTTATCACGTTCGCCTTACACGCGAAAGGTCCCCGGTTCGAGACCGGGCGGAAACAGTCGTTGGTCTTTCTTTCTTTGATTCCGAACTTCAACAATCAAACAGAGAAACATGCGATATGTCCCTGAACGCACCATCTCATGTGGTTTCCGTAGTGTAGTGGTTATCACGTTCTCCTAACACTCGAAAGGTCCCCGTTTCGAGACCGGGCGGAAACAATCGTTGATGGTTCCTGAACACACCGTCTCATGTGGTTTCCGTAGTGTAGTGGTTATCACGTTCGCGAAAGGTCCCCGGTTCGAGACCGGGCGGAAACAGTCGTTGGTGTTCCTTTCTTTGATTCCGAACTTCAACAATCAAAAAGATAAACATGCCCTATGTCCCTGAACGCACCATCTCATGTGGTTTCCGTAGTGTAGTGGTTATCACGTTCGCGTCACACGCGAAAGGTCCCCGGTTCGAGACCGGGCGGAAACAGTCGTTGTTGTTTTTTTCTTTATTCCGAACTTCAGCAATCAAACAGATAAACATGCGCTATGTCCCTGAACGCACCATCTCATGTGGTTTCCGTAGTGTAGTGGTTATCACGTTCGCGAAAGGTCCCTGGTTCGAGACCGGGCGGAAACAGTCGTTGATGTTTTTTTCTTTATTCCGAACTTCAGCAATCAAACAGATAAACATAAGCTATGTCCCTGAACGCACCATCTCATGTTGTTTCCGTAGTGTAGTGGTTATCACGTTCGCCTAACACGCGAAAGGTCCCCGGTTCGAGACCGGGCGGAAACAGTCGTTGATATTTCTTTCTTTGATTCCGAACTTCAACAATCAAACAGATAAACATGCCCTATGTCCCTGAACGCACCATCTCATGTGGTTTCCGTAGTGTAGTGGTTATCACGTTCGCCTCACACGCGAAAGGTCCCCGGTTCGAGAACGGGCGGAAACAGTCGTTGATGTTGTTTTCTTTATTCCGAACTTCAGCAATCAAACAGATAAACATACACTATGTCCCTGAACGCACCATCTCCTGTGGTTTCCGTAGTGTAGTGGTTATCACTTTCGCCTTACACGCGAAAGGTCCCCGTTTCGAGACCGGGCGGAAACAGTCGTTGATGTTTTTTTCTTTGATTCCCAACTTCAACATTCAAACAGATATACATAAACTATGTCCCTGAACACACCATCTCCTGTGGTTTCCGTAGTGTAGTGGTTATCTCGTTCGCCTTACACGCGAAAGGTCCCCGGTTCGCGACCGGGCGGAAACAGTCGTTGGTCTTTCTTTCTTTGATTCCGAACTTCAACAATCAAACAGAGAAACATGCGATATGTCCCTGAACGCACCATCTCATGTTGTTTCCGTAGTGTAGTGGTTATCACGTTCGCCTAACACGCGAAAGGTCCCCGGTTCGAGACCGGGCGGAAACAGTCGTTGGTGTTTCTTTCTTTGATTCTGAACTTCAACAATCAAACAGATAAACATGCCCTATGTCCCTGAACGCACCATCTCATGTGGTTTCCGTAGTGTAGTGGTTATCACGTTCGCCTCACACGCGAAAGGTCCCCGGTTCGAGACCGGGCGGAAACAATCGTTGATGGTTCCTGAAAGCACCATCTTATGTGGTTTTCGTAGTGTAGTGGTTATCACGTTCGCGAAAGGTCCCCGGTTCGAGACCGGGCGGAAACAGTCGTCGGTGTTTCTTTCTTTGATTGCGAACTTCAACAATCAAACAGATAAACATAAGCTACGTCCCTGAACGCACCATCTCATGTTGTTTCCGTAGTGTAGTGGTTATCACGTTCGCCTAACACGCGAAAGGTCCCCGGTTCGAGACCGGGCGGAAACAGTCGTTGGTGTTTCTTTCTTTGATTCCGAACTTCAACAATCAAACAGATAAACATGCCCTATGTCCCTGAACGCACCATCTCATGTGGTTTCCGTAGTGTAGTGGTTATCACGTTCGCCTCATACGCGAAAGGTCCCCGGTTCGAGACCGGGCGGAAACAGTCGTTGATGTTTTTTTCTTTATTCCGAACTTCAGCAATCAAACAGAGAAACATGCGATATGTCCCTGAACGCACCATCTCATGTGGTTTCCGTAGTGTAGTGGTTATTGCGTTCTCCTAACACTCGAAAGGTCCCCGTTTCGAGACCGGGCGGAAACAATCGTTGATGGTTCCTGAACACACCGTCTCATGTGGTTTTCGTAGTGTAGTGGTTATCACGTTCGCGAAAGGTCCCCGGTTCGAGACCGGGCGGAAACAGTCGTCGGTGTTTCTTTCTTTGATTCCGAACTTGAACATTCAAACAGATAAACATGCGCTATGTCCCTGAACGCACCATCTCATGTGGTTTCCGTAGTGTAGTGGTTATCACGTTCGCGAAAGGTCCCTGGTTCGAGACCGGGCGGAAACAGTCGTTGATGTTTTTTTCTTTATTCCGAACTTCAGCAATCAAACAGATAAACATACACTATGTCCCTGAACGCACCATCTCCTGTGGTTTCCGTAGTGTAGTGGTTATCACGTTCGCCTTACACGCGAAAGGTCCCCGTTTCGAGACCGGGCGGAAACAGTCGTTGATGTTTTTTTCTTTGATTCCCAACTTCAACATTCAAACAGATATACATAAACTATGTCCCTGAACACACAGTCTCATGTGGTTTTCGTAGTGTAGTGGTTATCACGTTCGCGAAAGGTCCCCGGTTCGAGACCGGGCGGAAACAGTCGTCGGTGTTTCTTTCTTTGATTCCGAACTTCAACAATCAAACAGATAAACATAAGCTATGTCCCTGAAGGCACCATCTCATGTGGTTTCCGTAGTGTAGTGGTTATCACGTTGGCCTCACACGCGAAAGGTCCCCGGTTCGAGACCGGGCGGAAACAGTCGTTGATGTTTTTTTCTTTGATTCCCAACTTCAACATTCAAACAGATATACATAAACTATGTCCCTGAACACGCCATCTCCTGTGGTTTCCGTAGTGTAGTGGTTATCACGTTCGCCTTACACGCGAAAGGTCCCCGGTTCGAGACCGGGCGGAAACAGTCGTTGGTCTTTCTTTCTTTGATTCCGAACTTGAACAATCAAACAGAGAAACATGCGATATGTCCCTGAACGCACCATCTCATGTGGTTTCCGTAGTGTAGTGGTTATCACGTTCTCCTAACACTCGAAAGGTCCCCGTTTCGAGACCGGGCGGAAACAATCGTTGATGGTTCCTGAACACACCGTCTCATGTGGTTTCCGTAGTGTAGTGGTTATCACGTTCGCGAAAGGTCCCCGGTTCGAGACCGGGCGGAAACAGTCGTTGGTGTTCCTTTCTTTGATTCCGAACTTCAACAATCAAAAAGATAAACATGCCCTATGTCCCTGAACGCACCATCTCATGTGGTTTCCGTAGTGTAGTGGTTATCACGTTCGCGTCACACGCGAAAGGTCCCCGGTTCGAGACCGGGCGGAAACAGTCGTTGTTTTTTTCTTTATTCCGAACTTCAGCAATCAAACAGATAAACATGCGCTATGTCCCTGAACGCACCATCTCATGTGGTTTCCGTAGTGTAGTGGTTATCACGTTCGCGAAAGGTCCCTGGTTCGAGACCGGGCGGAAACAGTCGAAACAGTCGTTGGTGTTTCTTTCTTTGATTCTGAACTTCAACAATCAAACAGATAAACATGCCCTATGTCCCTGAACGCACCATCTCATGTGGTTTCCGTAGTGTAGTGGTTATCACGTTCGCCTCACACGCGAAAGGTCCCCGGTTCGAGACCGGGCGGAAACAATCGTTGATGGTTCCTGAAAGCACCATCTTATGTGGTTTTCGTAGTGTAGTGGTTATCACGTTCGCGAAAGGTCCCCGGTTCGAGACCGGGCGGAAACAGTCGTCGGTGTTTCTTTCTTTGATTGCGAACTTCAACAATCAAACAGATAAACATAAGCTACGTCCCTGAACGCACCATCTCATGTGGTTTCCGTAGTGTAGTGGTTATCACGTTCGCCTAACACGCGAAAGGTCCCCGGTTCGAGACCGGGCGGAAACAGTCGTTGGTCTTTCTTTCTTTGATTCCGAACTTCAACAATCAAACAGAGAAACATGCGATATGTCCCTGAACGCACCATCTCATGTGGTTTCCGTAGTGTAGTGGTTATCACGTTCGCGAAAGGTCCCCGGTTCGAGACCGGGCGGAAACAGTCGTTGGTGTTCCTTTCTTTGATTCCGAACTTCAACAATCAAAAAGATAAACATGCCCTATGTCCCTGAACGCACCATCTCATGTGGTTTCCGTAGTGTAGTGGTTATCACGTTCGCCTCACACGCGAAAGGTCCCCGGTTCGAGACCGGGCGGAAACAGTCGTTGTTGTTTTTTTCTTTATTCCGAACTTCAGCAATCAAACAGATAAACATGCGCTATGTCCCTGAACGCACCATCTCATGTGGTTTCCGTAGTGTAGTGGTTATCACGTTCGCGAAAGGTCCCTGGTTCGAGACCGGGCGGAAACAGTCGTTGATGTTTTTTTCTTTATTCCGAACTTCAGCAATCAAACAGATAAACATAAGCTATGTCCCTGAACGCCCCATCTCATGTTGTTTCCGTAGTGTAGTGGTTATCACGTTCGCCTAACACGCGAAAGGTCCCCGGTTCGAGACCGGGCGGAAACAGTCGTTGGTGTTTCTTTCTTTGATTCTGAACTTCAACAATCAAACAGATAAACATGCCCTATGTCCCTGAACGCACCATCTCATGTGGTTTCCGTAGTGTAGTGGTTATCACGTTCGCCTCACACGCGAAAGGTCCCCGGTTCGAGACCGGGCGGAAACAGTCGTTGATGTTTTTTTCTTTATTCCGAACTTCAGCAATCAAACAGATAAACATACACTATGTCCCTGAACGCACCATCTCCTGTGGTTTCCGTAGTGTAGTGGTTATCACGTTCGCCTTACACGCGAAAGGTCCCCGTTTCGAGACCCGGCGGAAACAGTCGTTGATGTTTTTTTCTTTGATTCCGAAATTCAACAATCAAACAGATAAACATAAGCTATGTCCCTGAACGCACCATCTCATGTGGTTTCCGTAGTGTAGTGGTTATCACGTTCGCCTCACACGCGAAAGGTCCCCTGTTCGAGACCGGGCGGAAACAGTCGTTGATGTTTTTTTCTTTATTCCAAACTTCAGCAATCAAACAGATAAACATAAGCTATGTCCCTCAAGGCACCATCTCATGTGGTTTCCGTAGTGTAGTGGTTATCACGTTCGCCTCACATGCGAAAGGTCCCCGTTTCGAGACCGGGCGGAAACAGTCGTTGATGTTTTTTTCTTTGATTCCCAACTTCAACATTCAAACAGATAAACATGCGCTATGTCCCTGAACGCACCATCTCATGTGGTTTCCGTAGTGTAGTGGTTATCACGTTCGCGAAAGGTCCCTGGTTCGAGACCGGGCGGAAACAGTCGTTGATGTTTTTTTCTTTATTCCGAACTTCAGCAATCAAACAGATAAACATACACTATGTCCCTGAACGCACCATCTCCTGTGGTTTCCGTAGTGTAGTGGTTATCACGTTCGCCTTACACGCGAAAGGTCCCCGTTTTGAGACCGGGCGGAAACAGTCGTTGATGTTTTTTTCTTTATTCCGAACTTCAGCAATCAAACAGATAAACATAAGCTATGTCCCTGAACGCACCATCTCATGTTGTTTCCGTAGTGTAGTGGTTATCACGTTCTCCTAACACTCGAAAGGTCCCCGTTTCGAGACCGGGCGGAAACAATCGTTGATGGTTCCTGAACACACCGTCTCATGTGGTTTCCGTAGTGTAGTGGTTATCACGTTCGCGAAAGGTCCCCGGTTCGAGACCGGGCGGAAACAGTCGTTGGTGTTCCTTTCTTTGATTCCGAACTTCAACAATCAAAAAGATAAACATGCCCTATGTCCCTGAACGCACCATCTCATGTGGTTTCCGTAGTGTAGTGGTTATCACGTTCGCCTCACACGCGAAAGGTCCCCGGTTCGAGACCGGGCGGAAACAGTCGTTGTTGTTTTTTTCTTTATTCCGAACTTCAGCAATCAAACAGATAAACATGCGCTATGTCCCTGAACGCACCATCTCATGTGGTTTCCGTAGTGTAGTGGTTATCACGTTCGCGAAAGGTCCCTGGTTCGAGACCGGGCGGAAACAGTCGTTGATGTTTTTTTCTTTATTCCGAACTTCAGCAATCAAACAGATAAACATAAGCTATGTCCCTGAACGCACCATCTCATGTTGTTTCCGTAGTGTAGTGGTTATCACGTTCGCCTAACACGCGAAAGGTCCCCGGTTCGAGACCGGGCGGAAACAGTCGTTGGTGTTTCTTTCTTTGATTCTGAACTTCAACAATCAAACAGATAAACATGCCCTATGTCCCTGAACGCACCATCTCATGTGGTTTCCGTAGTGTAGTGGTTATCACGTTCGCCTCACACGCGAAAGGTCCCTGGTTCGAGACCGGGCGGAAACAGTCGTTGATGTTTTTTTCTTTATTCCGAACTTCAGCAATCAAACAGATAAACATACACTATGTCCCTGAACGCACCATCTCCTGTGGTTTCCGTAGTGTAGTGGTTATCACGTTCGCCTTACACGCGAAAGGTCCCCGTTTCGAGACCGGGCGGAAACAGTCGTTGATGTTTTTTTCTTTGATTCCGAAATTCAACAATCAAACAGATAAACATAAGCTATGTCCCTGAACGCACCATCTCATGTGGTTTCCGTAGTGTAGTGGTTATCACGTTCGCCTAACACGCGAAAGGTCCCCGGTTCGAGACCGGGCGGAAACAGTCGTTGGTGTTTCTTTCTTTGATTCCGAACTTCAACAATCAAACAGATAAACATAAGCTATGTCCCTGAAGGCACCATCTCATGTGGTTTCCGTAGTGTAGTGGTTATCACGTTCGCCTCACACGCGAAAGGTCCCCGTTTCGAGACCGGGCGGAAACAGTCGTTGATGTTTTTTTCTTTGATTCCCAACTTCAACATTCAAACAGATAAACATGCGCTATGTCCCTGAACGCACCATCTCATGTGGTTTCCGTAGTGTAGTGGTTATCACGTTCGCGAAAGGTCCCTGGTTCGAGACCGGGCGGAAACAGTCGTTGATGTTTTTTTCTTTATTCCGAACTTCAGCAATCAAACAGATAAACATACACTATGTCCCTGAACGCACCATCTCCTGTGGTTTCCGTAGTGTAGTGGTTATCACGTTCGCCTTACACGCGAAAGGTCCCCGTTTCGAGACCGGGCGGAAACAGTCGTTGATGTTTTTTTCTTTGATTCCCAACTTCAACATTCAAACAGATATACATAAACTATGTCCCTGAACACACAGTCTCATGTGGTTTTCGTAGTGTAGTGGTTATCACGTTCGCGAAAGGTCCCCGGTTCGAGACCGGGCGGAAACAGTCGTCGGTGTTTCTTTCTTTGATTCCGAACTTCAACAATCAAACAGATAAACATAAGCTATGTCCCTGAAGGCACCATCTCATGTGGTTTCCGTAGTGTAGTGGTTATCACGTTGGCCTCACACGCGAAAGGTCCCCGGTTCGAGACCGGGCGGAAACAGTCGTTGATGTTTTTTTCTTTGATTCCCAACTTCAACATTCAAACAGATATACATAAACTATGTCCCTGAACACGCCATCTCCTGTGGTTTCCGTAGTGTAGTGGTTATCACGTTCGCCTTACACGCGAAAGGTCCCCGGTTCGAGACCGGGCGGAAACAGTCGTTGGTCTTTCTTTCTTTGATTCCGAACTTGAACAATCAAACAGAGAAACATGCGATATGTCCCTGAACGCACCATCTCATGTGGTTTCCGTAGTGTAGTGGTTATCACGTTCTCCTAACACTCGAAAGGTCCCCGTTTCGAGACCGGGCGGAAACAATCGTTGATGGTTCCTGAACACACCGTCTCATGTGGTTTCCGTAGTGTAGTGGTTATCACGTTCGCGAAAGGTCCCCGGTTCGAGACCGGGCGGAAACAGTCGTTGGTGTTCCTTTCTTTGATTCCGAACTTCAACAATCAAAAAGATAAACATGCCCTATGTCCCTGAACGCACCATCTCATGTGGTTTCCGTAGTGTAGTGGTTATCACGTTCGCGTCACACGCGAAAGGTCCCCGGTTCGAGACCGGGCGGAAACAGTCGTTGTTTTTTTCTTTATTCCGAACTTCAGCAATCAAACAGATAAACATGCGCTATGTCCCTGAACGCACCATCTCATGTGGTTTCCGTAGTGTAGTGGTTATCACGTTCGCGAAAGGTCCCTGGTTCGAGACCGGGCGGAAACAGTCGAAACAGTCGTTGGTGTTTCTTTCTTTGATTCTGAACTTCAACAATCAAACAGATAAACATGCCCTATGTCCCTGAACGCACCATCTCATGTGGTTTCCGTAGTGTAGTGGTTATCACGTTCGCCTCACACGCGAAAGGTCCCCGGTTCGAGACCGGGCGGAAACAATCGTTGATGGTTCCTGAAAGCACCATCTTATGTGGTTTTCGTAGTGTAGTGGTTATCACGTTCGCGAAAGGTCCCCGGTTCGAGACCGGGCGGAAACAGTCGTCGGTGTTTCTTTCTTTGATTGCGAACTTCAACAATCAAACAGATAAACATAAGCTACGTCCCTGAACGCACCATCTCATGTGGTTTCCGTAGTGTAGTGGTTATCACGTTCGCCTAACACGCGAAAGGTCCCCGGTTCGAGACCGGGCGGAAACAGTCGTTGGTCTTTCTTTCTTTGATTCCGAACTTCAACAATCAAACAGAGAAACATGCGATATGTCCCTGAACGCACCATCTCATGTGGTTTCCGTAGTGTAGTGGTTATCACGTTCGCGAAAGGTCCCCGGTTCGAGACCGGGCGGAAACAGTCGTTGGTGTTCCTTTCTTTGATTCCGAACTTCAACAATCAAAAAGATAAACATGCCCTATGTCCCTGAACGCACCATCTCATGTGGTTTCCGTAGTGTAGTGGTTATCACGTTCGCCTCACACGCGAAAGGTCCCCGGTTCGAGACCGGGCGGAAACAGTCGTTGTTGTTTTTTTCTTTATTCCGAACTTCAGCAATCAAACAGATAAACATGCGCTATGTCCCTGAACGCACCATCTCATGTGGTTTCCGTAGTGTAGTGGTTATCACGTTCGCGAAAGGTCCCTGGTTCGAGACCGGGCGGAAACAGTCGTTGATGTTTTTTTCTTTATTCCGAACTTCAGCAATCAAACAGATAAACATAAGCTATGTCCCTGAACGCCCCATCTCATGTTGTTTCCGTAGTGTAGTGGTTATCACGTTCGCCTAACACGCGAAAGGTCCCCGGTTCGAGACCGGGCGGAAACAGTCGTTGGTGTTTCTTTCTTTGATTCTGAACTTCAACAATCAAACAGATAAACATGCCCTATGTCCCTGAACGCACCATCTCATGTGGTTTCCGTAGTGTAGTGGTTATCACGTTCGCCTCACACGCGAAAGGTCCCCGGTTCGAGACCGGGCGGAAACAGTCGTTGATGTTTTTTTCTTTATTCCGAACTTCAGCAATCAAACAGATAAACATACACTATGTCCCTGAACGCACCATCTCCTGTGGTTTCCGTAGTGTAGTGGTTATCACGTTCGCCTTACACGCGAAAGGTCCCCGTTTCGAGACCCGGCGGAAACAGTCGTTGATGTTTTTTTCTTTGATTCCGAAATTCAACAATCAAACAGATAAACATAAGCTATGTCCCTGAACGCACCATCTCATGTGGTTTCCGTAGTGTAGTGGTTATCACGTTCGCCTCACACGCGAAAGGTCCCCTGTTCGAGACCGGGCGGAAACAGTCGTTGATGTTTTTTTCTTTATTCCAAACTTCAGCAATCAAACAGATAAACATAAGCTATGTCCCTCAAGGCACCATCTCATGTGGTTTCCGTAGTGTAGTGGTTATCACGTTCGCCTCACATGCGAAAGGTCCCCGTTTCGAGACCGGGCGGAAACAGTCGTTGATGTTTTTTTCTTTGATTCCCAACTTCAACATTCAAACAGATAAACATGCGCTATGTCCCTGAACGCACCATCTCATGTGGTTTCCGTAGTGTAGTGGTTATCACGTTCGCGAAAGGTCCCTGGTTCGAGACCGGGCGGAAACAGTCGTTGATGTTTTTTTCTTTATTCCGAACTTCAGCAATCAAACAGATAAACATACACTATGTCCCTGAACGCACCATCTCCTGTGGTTTCCGTAGTGTAGTGGTTATCACGTTCGCCTTACACGCGAAAGGTCCCCGTTTTGAGACCGGGCGGAAACAGTCGTTGATGTTTTTTTCTTTATTCCGAACTTCAGCAATCAAACAGATAAACATAAGCTATGTCCCTGAACGCACCATCTCATGTTGTTTCCGTAGTGTAGTGGTTATCACGTTCTCCTAACACTCGAAAGGTCCCCGTTTCGAGACCGGGCGGAAACAATCGTTGATGGTTCCTGAACACACCGTCTCATGTGGTTTCCGTAGTGTAGTGGTTATCACGTTCGCGAAAGGTCCCCGGTTCGAGACCGGGCGGAAACAGTCGTTGGTGTTCCTTTCTTTGATTCCGAACTTCAACAATCAAAAAGATAAACATGCCCTATGTCCCTGAACGCACCATCTCATGTGGTTTCCGTAGTGTAGTGGTTATCACGTTCGCCTCACACGCGAAAGGTCCCCGGTTCGAGACCGGGCGGAAACAGTCGTTGTTGTTTTTTTCTTTATTCCGAACTTCAGCAATCAAACAGATAAACATGCGCTATGTCCCTGAACGCACCATCTCATGTGGTTTCCGTAGTGTAGTGGTTATCACGTTCGCGAAAGGTCCCTGGTTCGAGACCGGGCGGAAACAGTCGTTGATGTTTTTTTCTTTATTCCGAACTTCAGCAATCAAACAGATAAACATAAGCTATGTCCCTGAACGCACCATCTCATGTTGTTTCCGTAGTGTAGTGGTTATCACGTTCGCCTAACACGCGAAAGGTCCCCGGTTCGAGACCGGGCGGAAACAGTCGTTGGTGTTTCTTTCTTTGATTCTGAACTTCAACAATCAAACAGATAAACATGCCCTATGTCCCTGAACGCACCATCTCATGTGGTTTCCGTAGTGTAGTGGTTATCACGTTCGCCTCACACGCGAAAGGTCCCTGGTTCGAGACCGGGCGGAAACAGTCGTTGATGTTTTTTTCTTTATTCCGAACTTCAGCAATCAAACAGATAAACATACACTATGTCCCTGAACGCACCATCTCCTGTGGTTTCCGTAGTGTAGTGGTTATCACGTTCGCCTTACACGCGAAAGGTCCCCGTTTCGAGACCGGGCGGAAACAGTCGTTGATGTTTTTTTCTTTGATTCCGAAATTCAACAATCAAACAGATAAACATAAGCTATGTCCCTGAACGCACCATCTCATGTGGTTTCCGTAGTGTAGTGGTTATCACGTTCGCCTAACACGCGAAAGGTCCCCGGTTCGAGACCGGGCGGAAACAGTCGTTGGTGTTTCTTTCTTTGATTCCGAACTTCAACAATCAAACAGATAAACATAAGCTATGTCCCTGAAGGCACCATCTCATGTGGTTTCCGTAGTGTAGTGGTTATCACGTTCGCCTCACACGCGAAAGGTCCCCGTTTCGAGACCGGGCGGAAACAGTCGTTGATGTTTTTTTCTTTGATTCCCAACTTCAACATTCAAACAGATAAACATGCGCTATGTCCCTGAACGCACCATCTCATGTGGTTTCCGTAGTGTAGTGGTTATCACGTTCGCGAAAGGTCCCTGGTTCGAGACCGGGCGGAAACAGTCGTTGATGTTTTTTTCTTTATTCCGAACTTCAGCAATCAAACAGATAAACATACACTATGTCCCTGAACGCACCATCTCCTGTGGTTTCCGTAGTGTAGTGGTTATCACGTTCGCCTTACACGCGAAAGGTCCCCGTTTCGAGACCGGGCGGAAACAGTCGTTGATGTTTTTTTCTTTGATTCCCAACTTCAACATTCAAACAGATATACATAAACTATGTCCCTGAACACACCGTCTCATGTGGTTTTCGTAGTGTAGTGGTTATCACGTTCGCGAAAGGTCCCCGGTTCGAGACCGGGCGGAAACAGTCGTCGGTGTTTCTTTCTTTGATTCCGAACTTCAACAATCAAACAGATAAACATAAGCTATGTCCCTGAAGGCACCATCTCATGTGGTTTCCGTAGTGTAGTGGTTATCACGTTCGCCTCACACGCGAAAGGTCCCCGGTTCGAGACCGGGCGGAAACAGTCGTTGATGTTTTTTTCTTTGATTCCCAACTTCAACATTCAAACAGATATACATAAACTATGTCCCTGAACACGCCATCTCCTGTGGTTTCCGTAGTGTAGTGGTTATCACGTTCGCCTTACACGCGAAAGGTCCCCGGTTCGAGACCGGGCGGAAACAGTCGTTGGTCTTTCTTTCTTTGATTCCGAACTTCAACAATCAAACAGAGAAACATGCGATATGTCCCTGAACGCACCATCTCATGTGGTTTCCGTAGTGTAGTGGTTATCACGTTCTCCTAACACTCGAAAGGTCCCCGTTTCGAGACCGGGCGGAAACAATCGTTGATGGTTCCTGAACACACCGTCTCATGTGGTTTCCGTAGTGTAGTGGTTATCACGTTCGCGAAAGGTCCCCGGTTCGAGACCGGGCGGAAACAGTCGTTGGTGTTCCTTTCTTTGATTCCGAACTTCAACTATCAAAAAGATAAACATGCCCTATGTCCCTGAACGCACCATCTCATGTGGTTTCCGTAGTGTAGTGGTTATCACGTTCGCGTCACACGCGAAAGGTCCCCGGTTCGAGACCGGGCGGAAACAGTCGTTGTTGTTTTTTTCTTTATTCCGAACTTCAGCAATCAAACAGATAAACATGCGCTATGTCCCTGAACGCACCATCTCATGTGGTTTCCGTAGTGTAGTGGTTATCACGTTCGCGAAAGGTCCCTGGTTCGAGACCGGGCGGAAACAGTCGTTGATGTTTTTTTCTTTATTCCGAACTTCAGCAATCAAACAGATAAACATAAGCTATGTCCCTGAACGCACCATCTCATGTTGTTTCCGTAGTGTAGTGGTTATCACGTTCGCCTAACACGCGAAACGTCCCCGGTTCGAGACCGGGCGGAAACAGTCGTTGATGTTTCTTTCTTTGATTCCGAACTTCAACAATCAAACAGATAAACATGCCCTATGTCCCTGAACGCACCATCTCATGTGGTTTCCGTAGTGTAGTGGTTATCACGTTCGCCTCACACGCGAAAGGTCCCCGGTTCGAGACCGGGCGGAAACAGTCGTTGATGTTTTTTTCTTTATTCCGAACTTCAGCAATCAAACAGATAAACATACACTATGTCCCTGAACGCACCATCTCCTGTGGTTTCCGTAGTGTAGTGGTTATCACTTTCGCCTTACACGCGAAAGGTCCCCGTTTCGAGACCGGGCGGAAACAGTCGTTGATGTTTTTTTCTTTGATTCCCAACTTCAACATTCAAACAGATATACATAAACTATGTCCCTGAACACACCATCTCCTGTGGTTTCCGTAGTGTAGTGGTTATCTCGTTCGCCTTACACGCGAAAGGTCCCCGGTTCGAGACCGGGCGGAAACAGTCGTTGGTCTTTCTTTCTTTGATTCCGAACTTCAACAATCAAACAGAGAAACATGCGATATGTCCCTGAACGCACCATCTCATGTTGTTTCCGTAGTGTAGTGGTTATCACGTTCGCCTAACACGCGAAAGGTCCCCGGTTCGAGACCGGGCGGAAACAGTCGTTGGTGTTTCTTTCTTTGATTCTGAACTTCAACAATCAAACAGATAAACATGCCCTATGTCCCTGAACGCACCATCTCATGTGGTTTCCGTAGTGTAGTGGTTATCACGTTCGCCTCACACGCGAAAGGTCCCCGGTTCGAGACCGGGCGGAAACAATCGTTGATGGTTCCTGAAAGCACCATCTTATGTGGTTTTCGTAGTGTAGTGGTTATCACGTTCGCGAAAGGTCCCCGGTTCGAGACCGGGCGGAAACAGTCGTCGGTGTTTCTTTCTTTGATTGCGAACTTCAACAATCAAACAGATAAACATAAGCTACGTCCCTGAACGCACCATCTCATGTTGTTTCCGTAGTGTAGTGGTTATCACGTTCGCCTAACACGCGAAAGGTCCCCGGTTCGAGACCGGGCGGAAACAGTCGTTGGTGTTTCTTTCTTTGATTCCGAACTTCAACAATCAAACAGATAAACATGCCCTATGTCCCTGAACGCACCATCTCATGTGGTTTCCGTAGTGTAGTGGTTATCACGTTCGCCTCACACGCGAAAGGTCCCCGGTTCGAGACCGGGCGGAAACAGTCGTTGATGTTTTTTTCTTTATTCCGAACTTCAGCAATCAAACAGATAAACATACACTATGTCCCTGAACGCACCATCTCCTGTGGTTTCCGTAGTGTAGTGGTTATCACGTTCGCCTTACACGCGAAAGGTCCCCGTTTCGAGACCGGGCGGAAACAGTCGTTGATGTTTTTTTCTTTGATTCCGAAATTCAACAATCAAACAGATAAACATAAGCTATGTCCCTGAACGCACCATCTCATGTGGTTTCCGTAGTGTAGTGGTTGTCACGTTCGCCTAACACGCGAAAGGTCCCCGGTTCGAGACCGGGCGGAAACAATCGTTGATGGTTCCTGAACACACCGTCTCATGTGGTTTTCGTAGTGTAGTGGTTATCACGTTCGCGAAAGGTCCCCGGTTCGAGACCGGGCGGAAACAGTCGTCGGTGTTTCTTTCTTTGATTCCGAACTTGAACAATCAAACAGAGAAACATGCGATATGTCCCTGAACGCACCATCTCATGTGGTTTCCGTAGTGTAGTGGTTATTGCGTTCTCCTAACACTCGAAAGGTCCCCGTTTCGAGACCGGGCGGAAACAATCGTTGATGGTTCCTGAACACACCGTCTCATGTGGTTTTCGTAGTGTAGTGGTTATCACGTTCGCGAAAGGTCCCCGGTTCGAGACCGGGCGGAAACAGTCGTCGGTGTTTCTTTCTTTGATTCCGAACTTGAACATTCAAACAGATAAACATGCGCTATGTCCCTGAACGCACCATCTCATGTGGTTTCCGTAGTGTAGTGGTTATCACGTTCGCGAAAGGTCCCTGGTTCGAGACCGGGCGGAAACAGTCGTTGATGTTTTTTTCTTTATTCCGAACTTCAGCAATCAAACAGATAAACATACACTATGTCCCTGAACGCACCATCTCCTGTGGTTTCCGTAGTGTAGTGGTTATCACGTTCGCCTTACACGCGAAAGGTCCCCGTTTCGAGACCGGGCGGAAACAGTCGTTGATGTTTTTTTCTTTGATTCCCAACTTCAACATTCAAACAGATATACATAAACTATGTCCCTGAACACACAGTCTCATGTGGTTTTCGTAGTGTAGTGGTTATCACGTTCGCGAAAGGTCCCCGGTTCGAGACCGGGCGGAAACAGTCGTCGGTGTTTCTTTCTTTGATTCCGAACTTCAACAATCAAACAGATAAACATAAGCTATGTCCCTGAAGGCACCATCTCATGTGGTTTCCGTAGTGTAGTGGTTATCACGTTCGCCTCACACGCGAAAGGTCCCCGGTTCGAGACCGGGCGGAAACAGTCGTTGATGTTTTTTTCTTTGATTCCCAACTTCAACATTCAAACAGATATACATAAACTATGTCCCTGAACACGCCATCTCCTGTGGTTTCCGTAGTGTAGTGGTTATCACGTTCGCCTTACACGCGAAAGGTCCCCGGTTCGAGACCGGGCGGAAACAGTCGTTGGTCTTTCTTTCTTTGATTCCGAACTTCAACAATCAAACAGAGAAACATGCGATATGTCCCTGAACGCACCATCTCATGTGGTTTCCGTAGTGTAGTGGTTATCACGTTCTCCTAACACTCGAAAGGTCCCCGTTTCGAGACCGGGCGGAAACAATCGTTGATGGTTCCTGAACACACCGTCTCATGTGGTTTCCGTAGTGTAGTGGTTATCACGTTCGCGTCACACGCGAAAGGTCCCCGGTTCGAGACCGGGCGGAAACAGTCGTTGTTGTTTTTTTCTTTATTCCGAACTTCAGCAATCAAACAGATAAACATGCGCTATGTCCCTGAACGCACCATCTCATGTGGTTTCCGTAGTGTAGTGGTTATCACGTTCGCGAAAGGTCCCTGGTTCGAGACCGGGCGGAAACAGTCGTTGATGTTTTTTTCTTTATTCCGAACTTCAGCAATCAAACAGATAAACATAAGCTATGTCCCTGAACGCACCATCTCATGTTGTTTCCGTAGTGTAGTGGTTATCACGTTCGCCTAACACGCGAAAGGTCCCCGGTTCGAGACCGGGCGGAAACAGTCGTTGATGTTTCTTTCTTTGATTCCGAACTTCAACAATCAAACAGATAAACATGCCCTATGTCCCTGAACGCACCATCTCATGTGGTTTCCGTAGTGTAGTGGTTATCACGTTCGCCTCACACGCGAAAGGTCCCCGGTTCGAGACCGGGCGGAAACAGTCGTTGATGTTTTTTTCTTTATTCCGAACTTCAGCAATCAAACAGATAAACATACACTATGTCCCTGAACGCACCATCTCCTGTGGTTTCCGTAGTGTAGTGGTTATCACTTTCGCCTTACACGCGAAAGGTCCCCGTTTCGAGACCGGGCGGAAACAGTCGTTGATGTTTTTTTCTTTGATTCCCAACTTCAACATTCAAACAGATATACATAAACTATGTCCCTGAACACACCATCTCCTGTGGTTTCCGTAGTGTAGTGGTTATCTCGTTCGCCTTACACGCGAAAGGTCCCCGGTTCGAGACCGGGCGGAAACAGTCGTTGGTCTTTCTTTCTTTGATTCCGAACTTCAACAATCAAACAGAGAAACATGCGATATGTCCCTGAACGCACCATCTCATGTTGTTTCCGTAGTGTAGTGGTTATCACGTTCGCCTAACACGCGAAAGGTCCCCGGTTCGAGACCGGGCGGAAACAGTCGTTGGTGTTTCTTTCTTTGATTCTGAACTTCAACAATCAAACAGATAAACATGCCCTATGTCCCTGAACGCACCATCTCATGTGGTTTCCGTAGTGTAGTGGTTATCACGTTCGCCTCACACGCGAAAGGTCCCCGGTTCGAGACCGGGCGGAAACAATCGTTGATGGTTCCTGAAAGCACCATCTTATGTGGTTTTCGTAGTGTAGTGGTTATCACGTTCGCGAAAGGTCCCCGGTTCGAGACCGGGCGGAAACAGTCGTCGGTGTTTCTTTCTTTGATTGCGAACTTCAACAATCAAACAGATAAACATAAGCTACGTCCCTGAACGCACCATCTCATGTTGTTTCCGTAGTGTAGTGGTTATCACGTTCGCCTAACACGCGAAAGGTCCCCGGTTCGAGACCGGGCGGAAACAGTCGTTGGTGTTTCTTTCTTTGATTCCGAACTTCAACAATCAAACAGATAAACATGCCCTATGTCCCTGAACGCACCATCTCATGTGGTTTCCGTAGTGTAGTGGTTATCACGTTCGCCTCACACGCGAAAGGTCCCCGGTTCGAGACCGGGCGGAAACAGTCGTTGATGTTTTTTTCTTTATTCCGAACTTCAGCAATCAAACAGATAAACATACACTATGTCCCTGAACGCACCATCTCCTGTGGTTTCCGTAGTGTAGTGGTTATCACGTTCGCCTTACACGCGAAAGGTCCCCGTTTCGAGACCGGGCGGAAACAGTCGTTGATGTTTTTTTCTTTGATTCCGAAATTCAACAATCAAACAGATAAACATAAGCTATGTCCCTGAACGCACCATCTCATGTGGTTTCCGTAGTGTAGTGGTTGTCACGTTCGCCTAACACGCGAAAGGTCCCCGGTTCGAGACCGGGCGGAAACAATCGTTGATGGTTCCTGAACACACCGTCTCATGTGGTTTTCGTAGTGTAGTGGTTATCACGTTCGCGAAAGGTCCCCGGTTCGAGACCGGGCGGAAACAGTCGTCGGTGTTTCTTTCTTTGATTCCGAACTTGAACAATCAAACAGAGAAACATGCGATATGTCCCTGAACGCACCATCTCATGTGGTTTCCGTAGTGTAGTGGTTATTGCGTTCTCCTAACACTCGAAAGGTCCCCGTTTCGAGACCGGGCGGAAACAATCGTTGATGGTTCCTGAACACACCGTCTCATGTGGTTTTCGTAGTGTAGTGGTTATCACGTTCGCGAAAGGTCCCCGGTTCGAGACCGGGCGGAAACAGTCGTCGGTGTTTCTTTCTTTGATTCCGAACTTGAACATTCAAACAGATAAACATGCGCTATGTCCCTGAACGCACCATCTCATGTGGTTTCCGTAGTGTAGTGGTTATCACGTTCGCGAAAGGTCCCTGGTTCGAGACCGGGCGGAAACAGTCGTTGATGTTTTTTTCTTTATTCCGAACTTCAGCAATCAAACAGATAAACATACACTATGTCCCTGAACGCACCATCTCCTGTGGTTTCCGTAGTGTAGTGGTTATCACGTTCGCCTTACACGCGAAAGGTCCCCGTTTCGAGACCGGGCGGAAACAGTCGTTGATGTTTTTTTCTTTGATTCCCAACTTCAACATTCAAACAGATATACATAAACTATGTCCCTGAACACACAGTCTCATGTGGTTTTCGTAGTGTAGTGGTTATCACGTTCGCGAAAGGTCCCCGGTTCGAGACCGGGCGGAAACAGTCGTCGGTGTTTCTTTCTTTGATTCCGAACTTCAACAATCAAACAGATAAACATAAGCTATGTCCCTGAAGGCACCATCTCATGTGGTTTCCGTAGTGTAGTGGTTATCACGTTCGCCTCACACGCGAAAGGTCCCCGGTTCGAGACCGGGCGGAAACAGTCGTTGATGTTTTTTTCTTTGATTCCCAACTTCAACATTCAAACAGATATACATAAACTATGTCCCTGAACACGCCATCTCCTGTGGTTTCCGTAGTGTAGTGGTTATCACGTTCGCCTTACACGCGAAAGGTCCCCGGTTCGAGACCGGGCGGAAACAGTCGTTGGTCTTTCTTTCTTTGATTCCGAACTTCAACAATCAAACAGAGAAACATGCGATATGTCCCTGAACGCACCATCTCATGTGGTTTCCGTAGTGTAGTGGTTATCACGTTCTCCTAACACTCGAAAGGTCCCCGTTTCGAGACCGGGCGGAAACAATCGTTGATGGTTCCTGAACACACCGTCTCATGTGGTTTCCGTAGTGTAGTGGTTATCACGTTCGCGAAAGGTCCCCGGTTCGAGACCGGGCGGAAACAGTCGTTGGTGTTCCTTTCTTTGATTCCGAACTTCAACAATCAAAAAGATAAACATGCCCTATGTCCCTGAACGCCCCATCTCATGTGGTTTCCGTAGTGTAGTGGTTATCACGTTCGCGTCACACGCGAAAGGTCCCCGGTTCGAGACCGGGCGGAAACAGTCGTTGTTGTTTTTTTCTTTATTCCGAACTTCAGCAATCAAACAGATAAACATGCGCTATGTCCCTGAACGCACCATCTCATGTGGTTTCCGTAGTGTAGTGGTTATCACGTTCGCGAAAGGTCCCTGGTTCGAGACCGGGCGGAAACAGTCGAAACAGTCGTTGGTGTTTCTTTCTTTGATTCTGAACTTCAACAATCAAACAGATAAACATGCCCTATGTCCCTGAACGCACCATCTCATGTGGTTTCCGTAGTGTAGTGGTTATCACGTTCGCCTCACACGCGAAAGGTCCCCGGTTCGAGACCGGGCGGAAACAATCGTTGATGGTTCCTGAAAGCACCATCTTATGTGGTTTTCGTAGTGTAGTGGTTATCACGTTCGCGAAAGGTCCCCGGTTCGAGACCGGGCGGAAACAGTCGTTGATGTTTTTTTCTTTATTCCGAACTTCAGCAATCAAACAGATAAACATACACTATGTCCCTGAACGCACCATCTCCTGTGGTTTCCGTAGTGTAGTGGTTATCACGTTCGCCTTACACGCGAAAGGTCCCCGTTTCGAGACCGGGCGGAAACAGTCGTTGATGTTTTTTTCTTTGATTCCGAAATTCAACAATCAAACAGATAAACATAAGCTATGTCCCTGAACGCACCATCTCATGTGGTTTCCGTAGTGTAGTGGTTATCACGTTCGCCTAACACGCGAAAGGTCCCCGGTTCGAGACCGGGCGGAAACAATCGTTGATGGTTCCTGAACACACCGTCTCATGTGGTTTTCGTAGTGTAGTGGTTATCACGTTCGCGAAAGGTCCCCGGTTCGAGACCGGGCGGAAACAGTCGTCGGTGTTTCTTTCTTTGATTCCGAACTTGAACAATCAAACAGAGAAACATGCGATATGTCCCTGAACGCACCATCTCATGTGGTTTCCGTAGTGTAGTGGTTATTGCGTTCTCCTAACACTCGAAAGGTCCCCGTTTCGAGACCGGGCGGAAACAATCGTTGATGGTTCCTGAACACACCTTCTCATGTGGTTTCCGTAGTGTAGTGGTTATCACGTTCGCGAAAGGTCCCCGTTTCGAGACCGGGCGGAAACAGTCGTTGATGTTTTTTTCTTTGATTCCCAACTTCAACATTCAAACAGATAAACATGCGCTATGTCCCTGAACGCACCATCTCATGTGGTTTCCGTAGTGTAGTGGTTATCACGTTCGCGAAAGGTCCCTGGTTCGAGACCGGGCGGAAACAGTCGTTGATGTTTTTTTCTTTATTCCGAACTTCAGCAATCAAACAGATAAACATACACTATGTCCCTGAACGCACCATCTCCTGTGGTTTCCGTAGTGTAGTGGTTATCACGTTCGCCTTACACGCGAAAGGTCCCCGTTTCGAGACCGGGCGGAAACAGTCGTTGATGTTTTTTTCTTTGATTCCCAACCTCAACATTCAAACAGATATACATAAACTATGTCCCTGAACACACTGTCTCATGTGGTTTTCGTAGTGTAGTGGTTATCACGTTCGCGAAAGGTCCCCGGTTCGAGACCGGGCGGAAACAGTCGTCGGTGTTTCTTTCTTTGATTCCGAACTTCAACAATCAAACAGATAAACATAAGCTATGTCCCTGAAGGCACCATCTCATGTGGTTTCCGTAGTGTAGTGGTTATCACGTTCGCCTCACACGCGAAATGTCCCCGGTTCGAGACCGGGCGGAAACAGTCGTTGTTGTTTTTTTCTTTATTCCGAACTTCAGCAATCAAACAGATAAACATGCGCTATGTCCCTGAACGCACCATCTCATGTGGTTTCCGTAGTGTAGTGGTTATCACGTTCGCGAAAGGTCCCTGGTTCGAGACCGGGCGGAAACAGTCGTTGATGTTTTTTTCTTTATTCCGAACTTCAGCAATCAAACAGATAAACATAAGCTATGTCCCTGAACGCACCATCTCATGTTGTTTCCGTAGTGTAGTGGTTATCACGTTCGTCTAACACGCGAAAGGTCCCCGGTTCGAGACCGGGCGGAAACAGTCGTTGGTGTTTCTTTCTTTGATTCTGAACTTCAACAATCAAACAGATAAACATGCCCTATGTCCCTGAACGCACCATCTCATGTGGTTTCCGTAGTGTAGTGGTTATCACGTTCGCCTCACACGCGAAAGGTCCCCGGTTCGAGACCGGGCGGAAACAGTCGTTGATGTTTTTTTCTTTATTCCGAACTTCAGCAATCAAACAGATAAACATACACTATGTCCCTGAACGCACCATCTCCTGTGGTTTCCGTAGTGTAGTGGTTATCACGTTCGCCTTACACGCGAAAGGTCCCCGTTTCGAGACCGGGCGGAAACAGTCGTTGATGTTTTTTTCTTTGATTCCGAAATTCAACAATCAAACAGATAAACATAAGCTATGTCCCTGAACGCACCATCTCATGTGGTTTCCGTAGTGTAGTGGTTATCACGTTCGCCTAACACGCGAAAGGTCCCCGGTTCGAGACCGGGCGGAAACAATCGTTGATGGTTCCTGAACACACCGTCTCATGTGGTTTTCGTAGTGTAGTGGTTATCACGTTCGCGAAAGGTCCCCGGTTCGAGACCGGGCGGAAACAGTCGTCGGTGTTTCTTTATTTGATTCCGAACTTCAACAATCAAACAGATAAACATAAGCTATGTCCCTGAAGGCACCATCTCATGTGGTTTCCGTAGTGTAGTGGTTATCACGTTCGCCTCACACGCGAAAGGTCCCCGGTTCGAGACCGGGCGGAAACAGTCGTTGATGTTTTTTTCTTTGATTCCCAACTTCAACATTCAAACAGATATACATAAACTGTGTCCCTGAACACACCATCTCCTGTGGTTTCCGTAGTGTAGTGGTTATCACGTTCGCCTTACACGCGAAAGGTCCCCGGTTCGAGACCGGGCGGAAACAGTCGTTGGTCTTTCTTTCTTTGATTCCGAACTTGAACAATCAAACAGAGAAACATGCGATATGTCCCTGAACGCACCATCTCATGTGGTTTCCGTAGTGTAGTGGTTATCACGTTCTCCTAACACTCGAAAGGTCCCCGTTTCGAGACCGGGCGGAAACAATCGTTGATGGTTCCTGAACACACCTTCTCATGTGGTTTCCGTAGTGTAGTGGTTATCACGTTCGCGAAAGGTCCCCGGTTCGAGACCGGGCGGAAACAGTCGTTGGTGTTCCTTTCTTTGATTCCGAACTTCAACAATGAAAAAGATAAACATGCCCTATGTCTCTGAACGCACCATCTCATGTGGTTTCCGTAGTGTAGTGGTTATCACGTTCGCCTCACACGCGAAAGGTCCCCGGTTCGAGACCGGGCGGAAACAGTCGTTGTTGTTTTTTTCTTTATTCCGAACTTCAGCAATCAAACAGATAAACATGCGCTATGTCCCTGAACGCACCATCTCATGTGGTTTCCGTAGTGTAGTGGTTATCACGTTCTCCTAACACTCGAAAGGTCCCCGTTTCGAGACCGGGCGGAAACAATCGTTGATGGTTCCTGAACACACCGTCTCATGTGGTTTCCGTAGTGTAGTGGTTATCACGTTCGCGAAAGGTCCCCGGTTCGAGACCGGGCGGAAACAGTCGTTGGTGTTTCTTTCTTTGATTCCGAACTTCAACAATCAAACAGATAAACATAAGCTATGTCCCTGAACGCACCATCTCATGTTGTTTCCGTAGTGTAGTGGTTATCACGTTCGCCTAACACGCGAAAGGTCCCCGGTTCGAGACCGGGCGGAAACAGTCGTTGGTGTTTCTTTCTTTGATTCCGAACTTCAACAATCAAACAGATAAACATAAGCTATGTCCCTGAAGGCACCATCTCATGTGGTTTCCGTAGTGTAGTGGTTATCACGTTCGCCTCACACGCGAAAGGTCCCCGTTTCGAGACCGGGCGGAAACAGTCGTTGATGTTTTTTTCTTTGATTCCCAACTTCAACATTCAAACAGATAAACATGCGCTATGTCCCTGAACGCACCATCTCATGTGGTTTCCGTAGTGTAGTGGTTATCACGTTCGCGAAAGGTCCCTGGTTCGAGACCGGGCGGAAACAGTCGTTGATGTTTTTTTCTTTATTCCGAACTTCAGCAATCAAACAGATAAACATACACTATGTCCCTGAACGCACCATCTCCTGTGGTTTCCGTAGTGTAGTGGTTATCACGTTCGCCTTACACGCGAAAGGTCCCCGTTTCGAGACCGGGCGGAAACAGTCGTTGATGTTTTTTTCTTTGATTCCCAACTTCAACATTCAAACAGATATACATAAACTATGTCCCTGAACACACCGTCTCATGTGGTTTTCGTAGTGTAGTGGTTATCACGTTCGCGAAAGGTCCCCGGTTCGAGACCGGGCGGAAACAGTCGTTGGTGTTTCTTTCTTTGATTCCGAACTTCAACAATCAAACAGATAAACATAAACTATGTCCCTGAACGCACCATCTCATGTGGTTTCCGTAGTGTAGTGGTTATCACGTTCGCCTTACACGCGAAAGGTCCCCGGTTCGAGACCGGGCGGAAACAGTCGTTGGTCTTTCTTTCTTTGATTCCGAACTTCAACAATCAAACAGAGAAACATGCGATATGTCCCTGAACGCACCATCTCATGTGGTTTCCGTAGTGTAGTGGTTATCACGTTCGCGAAAGGTCCCCGGTTCGAGACCGGGCGGAAACAGTCGTTGGTGTTCCTTTCTTTGATTCCGAACTTCAACAATCAAAAAGATAAACATGCCCTATGTCCCTGAACGCACCATCTCATGTGGTTTCCGTAGTGTAGTGGTTATCACGTTCGCCTCACACGCGAAAGGTCCCCGGTTCGAGACCGGGCGGAAACAGTCGTTGTTGTTTTTTTCTTTATTCCGAACTTCAGCAATCAAACAGATAAACATGCGCTATGTCCCTGAACGCACCATCTCATGTGGTTTCCGTAGTGTAGTGGTTATCACGTTCGCGAAAGGTCCCTGGTTCGAGACCGGGCGGAAACAGTCGTTGATGTTTTTTTCTTTATTCCGAACTTCAGCAATCAAACAGATAAACATAAGCTATGTCCCTGAACGCACCATCTCATGTTGTTTCCGTAGTGTAGTGGTTATCACGTTCGCCTAACACGCGAAAGGTCCCCGGTTCGAGACCGGGCGGAAACAGTCGTTGGTGTTTCTTTCTTTGATTCTGAACTTCAACAATCAAACAGATAAACATGCCCTATGTCCCTGAACGCACCATCTCATGTGGTTTCCGTAGTGTAGTGGTTATCACGTTCGCCTCACACGCGAAAGGTCCCCGGTTCGAGACCGGGCGGAAACAGTCGTTGATGTTTTTTTCTTTATTCCGAACTTCAGCAATCAAACAGATAAACATACACTATGTCCCTGAACGCACCATCTCCTGTGGTTTCCGTAGTGTAGTGGTTATCACGTTCGCCTTACACGCGAAAGGTCCCCGTTTCGAGACCGGGCGGAAACAGTCGTTGATGTTTTTTTCTTTGATTCCGAAATTCAACAATCAAACAGATAAACATAAGCTATGTCCCTGAACGCACCATCTCATGTGGTTTCTGTAGTGTAGTGGTTATCACGTTCGCCTCACACGCGAAAGGTCCCCTGTTCGAGACCGGGCGGAAACAGTCGTTGATGTTTTTTTCTTTATTCCAAACTTCAGCAATCAAACAGATAAACATAAGCTATGTCCCTGAACGCACCATCTCATGTTGTTTCCGTAGTGTAGTGGTTATCACGTTCGCCTTACACGCGAAAGGTCCCCGTTTCGAGACCGGGCGGAAACAGTCGTTGATGTTTTTTTCTTTGATTCCGAAATTCAACAATCAAACAGATAAACATAAGCTATGTCCCTGAACGCACCATCTCATGTGGTTTCCGTAGTGTAGTGGTTATCACGTTCGCCTAACACGCGAAAGGTCCCCGGTTCAAGACCGGGCGGAAACAGTCGTTGGTGTTTCTTTCTTTGATTCCGAACTTCAACAATCAAACAGATATACATAAGCTATGTCCCTGAAGGCACCATCTCATGTGGTTTCCGTAGTGTAGTGGTTATCACGTTCGCCTCACATGCGAAAGGTCCCCGTTTCGAGACCGGGCGGAAACAGTCGTTGATGTTTTTTTCTTTGATTCCCAACTTCAACATTCAAACAGATAAACATGCGCTATGTCCCTGAACGCACCATCTCATGTGGTTTCCGTAGTGTAGTGGTTATCACGTTCGCGAAAGGTCCCTGGTTCGAGACCGGGCGGAAACAGTCGTTGATGTTTTTTTCTTTATTCCGAACTTCAGCAATCAAACAGATAAACATACACTATGTCCCTGAACGCACCATCTCCTGTGGTTTCCGTAGTGTAGTGGTTATCACGTTCGCCTTACACGCGAAAGGTCCCCGTTTTGAGACCGGGCGGAAACAGTCGTTGATGTTTTTTTCTTTATTCCGAACTTCAGCAATCAAACAGATAAACATAAGCTATGTCCCTGAACGCACCATCTCATGTTGTTTCCGTAGTGTAGTGGTTATCACGTTCTCCTAACACTCGAAAGGTCCCCGTTTCGAGACCGGGCGGAAACAATCGTTGATGGTTCCTGAACACACCGTCTCATGTGGTTTCCGTAGTGTAGTGGTTATCACGTTCGCGAAAGGTCCCCGGTTCGAGACCGGGCGGAAACAGTCGTTGGTGTTCCTTTCTTTGATTCCGAACTTCAACAATCAAAAAGATAAACATGCCCTATGTCCCTGAACGCACCATCTCATGTGGTTTCCGTAGTGTAGTGGTTATCACGTTCGCGAAAGGTCCCTGGTTCGAGACCGGGCGGAAACAGTCGTTGATGTTTTTTTCTTTATTCCGAACTTCAGCAATCAAACAGATAAACATGCGCTATGTCCCTGAACGCACCATCTCATGTGGTTTCCGTAGTGTAGTGGTTATCACGTTCGCGAAAGGTCCCTGGTTCGAGACCGGGCGGAAACAGTCGTTGATGTTTTTTTCTTTATTCCGAACTTCAGCAATCAAACAGATAAACATAAGCTATGTCCCTGAACGCACCATCTCATGTGGTTTCCGTAGTGTAGTGGTTATCACGTTCGCGAAAGGTCCCTGGTTCGAGACCGGGCGGAAACAGTCGTTGATGTTTTTTTCTTTATTCCGAACTTCAGCAATCAAACAGATAAACATAAGCTATGTCCCTGAACGCACCATCTCATGTTGTTTCCGTAGTGTAGTGGTTATCACGTTCGCCTAACACGCGAAAGGTCCCCGGTTCGAGACCGGGCGGAAACAGTCGTTGGTGTTTCTTTCTTTGATTCTGAACTTCAACAATCAAACAGATAAACATGCCCTATGTCCCTGAACGCACCATCTCATGTGGTTTCCGTAGTGTAGTGGTTATCACGTTCGCCTCACACGCGAAAGGTCCCCGGTTCGAGACCGGGCGGAAACAGTCGTTGATGTTTTTTTCTTTATTCCGAACTTCAGCAATCAAACAGATAAACATACACTATGTCCCTGAACGCACCATCTCCTGTGGTTTCCGTAGTGTAGTGGTTATCACGTTCGCCTTACACGCGAAAGGTCCCCGTTTCGAGACCGGGCGGAAACAGTCGTTGATGTTTTTTTCTTTGATTCCGAAATTCAACAATCAAACAGATAAACATAAGCTATGTCCCTGAACGCACCATCTCATGTGGTTTCCGTAGTGTAGTGGTTATCACGTTCGCCTCACACGCGAAAGGTCCCCTGTTCGAGACCGGGCGGAAACAGTCGTTGATGTTTTTTTCTTTATTCCAAACTTCAGCAATCAAACAGATAAACATAAGCTATGTCCCTGAACGCACCATCTCATGTTGTTTCCGTAGTGTAGTGGTTATCACGTTCGCCTTACACGCGAAAGGTCCCCGTTTCGAGACCGGGCGGAAACAGTCGTTGATGTTTTTTTCTTTGATTCCGAAATTCAACAATCAAACAGATAAACATAAGCTATGTCCCTGAACGCACCATCTCATGTGGTTTCCGTAGTGTAGTGGTTATCACGTTCGCCTAACACGCGAAAGGTCCCCGGTTCAAGACCGGGCGGAAACAGTCGTTGGTGTTTCTTTCTTTGATTCCGAACTTCAACAATCAAACAGATAAACATAAGCTATGTCCCTGAAGGCACCATCTCATGTGGTTTCCGTAGTGTAGTGGTTATCACGTTCGCCTCACATGCGAAAGGTCCCCGTTTCAAGACCGGGCGGAAACAGTCGTTGATGTTTTTTTCTTTGATTCCCAACTTCAACATTCAAACAGATAAACATGCGCTATGTCCCTGAACGCACCATCTCATGTGGTTTCCGTAGTGTAGTGGTTATCACGTTCGCGAAAGGTCCCTGGTTCGAGACCGGGCGGAAACAGTCGTTGATGTTTTTTTCTTTATTCCGAACTTCAGCAATCAAACAGATAAACATACACTATGTCCCTGAACGCACCATCTCCTGTGGTTTCCGTAGTGTAGTGGTTATCACGTTCGCCTTACACGCGAAAGGTCCCCGTTTTGAGACCGGGCGGAAACAGTCGTTGATGTTTTTTTCTTTATTCCGAACTTCAGCAATCAAACAGATAAACATAAGCTATGTCCCTGAACGCACCATCTCATGTTGTTTCCGTAGTTTAGTGGTTATCACGTTCGCCTAACACGCGAAAGGTCCCCGGTTCGAGACCGGGCGGAAACAGTCGTTGGTGTTTCTTTCTTTGATTCTGAACTTCAACAATCAAACAGATAAACATGCCCTATGTCCCTGAAAGCACCATCTCATGTGGTTTCCGTAGTGTAGTGGTTATCACGTTCGCCTCACACGCGAAAGGTCCCCGGTTCGAGACCGGGCGGAAACAGTCGTTGATGTTTTTTTCTTTATTCCAAACTTCAGCAATCAAACAGATAAACATACACTATGTCCCAGAACACACCATCTCCTGTGGTTTCCGTAGTGTAGTGGTTATCACGTTTGCCTTACACGCGAAAGGTCCCCGTTTCGAGACCGGGCGGAAACAGTCGTTGATGTTTTTTTCTTTGATTCCGAAATTCAACAATCAAACAGATAAACATAAGCTATGTCCCTGAACGCACCATCTCATGTGGTTTCCGTAGTGTAGTGGTTATCACGTTCGCCTCACACGCGAAAGGTCCCCTGTTCGAGACCGGGCGGAAACAGTCGTTGATGTTTTTTTCTTTATTCCAAACTTCAGCAATCAAACAGATAAACATAAGCTATGTCCCTGAACGCACCATCTCATGTTGTTTCCGTAGTGTAGTGGTTATCACGTTCGCCTTACACGCGAAAGGTCCCCGTTTCGAGACCGGGCGGAAACAGTCGTTGATGTTTTTTTCTTTGATTCCGAAATTCAACAATCAAACAGATAAACATAAGCTATGTCCCTGAACGCACCATCTCATGTGGTTTCCGTAGTGTAGTGGTTATCACGTTCGCCTAACACGCGAAAGGTCCCCGGTTCGAGACCGGGCGGAAACAGTCGTTGGTGTTTCTTTCTTTGATTCCGAACTTCAACAATCAAACAGATAAACATAAGCTATGTCCCTGAAGGCACCATCTCATGTGGTTTCCGTAGTGTAGTGGTTATCACGTTCGCCTCACATGCGAAAGGTCCCCGTTTCGAGACCGGGCGGAAACAGTCGTTGATGTTTTTTTCTTTGATTCCCAACTTCAACATTCAAACAGATAAACATGCGCTATGTCCCTGAACGCACCATCTCATGTGGTTTCCGTAGTGTAGTGGTTATCACGTTCGCGAAAGGTCCCTGGTTCGAGACCGGGCGGAAACAGTCGTTGATGTTTTTTTCTTTATTCCGAACTTCAGCAATCAAACAGATAAACATACACTATGTCCCTGAACGCACCATCTCCTGTGGTTTCCGTAGTGTAGTGGTTATCACGTTCGCCTTACACGCGAAAGGTCCCCGTTTTGAGACCGGGCGGAAACAGTCGTTGATGTTTTTTTCTTTGATTCCCAACTTCAACATTCAAACAGATATACATAAACTATGTCCCTGAACACACCATCTCCTGTGGTTTCCGTAGTGTAGTGGTTATCACGTTCGCCTTACACGCGAAAGGTCCCCGGTTCGAGACCGGGCGGAAACAGTCGTTGGTCTTTCTTTCTTTGATTCCGAACTTCAACAATCAAACAGAGAAACATGCGATATGTCCCTGAACGCACCATCTCATGTGGTTTCCGTAGTGTAGTGGTTGTCACGTTCTCCTAACACTCGAAAGGTCCCCGTTTCGAGACCGGGCGGAAACAATCGGTGATGGTTCCTGAACACACCGTCTCATGTGGTTTCCGTAGTGTAGTGGTTATCACGTTCGCAAAAGGTCCCCGGTTCGAGACCGGGCGGAAACAGTCGTTGGTGTTTCTTTCTTTGATTCCGAACTTCAACAATCAAACAGATAAACACAAGCTATGTCCCTGAACGCACCATCTCATGTTGTTTCCGTAGTGTAGTGGTTATCACGTTCGCCTAACACGCGAAAGGTCCCCGGTTCGAGACCGGGCGGAAACAGTCGTTGATGTTTTTTTCTTTATTCCGAACTTCAGCAATCAAACAGATAAACATACACTATGTCCCTGAACGCACCATCTCCTGTGGTTTCCGTAGTGTAGTGGTTATCACGTTCGCCTTACACGCGAAAGGTCCCCGTTTCGAGACCGGGCGGAAACAATCGTTGATGGTCCCTGAACACACCGTCTCATGTGGTTTCTGTAGTGTAGTGGTTATCACGTTCGCGAAAGGTCCCCGGTTCGAGACCGGGCGGAAACAGTCGTTGGTGTTTCTTTCTTTGATTCCGAACTTCAACAATCAAACAGATAAACATAAGCTATGTCCCTGAACGCACCATCTCATGTTGTTTCCGTAGTGTAGTGGTTATCACGTTCGCCTCACACGCGAAAGGTCCCCGGTTCGAGACCGGGCGGAAACAGTCGTTGATGTTTTTTTCTTTATTCCGAACTTCAGCAATCAAACAGATAAACATACACTATGTCCCTGAACGCACCATCTCCTGTGGTTTCCGTAGTGTAGTGGTTATCACGTTCGCCTTACACGCGAAAGGTCCCCGTTTCGAGACCGGGCGGAAACAGTCGTTGATGTTTTTTTCTTTGATTCCGAAATTCAACAATCAAACAGATAAACATAAGCTATGTTCCTGAACGCACCATCTCATGTGGTTTCCGTAGTGTAGTGGTTATCACGTTCGCCTCACACGCGAAAGGTCCCCGGTTCGAGACCGGGCGGAAACAGTGGTTGGTCTTTCTTTCTTTGATTCCGAATTTAAACAATCAAACAGATAAACATAAGGTATGTCCCTGAATGTACATGAGTGTAGTGGTTATCACGTTCTCCTAACACTCGAAAGGTCCCCGTTTCGAGACCGGGCGGAAACAATCGTTGATGGTTCCTGAACACACCGTCTCATGTGGTTTCCGTAGTGTAGTGGTTATCACGTTCGCGAAAGGTCCCCGGTTCGAGACCGGGCGGAAACAGTCGTTGGTGTTCCTTTCTTTGATTCCGAACTTCAACAATCAAAAAGATAAACATGCCCTATGTCCCTGAACGCACCATCTCATGTGGTTTCCGTAGTGTAGTGGTTATCACGTTCGCCTCACACGCGAAAGGTCCCCGGTTCGAGACCGGGCGGAAACAGTCGTTGTTGTTTTTTTCTTTATTCCGAACTTCAGCAATCAAACAGATAAACATGCGCTATGTCCCTGAACGCACCATCTCATGTGGTTTCCGTAGTGTAGTGGTTATCACGTTCGCCTCACACGCGAAAGGTCCCCGGTTCGAGACCGGGCGGAAACAGTCGTTGATGTTTTTTTCTTTATTCCGAACTTCAGCAATCAAACAGATAAACATACACTATGTCCCTGAACGCACCATCTCCTGTGGTTTCCGTAGTGTAGTGGTTATCACGTCCCCGTTTCGAGACCGGGCGGAAACAGTCGTTGATGTTTTTTTCTTTGATTCCGAAATTCAACAATCAAACAGATAAACATAAGCTATGTCCCTGAACGCACCATCTCATGTGGTTTCCGTAGTGTAGTGGTTATCACGTTCGCCTAACACGCGAAAGGTCCCCGGTTCGAGACTGGGCGGAAACAGTCGTTGATGTTTTTTTCTTTATTCCAAACTTCAGCAATCAAACAGATAAACATAAGCTATGTCCCTGAACGCACCATCTCATGTTGTTTCCGTAGGGTAGTGGTTATCACGTTCGCCCTACACGCGAAAGGTCCCCGTTTCGAGACCGGGCGGAAACAGTCGTTGATGTTTTTTTCTTTGATTCCGAAATTCAACAATCAAACAGATAAACATAAGCTATGTCCCTGAACGCACCATCTCATGTGGTTTCCGTAGTGTAGTGGTTATCACGTTCGCCTAACACGCGAAAGGTCCCCGGTTCGAGACTGGGCGGAAACAGTCATTGGTGTTTCTTTCTTTGATTCCGAACTTCAACAATCAAACAGATAAACATAAGCTATGTCCCTGAAGGCACCATCTCATGTGGTTTCCGTAGTGTAGTGGTTATCACGTTCGCCTCACACGCGAAAGGTCCCCGTTTCGAGACCGGGCGGAAACAGTCGTTGATGTTTTTTTCTTTGATTCCCAACTTCAACATTCAAACAGATAAACATGCGCTATGTCCCTGAACGCACCATCTCATGTGGTTTCCGTAGTGTAGTGGTTATCACGTTCGCGAAAGGTCCCTGGTTCGAGACCGGGCGGAAACAGTCGTTGATGTTTTTTTCTTTATTCCGAACTTCAGCAATCAAACAGATAAACATACACTATGTCCCTGAACGCACCATCTCATGTGGTTTCCGTAGTGTAGTGGTTATCACGTTCGCCTCACACGCGAAAGGTCCCCTGTTCGAGACCGGGCGGAAACAGTCGTTGATGTTTTTTTCTTTATTCCAAACTTCAGCAATCAAACAGATAAACATAAGCTATGTCCCTGAACGCACCATCTCATGTTGTTTCCGTAGTGTAGTGGTTATCACGTTCGCCTTACACGCGAAAGGTCCCCGTTTCGAGACCGGGCGGAAACAGTAGTTGATGTTTTTTTCTTTGATTCCGAAATTCAACAATCAAACAGATAAACATAAGCTATGTCCCTGAACACACCATCTCATGTGGGTTCCGTAGTGTAGTGGTTATCACGTTCTCCTAACACTCGAAAGGTCCCCGTTTCGAGACCGGGCGGAAACAATCGTTGATGGTTCCTGAACACACCGTCTCATGTGGTTTCCGTAGTGTAGTGGTTATCACGTTCGCAAAAGGTCCCCGGTTCGAGACCGGGCGGAAACAGTCGTTGGTGTTTCTTTCTTTGATTCCGAACTTCAACAATCAAACAGATAAACATAAGCTACGTCCCTGAACGCACCATCTCATGTTGTTTCCGTAGTGTAGTGGTTATCACGTTCGCCTAACACGCGAAAGGTCCCCGGTTCGAGACCGGGCGGAAACAGTCGTTGGTGTTTCTTTCTTTGATTCCGAACTTCAACAATCAAACAGATAAACATGCCCTATGTCCCTGAACGCACCATCTCATGTGGTTTCCGTAGTGTAGTGGTTATCACGTTTGCGAAAGGTCCCCGGTTCGAGACCGGGCGTAAACAGTCGTTGGTGTTTCTTTCTTTGATTCCGAACTTCAACAATCAAACAGATAAACATGCCCTATGTCCCTGAACGCACCATCTCATGTGGTTTCCGTAGTGTAGTGGTTATCACGTTCGCCGCACACGCGAAAGGTCCCCGGTTCGAGACCGGGCGGAAACAGTCGTTGATGGTTCCTGAACACACCGTCTCATGTGGTTTCCGTAGTGTAGTGGTTATCACGTTCGCGAAAGGTCCCCGGTTCGAGACCGGGCGTAAACAGTCGTTGGTGTTTCTTTCTTTGATTCCGAACTTCAACGATCAAACAGATAAACATAAGCTATGTCCCTGAACGCACCATCTCATGTGGTTTCCGTAGTGTAGTGGTTATCACGTTCGCCTAACACGCGAAAGGTCCCCGGTTCGAGACCGGGCGGAAACAGTCGTTGGTGTTTCTTTCTTTGATTCCGAACTTCAGCAATCAAACAGATAAACATACCCTATGTCCCTGAACGCACCATCTCATGTGGTTTCCATAGTGTAGTGGTTATCACGTTTGCGAAAGGTCCCCGGTTCGAGACCGGGCGTAAACAGTCGTTGGTGTTTCTTTCTTTGATTCCGAACTTCAACGATCAAACAGATAAACATAAGCTATGTCCCTGAACGCCCCATCTCATGTGGTTTCCGTAGTGTAGTGGTTATCACGTTCGCCTAACATGCGAAAGGTCCCCGGTTCGAGACCGGGCGGAAACAGTCGTTGGTGTTTCTTTCTTTGATTCCGAACTTCAACAATCAAACAGATAAACATAAGCTTTGTCCCTGAAGGCACCATCTCATGTGGTTTCCGTAGTGTAGTGGTTATCACGTTCGCCTCACACGGGAAAGGTCCCCGGTTCGAGACCGGGCGGAAACAGTCGTTGATGTTTTTTTCTTTGATTCCCAACTTCAACATTCAAACAGATATACATAAACTATGTCCCTGAACACACCATCTCCTGTGGTTTCCGTAGTGTAGTGGTTATCACGTTCGCCTTACACGCGAAAGGTCCCCGGTTCGAGACCGGGCGGAAACAGTCGTTGGTCTTTCTTTCTTTGATTCCGAACTTCAACAATCAAACAGAGAAACATGCGATATGTCCCTGAACGCACCATCTCATGTGGTTTCCGTAGTGTAGTGGTTATCACGTTCTCCTAACACTCGAAAGGTCCCCGTTTCGAGACCGGGCGGAAACAATCGTTGATGGTTCCTGAACACACCGTCTCATGTGGTTTCCGTAGTGTAGTGGTTATCACGTTCGCGAAAGGTCCCCGGTTCGAGACCGGGCGGAAACAGTCGTTGGTGTTCCTTTCTTTGATTCCGAACTTCAACAATCAAAAAGATAAACATGCCCTATGTCCCTGAACGCACCATCTCATGTGGTTTCCGTAGTGTAGTGGTTATCACGTTCGCCTCACACGCGAAAGGTCCCCGGTTCAAGACCGGGCGGAAACAGTCGTTGTTGTTTTTTTCTTTATTCCGAACTTCAGCAATCAAACAGATAAACATGCGCTATGTCCCTGAACGCACCATCTCATGTGGTTTCCGTAGTGTAGTGGTTATCACGTTCGCGAAAGGTCCCTGGTTCGAGACCGGGCGGAAACAGTCGTTGATGTTTTTTTCTTTATTCCGAACTTCAGCAATCAAACAGATAAACATACACTATGTCCCTGAACGCACCATCTCCTGTGGTTTCCGTAGTGTAGTGGTTATCACGTTCGCCTTACACGCGAAAGGTCCCCGTTTCGAGACCGGGCGGAAACAGTCGTTGATGTTTTTTTCTTTGATTCCCAACTTCAACATTCAAACAGATATACATAAACTATGTCCCTGAACACACCATCTCCTGTGGTTTCCGTAGTGTAGTGGTTATCACGTTCGCCTTACACGCGAAAGGTCCCCGGTTCGAGACCGGGCGGAAACAGTCGTTGGTCTTTCTTTCTTTGATTCCGAACTTCAACAATCAAACAGAGAAACATGCGATATGTCCCTGAACGCACCATCTCATGTGGTTTCCGTAGTGTAGTGGTTATCACGTTCTCCTAACACTCGAAAGGTCCCCGTTTCGAGACCGGGCGGAAACAATCGTTGATGGTTCCTGAACACACCGTCTCATGTGGTTTCCGTAGTGTAGTGGTTATCACGTTCGCGAAAGGTCCCCGGTTCGAGACCGGGCGGAAACAGTCGTTGGTGTTCCTTTCTTTGATTCCGAACTTCAACAATCAAAAAGATAAACATGCCCTATGTCCCTGAACGCACCATCTCATGTGGTTTCCGTAGTGTAGTGGTTATCACGTTCGCCTCACACGCGAAAGGTCCCCGGTTCAAGACCGGGCGGAAACAGTCGTTGTTGTTTTTTTCTTTATTCCGAACTTCAGCAATCAAACAGATAAACATGCGCTATGTCCCTGAACGCACCATCTCATGTGGTTTCCGTAGTGTAGTGGTTATCACGTTCGCGAAAGGTCCCTGGTTCGAGACCGGGTGGAAACAGTCGTTGATGTTTTTTTCTTTATTCCGAACTTCAGCAATCAAACAGATAAACATACACTATGTCCCTGAACGCACCATCTCCTGTGGTTTCCGTAGTGTAGTGGTTATCACGTTCGCCTTACACGCGAAAGGTCCCCGTTTCGAGACCGGGCGGAAACAGTCGTTGATGTTTTTTTCTTTGATTCCCAACTTCAACATTCAAACAGATATACATAAACTATGTCCCTGAACACACCATCTCCTGTGGTTTCCGTAGTGTAGTGATTATCACGTTCGCCTTACACGCGAAAGGTCCCCGGTTCGAGACCGGGCGGAAACAGTCGTTGGTCTTTCTTTCTTTGATTCCGAACTTCAACAATCAAACAGAGAAACATGCGATATGTCCCTGAACGCACCATCTCATGTGGTTTCCGTAGTGTAGTGGTTATCACGTTCTCCTAACACTCGAAAGGTCCCCGTTTCGAGACCGGGCGGAAACAATCGTTGATGGTTCCTGAACACACCGTCTCATGTGGTTTCCGTAGTGTAGTGGTTATCACGTTCGCAAAAGGTCCCCGGTTCGAGACCGGGCGGAAACAGTCGTTGGTGTTTCTTTCTTTGATTCCGAACTTCAACATTTAAACAGATAAACATAAGCTATGTCCCTGAACGCACCATCTCATGTTGTTTCCGTAGTGTAGTGGTTATCACGTTCGCCTAACACGCGAAAGGTCCCCGGTTCGAGACCGGGCGGAAACAGTCGTTGGTGTTTCTTTCTTTGATTCTGAACTTCAACAATCAAACAGATAAACATGCCCTATGTCCCTGAACGCACCATCTCATGTGGTTTCCGTAGTGTAGTGGTTATCACGTTCGCCTCACACGCGAAAGGTCCCCGGTTCGAGACCGGGCGGAAACAGTCGTTGATGTTTTTTTTCTTTATTCCGAACTTCAGCAATCAAACAGATAAACATACACTATGTCCCTGAACGCACCATCTCCTGTGGTTTCCGTAGTGTAGTGGTTATCACGTTCGCCTTACACGCGAAAGGTCCCCGTTTCGAGACCGGGCGGAAACAGTCGTTGATGTTTTTTTCTTTGATTCCGAAATTCAACAATCAAACAGATAAACATAAGCTATGTCCCTGAACGCACCATCTCATGTGGTTTCCGTAGTGTAGTGGTTATCACGTTCGCCTCACACGCGAAAGGTCCCCGGTTCGAGACCGGGTGGAAACAGTGGTTGGTCTTTCTTTCTTTGATTCCGAATTTCAACAATCAAACAGATAAACATAAGGTATGTCCCTGAAAGCACCATCTCATGTGGTTTCCGTAGTGTAGTGGTTATCACGTTCGCCTCACACGCGAAAGGTCCCCGGTTCGAGACCGGGCGGAAACAGTCGTTGATGTTTTTTTCTTTGATTCCGAACTTCGCAATCAAACAGATAAACATACACTATGTCCCTGAACGCACCATCTCATGTGGTTTCCGTAGTGTAGTGGTTATCACGTTCGCCTTACACGCGAAAGGTCCCCGGTTCGAGACCGGGCGGAAACAGTCGTTGGTCTTTCTTTCTTTGATTCCGAACTTCAACAATCAAACAGAGAAACATGCGATATGTCCCTGAACGCACCATCTCATGTGGTTTCCGTAGTGTAGTGGTTATCACGTTCTCCTAACACTCGAAAGGTCCCCGTTTCGAGACCGGGCGGAAACAATCGTTGATGGTTCCTGAACACACCGTCTCATGTGGTTTCCGTAGTGTAGTGGTTATCACGTTCGCGAAAGGTCCCCGGTTCGAGACCGGGCGGAAACAGTCGTTGGTGTTTCTCTCTTTGATTCCGAACTTCAACAATCAAACAGATAAACATAAGCTATGTCCCTGAACGCACCATCTCATGTTGTTTCCGTAGTGTAGTGGTTATCACGTTCGCCTAACACGCGAAAGGTCCCCGGTTCGAGACCGGGCGGAAACAGTCGTTGGTGTTTCTTTCTTTGATTCTGAACTTCAACAATCAAACAGATAAACATGCCCTATGTCCCTGAACGCACCATCTCATGTGGTTTCCGTAGTGTAGTGGTTATCACGTTCGCCTTACACGCGAAAGGTCCCCGGTTCGAGACCGGGCGGAAACAGTCGTTGGTCTTTCTTTCTTTGATTCCGAACTTCAACAATCAAACAGAGAAACATGCGATATGTCCCTGAACGCACCATCTCATGTGGTTTCCGTAGTGTAGTGGTTATCACGTTCTCCTAACACTCGAAAGGTCCCCGTTTCGAGACCGGGCGGAAACAATCGTTGATGGTTCCTGAATACACCGTCTCATGTGGTTTCCGTAGTGTAGTGGTTATCACGTTCGCGAAAGGTCCCTGGTTCGAGACCGGGCGGAAACAGCCGTTGGTGTTTCTTTCTTTGATTCCGAACTTCAACAATCAAACAGATAAACATGCGCTATGTCCCTGAACGCACCATCTCATGTGGTTTCTGTAGTGTAGTGGTTATCACGTTCGCCTAACACGCGAAAGGTCCCCGGTTCGAGACCGGGCGGAAACAGTCGTTGGTCTTTCTTTCTTTGATTCCGAACTTCAACAATCAAACAGATAAACAGGCGCTATGTCCCTGAACACACCATCTCATGTGGTTTCCGTAGTGTAGTGGTTATCACGTTCACCTAACACGCGAAAGGTCCCCGGTTCGAGACCGGGCGGAAACAGTCGTTGGTGTTTCTTTCTTTGATTCCGAACTTCAACAATCAAACAGATAAACATAAGCTATGTCCCTGAAGGCACCATCTCATGTGGTTTCCGTAGTGTAGTGGTTATCACGTTCGCCTAACATGCGAAAGGTCCCCGGTTCGAAACCGGGCGGAAACAGTCGTTGGTGTTTTTTTCTTTGATTCTTCAACAATCAAACAGATAAACATGCGCTATGTCCCTGAACGCACCATCTCATGTGGTTTCCGTAGTGTAGTGGTTATCACGTTTGCCTAACACTGGAAAGTTCCCCGGTTCGAGACCGGGCGGAAACAGTCTTTGATGTGTTTTTTTTTTAATCCGGCGTGATGCTTTGTTTTTGTGCGTGAATGCCATACGGTGCTGGATATATTGCGCTGGATATACTCTATGTCCCTGAACACACCATCTCCTGTGGTTTCCGTAGTGTAGTGGTTGTCACGTTCGCCTTACACGCGAAAGGTCCCCGGTTCGAGACCGGGCGGAAACAGTCGTTGGTCTTTCTTTCTTTGATTCCGAACTTCAACAATCAAACAGAGAAACATGCGATATGTCCCTGAACGCACCATCTCATGTGGTTTCCGTAGTGTAGTGGTTATCACGTTCTCCTAACACTCGAAAGGTCCCCGTTTCGAGACCGGGCGGAAACAATCGTTGATGGTTCCTGAACACACCGTCTCATGTGGTTTCCGTAGTGTAGTGGTTATCACGTTCGCGAAAGGTCCCTGGTTCGAGACCGGGCGGAAACAGCCGTTGGTGTTTCTTTCTTTGATTCCGAACTTCAACAATCAAACAGATAAACATGCGCTATGTCCCTGAACGCACCATCTCATGTGGTTTCCGTAGTGTAGTGGTTATCACGTTCGCCTAACACGCGAAAGGTCCCCGGTTCGAGACCGGGCGGAAACAGTCGTTGGTCTTTCTTTCTTTGATTCCGAACTTCAACAATCAAACAGATAAACAGGCGCTATGTCCCTGAACACACCATCTCATGTGGTTTCCGTAGTGTAGTGGTTATCACGTTCACCTAAGGTCCCCGGTTCGAGACCGGGCGGAAACAGTCGTTGGTGTTTCTTTCTTTGATTCCGAACTTCAGCAATCAAACAGATAAACATAAGCTATGTCCCTGAAGGCACCATCTCATGTGGTTTCCGTAGTGTAGTGGTTATAACGTTCGCCTAACATGCGAAAGGTCCCCGGTTCGAAACCGGGCGGAAAGAGTCGTTGGTGTTTTTTTCTTTGATTCTTCAACAATCAAACAGATAAACATGCGCTATGTCCCTGAACGCACCATCTCATGTGGTTTCCGTAGTGTAGTGGTTATCACGTTCGCCTAACACTGGAAAGTTCCCCGGTTCGAGACCGGGCGGAAACAGTCTTTGATGTGTTTTTTTTTTAATCCGGCGTGATGCTTTGTTTTTGTGCATGAATGCCATACGGTGCTGGATATATTGCGCTGGATATACTCTATGTCCCTGAACACACCATCTCCTGTGGTTTCCGTAGTGTAGTGGTTGTCACGTTCGCCTTACACGCGAAAGGTCCCCGGTTCGAGACCGGGCGGAAACAATCGTTGATGGTTCCTGAACACACCATCTCATGTGGTTTTCGTAGTGTAGTGGTTATCACGTTCGCGAAAGGTCCCCGGTTCGAGACCGGGCGGAAACAGTCGTCGGTGTTTCTTTCTTTGATTCCGAACTTCAACAATCAAACAGATAAACATAAGCTACGTCCCTGAACGCACCATCTCATGTTGTTTCCCTAGTGTAGTGGTTATCACGTTCCCCTAACACGCGAAAGGTCCCCGGTTCGAGACTGGGCGGAAACAGTCGTTGGTGTTTCTTTCTTTGATTCCGAACTTCAACAATCAAACAGATAAACATGCCCTATGTCCCTGAACGCACCATCTCATGTGGTTTCCGTAGTGTAGTGGTTATCACGTTCGCCTCACACGCGAAAGGTCCCCGGTTCGAGACCGGGCGGAAACAGTCGTCGGTGTTTCTTTCTTTGATTCCGAACTTCAACAATCAAACAGATAAACATAAGCTACGTCCCTGAACGCACCATCTCATGTTGTTTCCCTAGTGTAGTGGTTATCACGTTCCCCTAACAAGCGAAAGGTCCCCGGTTCGAGACCGGGCGGAAACAGTCGTTGGTGTTTCTTTCTTTGATTCCGAACTTCAACAATCAAACAGATAAACATGCCCTATGTCCCTGAACGCACCATCTCCTGTGGTTTCCGTAGTGTAGTGGTTATCACGTTCGCCTTACACGCGAAAGGTCCCCGTTTCGAGACCGAGCGGAAACAGTCGTTGATGTTTTTTCTTTATTCCGAACTTCAGCAATCAAACAGATAAACATACACTATGTCCCTGAACGCACCATCTCATGTGGTTTCCGTAGTGTAGTGGTTATCACGTTCGCCTAACATGCGAAAGGTCCCCGGTTCGAAACCGGGCGGAAACAGTCGTTGGTGTTTTTTTCTTTGATTCTTCAACAATCAAACAGATAAACATGCGCTATGTCCCTGAACGCACCATCTCATGTGGTTTCCGTAGTGTAGTGGTTATCACGTTTGCCTAACACTGGAAAGTTCCCCGGTTCGAGACCGGGCGGAAACAGTCTTTGATGTGTTTTTTTTTTAATCCGGCGTGATGCTTTGTTTTTGTGCGTGAATGCCATACGGTGCTGGATATATTGCGCTGGATATACTCTATGTCCCTGAACACACCATCTCCTGTGGTTTCCGTAGTGTAGTGGTTGTCACGTTCGCCTTACACGCGAAAGGTCCCCGGTTCGAGACCGGGCGGAAACAGTCGTTGGTCTTTCTTTCTTTGATTCCGAACTTCAACAATCAAACAGAGAAACATGCGATATGTCCCTGAACGCACCATCTCATGTGGTTTCCGTAGTGTAGTGGTTATCACGTTCTCCTAACACTCGAAAGGTCCCCGTTTCGAGACCGGGCGGAAACAATCGTTGATGGTTCCTGAACACACCGTCTCATGTGGTTTCCGTAGTGTAGTGGTTATCACGTTCGCGAAAGGTCCCTGGTTCGAGACCGGGCGGAAACAGCCGTTGGTGTTTCTTTCTTTGATTCCGAACTTCAACAATCAAACAGATAAACATGCGCTATGTCCCTGAACGCACCATCTCATGTGGTTTCCGTAGTGTAGTGGTTATCACGTTCGCCTAACACGTGAAAGGTCCCCGGTTCGAGACCGGGCGGAAACAGTCGTTGGTCTTTCTTTCTTTGATTCCGAACTTCAACAATCAAACAGATAAACAGGCGCTATGTCCCTGAACACACCATCTCATGTGGTTTCCGTAGTGTAGTGGTTATCACGTTCACCTAAGGTCCCCGGTTCGAGACCGGGCGGAAACAGTCGTTGGTGTTTCTTTCTTTGATTCCGAACTTCAGCAATCAAACAGATAAACATAAGCTATGTCCCTGAAGGCACCATCTCATGTGGTTTCCGTAGTGTAGTGGTTATCACGTTCGCCTAACATGCGAAAGGTCCCCGGTTCGAAACTGGGCGGAAAGAGTCGTTGGTGTTTTTTTCTTTGATTCTTCAACAATCAAACAGATAAACATGCGCTATGTCCCTGAACGCACCATCTCATGTGGTTTCCGTAGTGTAGTGGTTATCACGTTCGCCTAACACTGGAAAGTTCCCCGGTTCGAGACCGGGCGGAAACAGTCTTTGATGTGTTTTTTTTTTAATCCGGCGTGATGCTTTGTTTTTGTGCATGAATGCCATACGGTGCTGGATATATTGCGCTGGATATACTCTATGTCCCTGAACACACCATCTCCTGTGGTTTCCGTAGTGTAGTGGTTGTCACGTTCGCCTTACACGCGAAAGGTCCCCGGTTCGAGACCGGGCGGAAACAATCGTTGATGGTTCCTGAACACACCATCTCATGTGGTTTTCGTAGTGTAGTGGTTATCACGTTCGCCTCACACGCGAAAGGTCCCCGGTTCGAGACCGGGCGGAAACAGTCGTTGATGTTTTTTTCTTTATTCCGAACTTCAGCAATTAAACAGATAAACATACACTATGTCCCTGAACGCACCATCTCCTGTGGTTTCCGTAGTGTAGTGGTTATCACGTTCGCCTTACACGCGAAAGGTCCCCGTTTCGAGACCGAGCGGAAACAGTCGTTGATGTTTTTTTCTTTGATTCCGAAATTCAACAATCAAACAGATAAACATAAGCTATGTCCCTGAACGCACCATCTCATGTGGTTTCCGTAGTGTAGTGGTTATCACGTTCGCCTCACACGCGAAAGGTCCCCGGTTCGAGACCGGGCGGAAACAGTCGTTGATGTTTTTTTCTTTATTCCAAACTTCAGCAATCAAACAGATAAACATAAGCTATGTCCCTGAATGCACCATCTCATGTTGTTTCCGTAGGGTAGTGGTTATCACGTTCGCCCTACACGCGAAAGGTCCCCGTTTCGAGACCGGGCGGAAACAGTCGTTGATGTTTTTTTCTTTGATTCCGAAATTCAACAATCAAACAGATAAACATAAGCTATGTCCCTGAACGCACCATCTCATGTGGTTTCCGTAGTGTAGTGGTTATCACGTTCGCCTAACACGCGAAAGGTCCCCGGTTCGAGACCGGGCGGAAACAGTCGTTGGTGTTTCTTTCTTTGATTCCGAACTTCAACAATCAAACAGATAAACATAAGCTATGTCCCTGAAGGCACCATCTCATGTGGTTTCCGTAGAGTAGTGGTTATCACGTTCGCCTCACACGCGAAAGGTCCCCGTTTCGAGACCGGGCGGAAACAGTCGTTGATGTTTTTTTCTTTGATTCCCAACTTCAACATTCAAACAGATAAACATGCGCTATGTCCCTGAACGCACCATCTCATGTGGTTTCCGTAGTGTAGTGGTTATCACGTTCGCGAAAGGTCCCTGGTTCGAGACCGGGCGGAAACAGTCGTTGATGTTTTTTTCTTTATTCCGAACTTCAGCAATCAAACAGATAAACATACACTATGTCCCTGAACGCACCATCTCCTGTGGTTTCCGTAGTGTAGTGGTTATCACGTTCGCCTTACACGCGAAAGGTCCCCGTTTCGAGACCGGGCGGAAACAGTCGTTGATGTTTTTTTCTTTGATTCCGAAATTCAACAATCAAACAGATAAACATAAGCTATGTCCCTGAACGCACCATCTCATGTGGTTTCCGTAGTGTAGTGGTTATCACGTTCGCCTCACACGCGAAAGGTCCCCTGTTCGAGACCGGGCGGAAACAGTCGTTGATGTTTTTTTCTTTATTCCGAACTTCAGCAATCAAACAGATAAACATACACTATGTCCCTGAACGCACCATCTCCTGTGGTTTCCGTAGTGTAGTGGTTATCACGTTCGCCTTACACGCGAAAGGTCCCCGTTTTGAGACCGGGCGGAAACAGTCGTTGATGTTTTTTTCTTTGATTCCCAACTTCAACATTCAAACAGATATACATAAACTATGTCCCTGAACACACCATCTCCTGTGGTTTCCGTAGTGTAGTGGTTATCACGTTCGCCTTACACGCGAAAGGTCCCCGGTTCGAGACCGGGCGGAAACAGTCGTTGGTCTTTCTTTCTTTGATTCCGAACTTCAACAATCAAACAGAGAAACATGCGATATGTCCCTGAACGCACCATCTCATGTGGTTTCCGTAGTGTAGTGGTTATCACGTTCTCCTAACACTCGAAAGGTCCCCGTTTCGAGACCGGGCGGAAACAATCGTTGATGGTTCCTGAACACACCGTCTCATTTGGTTTCCGTAGTGTAGTGGTTATCACGTTCGCAAAAGGTCCCCGGTTCGAGACCGGGCGGAAACAGTCGTTGGTGTTTCTTTCTTTGATTCCGAACTTCAACAATCAAACAGATAAACACAAGCTATGTCCCTGAACGCACCATCTCATGTTGTTTCCGTAGTGTAGTGGTTATCACGTTCGCTTAACACGCGAAAGGTCCCCGGTTCGAGACACAATCGTTGATGGTTCCTGAACACACCATCTCATGTGGTTTTCGTAGTGTAGTGGTTATCACGTTCGCGAAAGGTCCCCGGTTCGAGACCGGGCGGAAACAGTCGTCGGTGTTTCTTTCTTTGATTCCGAACTTCAACAATCAAACAGATAAACATAAGCTACGTCCCTGAACGCACCATCTCATGTTGTTTCCCTAGTGTAGTGGTTATCACGTTCCCCTAACACGCGAAAGGTCCCCGGTTCGAGACCGGGCGGAAACAGTCGTTGGTGTTTCTTTCTTTGATTCCGAAATTCAACAATCAAACAGATAAACATAAGCTATGTCCCTGAACGCACCATCTCATGTGGTTTCCGTAGTGTAGTGGTTATCACGTTCGCCTAACACGCGAAAGGTCCCCGGTTCGAGACCGGGCGGAAACAGTCGTTGGTGTTTCTTTCTTTGATTCCGAACTTCCACAATCAAACAGATAAACATAAGCTATGTCCCTGAAGGCACCATCTCATGTGGTTTCCGTAGAGTAGTGGTTATCACGTTCGCCTCACACGCGAAAGGTCCCCGTTTCGAGACCGGGCGGAAACAGTCGTTGATGTTTTTTTCTTTGATTCCCAACTTCAACATTCAAACAGATAAACATGCGCTATGTCCCTGAACGCACCATCTCATGTGGTTTCCGTAGTGTAGTGGTTATCACGTTCGCGAAAGGTCCCTGGTTCGAGACCGGGCGGAAACAGTCGTTGATGTTTTTTTCTTTATTCCGAACTTCAGCAATCAAACAGATAAACATACACTATGTCCCTGAACGCACCATCTCCTGTGGTTTCCATAGTGTAGTGGTTATCACGTTCGCCTTACACGCGAAAGGTCCCCGTTTCGAGACCGGGCGGAAACAGTCGTTGATGTTTTTTTCTTTGATTCCGAAATTCAACAATCAAACAGATAAACATAAGCTATGTCCCTGAACGCACCATCTCATGTGGTTTCCGTAGTGTAGTGGTTATCACGTTCGCCTCACACGCGAAAGGTCCCCTGTTCGAGACCGGGCGGAAACAGTCGTTGATGTTTTTTTCTTTATTCCAAACTTCAGCAATCAAACAGATAAACATAAGCTATGTCCCTGAACGCACCATCTCATGTTGTTTCCGTAGTGTAGTGGTTATCACGTTCGCCTTACACGCGAAAGGTCCCCGTTTCGAGACCGAGTGGAAACAGTCGTTGATGTTTTTTTCTTTGATTCCGAAATTCAACAATCAAACAGATAAACATAAGCTATGTCCCTGAACGCACCATCTCATGTGGTTTCCGTAGTGTAGTGGTTATCACGTTCGCCTAACACGCGAAAGGTCCCCGGTTCGAGACCGGGCGGAAACAGTCGTTGGTGTTTCTTTCTTTGATTCCGAACTTCAACAATCAAACAGATAAACATAAGCTATGTCCCTGAAGGCACCATCTCATGTGGTTTCCGTAGTGTAGTGGTTATCACGTTCGCCTCACACGCGAAAGGTCCCCGTTTCGAGACCGGGCGGAAACAGTCGTTGATGTTTTTTTCTTTGAATCCCAACTTCAACATTCAAACAGATAAACATGCGCTATGTCCCTGAACGCACCATCTCATGTGGTTTCCGTAGTGTAGTGGTTATCACGTTCGCGAAAGGTCCCTGGTTCGAGACCGGGCGGAAACAGTCGTTGATGTTTTTTTCTTTATTCCGAACTTCAGCAATCAAACAGATAAACATACACTATGTCCCTGAACGCACCATCTCCTGTGGTTTCCGTAGTGTAGTGGTTATCACGTTCGCCTTACACGCGAAAGGTCCCCGTTTTGAGACCGGGCGGAAACAGTCGTTGATGTTTTTTTCTTTGATTCCCAACTTCAACATTCAAACAGATATACATAAACTATGTCCCTGAACACACCATCTCCTGTGGTTTCCGTAGTGTAGTGGTTATCACGTTCGCCTTACACGCGAAAGGTCCCCGGTTCGATACCGGGCGGAAACAGTCGTTGGTCTTTCTTTCTTTGATTCCGAACTTCAACAATCAAACAGAGAAACATGCGATATGTCCCTGAACGCACCATCTCATGTGGTTTCCGTAGTGTAGTGGTTATCACGTTCTCCTAACACTCGAAAGGTCCCCGTTTCGAGACCGGGCGGAAACAATCGTTGATGGTTCCTGAACACACCGTCTCATGTGGTTTCCGTAGTGTAGTGGTTATCACGTTCGCGAAAGGTCCCCGGTTCGAGACCGGGCGGAAACAGTCGTTGGTGTTTCTTTCTTTGATTCCGAACTTCAACAATCAAACAGATAAACATAAGCTACGTCCCTGAACGCACCATCTCATGTTGTTTCCGTAGTGTAGTGGTTATCACGTTCGCCTAACACGCGAAAGGTCCCCGGTTCGAGACCGGGCGGAAAGAGTCGTTGGTGTTTCTTTCTTTGATTCCGAACTTCAACAATCAAACAGATAAACATGCCCTATGTCCCTGAACGCACCATCTCATGTGGTTTCCGTAGTGTAGTGGTTATCACGTTCTCCTAACACTCGAAAGGTCCCCGTTTCGAGACCGGGCGGAAACAATCGTTGATGGTTCCTGAACACACCGTCTCATGTGGTTTCCGTAGTGTAGTGGTTATCACGTTCGCGAAAGGTCCCCGGTTCGAGACCGGGCGGAAACAGTCGTTGGTGTTTCTTTCTTTGATTCCGAACTTCAACAATCAAACAGATAAACATAAGCTACGTCCCTGAACGCACCATCTCATGTTGTTTCCGTAGTGTAGTGGTTATCACGTTCGCCTTACACGCGAAAGGTCCCCGGTTCGAGACCGGGCGGAAACAGTCGTTGGTCTTTCTTTCTTTGATTCCGAACTTCAACAATCAAACAGAGAAACATGCGATATGTCCCTGAACGCACCATCTCATGTGGTTTCCGTAGTGTAGTGGTTATCACGTTCTCCTAACACTCGAAAGGTCCCCGTTTCGAGACCGGGCGGAAACAATCGTTGATGGTTCCTGAACACACCGTCTCATTTGGTTTCCGTAGTGTAGTGGTTATCACGTTCGCAAAAGGTCCCCGGTTCGAGACCGGGCGGAAACAGTCGTTGGTGTTTCTTTCTTTGATTCCGAACTTCAACAATCAAACAGATAAACACAAGCTATGTCCCTGAACGCACCATCTCATGTTGTTTCCGTAGTGTAGTGGTTATCACGTTCGCTTAACACGCGAAAGGTCCCCGGTTCGAGACACAATCGTTGATGGTTCCTGAACACACCATCTCATGTGGTTTTCGTAGTGTAGTGGTTATCACGTTCGCGAAAGGTCCCCGGTTCGAGACCGGGCGGAAACAGTCGTCGGTGTTTCTTTCTTTGATTCCGAACTTCAACAATCAAACAGATAAACATAAGCTACGTCCCTGAACGCACCATCTCATGTTGTTTCCCTAGTGTAGTGGTTATCACGTTCCCCTAACACGCGAAAGGTCCCCGGTTCGAGACCGGGCGGAAACAGTCGTTGGTGTTTCTTTCTTTGATTCCGAAATTCAACAATCAAACAGATAAACATAAGCTATGTCCCTGAACGCACCATCTCATGTGGTTTCCGTAGTGTAGTGGTTATCACGTTCGCCTAACACGCGAAAGGTCCCCGGTTCGAGACCGGGCGGAAACAGTCGTTGGTGTTTCTTTCTTTGATTCCGAACTTCAACAATCAAACAGATAAACATAAGCTATGTCCCTGAAGGCACCATCTCATGTGGTTTCCGTAGAGTAGTGGTTATCACGTTCGCCTCACACGCGAAAGGTCCCCGTTTCGAGACCGGGCGGAAACAGTCGTTGATGTTTTTTTCTTTGATTCCCAACTTCAACATTCAAACAGATAAACATGCGCTATGTCCCTGAACGCACCATCTCATGTGGTTTCCGTAGTGTAGTGGTTATCACGTTCGCGAAAGGTCCCTGGTTCGAGACCGGGCGGAAACAGTCGTTGATGTTTTTTTCTTTATTCCGAACTTCAGCAATCAAACAGATAAACATACACTATGTCCCTGAACGCACCATCTCCTGTGGTTTCCGTAGTGTAGTGGTTATCACGTTCGCCTTACACGCGAAAGGTCCCCGTTTCGAGACCGGGCGGAAACAGTCGTTGATGTTTTTTTCTTTGATTCCGAAATTCAACAATCAAACAGATAAACATAAGCTATGTCCCTGAACGCACCATCTCATGTGGTTTCCGTAGTGTAGTGGTTATCACGTTCGCCTCACACGCGAAAGGTCCCCTGTTCGAGACCGGGCGGAAACAGTCGTTGATGTTTTTTTCTTTATTCCAAACTTCAGCAATCAAACAGATAAACATAAGCTATGTCCCTGAACGCACCATCTCATGTTGTTTCCGTAGTGTAGTGGTTATCACGTTCGCCTTACACGCGAAAGGTCCCCGTTTCGAGACCGAGTGGAAACAGTCGTTGATGTTTTTTTCTTTGATTCCGAAATTCAACAATCAAACAGATAAACATAAGCTATGTCCCTGAACGCACCATCTCATGTGGTTTCCGTAGTGTAGTGGTTATCACGTTCGCCTAACACGCGAAAGGTCCCCGGTTCGAGACCGGGCGGAAACAGTCGTTGGTGTTTCTTTCTTTGATTCCGAACTTCAACAATCAAACAGATAAACATAAGCTATGTCCCTGAAGGCACCATCTCATGTGGTTTCCGTAGTGTAGTGGTTATCACGTTCGCCTCACACGCGAAAGGTCCCCGTTTCGAGACCGGGCGGAAACAGTCGTTGATGTTTTTTTCTTTGATTCCCAACTTCAACATTCAAACAGATAAACATGCGCTATGTCCCTGAACGCACCATCTCATGTGGTTTCCGTAGTGTAGTGGTTATCACGTTCGCGAAAGGTCCCTGGTTCGAGACCGGGCGGAAACAGTCGTTGATGTTTTTTTCTTTATTCCGAACTTCAGCAATCAAACAGATAAACATACACTATGTCCCTGAACGCACCATCTCCTGTGGTTTCCGTAGTGTAGTGGTTATCACGTTCGCCTTACACGCGAAAGGTCCCTGTTTTGAGACCGGGCGGAAACAGTCGTTGATGTTTTTTTCTTTGATTCCCAACTTCAACATTCAAACAGATATACATAAACTATGTCCCTGAACACACCATCTCCTGTGGTTTCCGTAGTGTAGTGGTTATCACGTTCGCCTTACACGCGAAAGGTCCCCGGTTCGATACCGGGCGGAAACAGTCGTTGGTCTTTCTTTCTTTGATTCCGAACTTCAACAATCAAACAGAGAAACATGCGATATGTCCCTGAACGCACCATCTCATGTGGTTTCCGTAGTGTAGTGGTTATCACGTTCTCCTAACACTCGAAAGGTCCCCGTTTCGAGACCGGGCGGAAACAATCGTTGATGGTTCCTGAACACACCGTCTCATGTGGTTTCCGTAGTGTAGTGGTTATCACGTTCGCGAAAGGTCCCCGGTTCGAGACCGGGCGGAAACAGTCGTTGGTGTTTCTTTCTTTGATTCCGAACTTCAACAATCAAACAGATAAACATAAGCTACGTCCCTGAACGCACCATCTCATGTTGTTTCCGTAGTGTAGTGGTTATCACGTTCGCCTAACACGCGAAAGGTCCCCGGTTCGAGACCGGGCGGAAACAGTCGTTGGTGTTTCTTTCTTTGATTCCGAACTTCAACAATCAAACAGATAAACATGCCCTATGTCCCTGAACGCACCATCTCATGTGGTTTCCGTAGTGTAGTGGTTATCACGTTCGCCTCACACGCGAAAGGTCCCCGGTTCGAGACCGGGCGGAAACAGTCGTTGATGTTTTTTTCTTTGATTCCGAAATTCAACAATCAAACAGATAAACATAAGCTATGTCCCTGAACGCGCCATCTCATGTGGTTTCCGTAGTGTAGTGGTTATCACGTTCGCCTAACACGCGAAAGGTCCCCGGTTCGAGACCGGGCGGAAACAATCGTTGATGGTTCCTGAACACACCATCTCATGTGGTTTTCGTAGTGTAGTGGTTATCACGTTCGCCTTACACGCGAAAGGTCCCCGGTTCGAGACCGGGCGGAAACAGTCGTTGATGGTTCCTGAACACACCGTCTCATGTGGTTTCCGTAGTGTAGTGGTTATCACGTTCGCCTAACACGCGAAAGGTCCCCGTTTCGAGACCGGGCGGAAACAGTCGTTGGTGTTTCTTTCTTTGATTCCGAACTTCAACAATCAAACAGATAAACATGCGCTATGTCCCTGAACGCACCATCTCATGTGGTTTCCGTAGTGTAGTGGTTATCACGTTCGCCGCACACGCGAAAGGTCCCCGGTTCGAGACCAGGCGGAAACAGTCGTTGATGTTTTTTTGTTTATTCCGAACTTCAGCAATCAAACAGATAACACGCCTAACACGCGAAAGGTCCCCGGTTCGAGACCGGGCGGAAACAGTCGTTGGTGTTTCTTTCTTTGATTCCGAACTTCAGCAATCAAACAGATAAACATGCCCTATGTCCCTGAACGCACTATCTCATGTGGTTTCCGTAGTGTAGTGGTTATCACGTTCGCCTCACACGCGAAAGGTCCCCGGTTCGAGACCGGGCGGAAACAGTTGTTGATGTTTTTTTCTTTATTCCGAACTTCAGCAATCAAACAGATAAACATACACTATGTCCCTGAACGCACCATCTCCTGTGGTTTCCGTAGTGTAGTGGTTATCACGTTCGCCTTACACGCGAAAGGTCCCCGTTTCGAGACCGGCCGGAAACAGTCGGTGATGTTTTTTTCTTTGATTCCGAAATTCAACAATCAAACAGATAAACATAAGCTATGTCCCTGAACACACCATCTCATGTGGGTTCCGTAGTGTAGTGGTTATCACGTTCGCCTTACACGCGAAAGGTCCCCGTTTCGAGACCGGCCGGAAACAGTCGGTGATGTTTTTTTCTTTGATTCCGAAATTCAACAATCAAACAGATAAACATAAGCTATGTCCCTGAACACACCGTCTCATGTGGTTTCCGTAGTGTAGTGGTTATCACGTTCGCGAAAGGTCCCCGGTTCGAGACCGGGCGGAAACAGTCGTTGGTGTTTCTTTCTTTGATTCCGAACTTCAACAATCAAACAGATAAACATAAGCTATGTCCCTGAACGCACCATCTCATGTGGTTTCCGTAGTGTAGTGGTTATCACGTTCTCCTAACACTCGAAAGGTCCCCGTTTCGAGACCGGGCGGAAACAATCGTTGATGGTTCCTGAACACACCGTCTCATGTGGTTTCCGTAGTGTAGTGGTTATCACGTTCGCCTAACACGCGAAAGGTCCCCGGTTCGAGACCGGGCGGAAACAGTCGTTGGTCTTTCTTTCTTTGATTCCGAACTTCAACAATCAAACAGAGAAACATGCGATATGTCCCTGAACGCACCATCTCATGTGGTTTCCGTAGTGTAGTGGTTATCACGTTCTCCTAACACTCGAAAGGTCCCCGTTTCGAGACCGGGCGGAAACAATCGTTGATGGTTCCTGAACACACCGTCTCATGTGGTTTCCGTAGTGTAGTGGTTATCACGTTCGCGAAAGGTCCCTGGTTCGAGACCGGGCGGAAACAGCCGTTGGTGTTTCTTTCTTTGATTCCGAACTTCAACAATCAAACAGATAAACATGCGCTATGTCCCTGAACGCACCATCTCATGTGGTTTCCGTAGTGTAGTGGTTATCACGTTCGCCTAACACGCGAAAGGTCCCCGTTTCGAGACCGGGCGGAAACAATCGTTGATGGTTCCTGAACACACCGTCTCATGTGGTTTCCGTAGTGTAGTGGTTATCACGTTCGCGAAAGGTCCCCGGTTCGAGACCGGGCGGAAACAGTCGTTGGTGTTTCTTTCTTTGATTCCGAACTTCAACAATCAAACAGATAAACATAAGCTATGTCCCTGAACGCACCATCTCATGTGGTTTCCGTAGTGTAGTGGTTATCACGTTCTCCTAACACTCGAAAGGTCCCCGTTTCGAGACCGGGCGGAAACAATCGTTGATGGTTCCTGAACACACCGTCTCATGTGGTTTCCGTAGTGTAGTGGTTATCACGTTCGCCTAACACGCGAAAGGTCCCCGGTTCGAGACCGGGCGGAAACAGTCGTTGGTCTTTCTTTCTTTGATTCCGAACTTCAACAATCAAACAGAGAAACATGCGATATGTCCCTGAACGCACCATCTCATGTGGTTTCCGTAGTGTAGTGGTTATCACGTTCTCCTAACACTCGAAAGGTCCCCGTTTCGAGACCGGGCGGAAACAATCGTTGATGGTTCCTGAACACACCGTCTCATGTGGTTTCCGTAGTGTAGTGGTTATCACGTTCGCGAAAGGTCCCTGGTTCGAGACCGGGCGGAAACAGCCGTTGGTGTTTCTTTCTTTGATTCCGAACTTCAACAATCAAACAGATAAACATGCGCTATGTCCCTGAACGCACCATCTCATGTGGTTTCCGTAGTGTAGTGGTTATCACGTTCGCCTAACACGCGAAAGGTCCCCGTTTCGAGACCGGGCGGAAACAATCGTTGATGGTTCCTGAACACACCGTCTCATGTGGTTTCCGTAGTGTAGTGGTTATCACGTTCGCGAAAGGTCCCTGGTTCGAGACCGGGCGGAAACAGCCGTTGGTGTTTCTTTCTTTGATTCCGAACTTCAACAATCAAACAGATAAACATGCGCTATGTCCCTGAACGCACCATCTCATGTGGTTTCCGTAGTGTAGTGGTTATCACGTTCGCCTAACACGCGAAAGGTCCCCGGTTCGAGACCGGGCGGAAACAGTCGTTGGTCTTTCTTTCTTTGATTCCGAACTTCAACAATCAAACAGATAAACAGGCGCTATGTCCCTGAACACACCATCTCATGTGGTTTCCGTAGTGTAGTGGTTATCACGTTCACCTAAGGTCCCCGGTTCGAGACCGGGCGGAAACAGTCGTTGGTGTTTCTTTCTTTGATTCCGAACTTCAGCAATCAAACAGATAAAAATAAGCTATGTCCCTGAAGGCACCATCTCATGTGGTTTCCGTAGTGTAGTGGTTATCACGTTCGCCTAACATGCGAAAGGTCCCCGGTTCGAAACTGGGCGGAAAGAGTCGTTGGTGTTTTTTTCTTTGATTCTTCAACAATCAAACAGATAAACATGCGCTATGTCCCTGAACGCACCATCTCATGTGGTTTCCGTAGTGTAGTGGTTATCACGTTCGCCTAACACTGGAAAGTTCCCCGGTTCGAGACCGGGCGGAAACAGTCTTTGATGTGTTTTTTTTTTAATCCGGCGTGATGCTTTGTTTTTGTGCATGAATGCCATACGGTGCTGGATATATTGCGCTGGATATACTCTATGTCCCTGAACACACCATCTCCTGTGGTTTCCGTAGTGTAGTGGTTGTCACGTTCGCCTTACACGCGAAAGGTCCCCGGTTCGAGACCGGGCGGAAACAATCGTTGATGGTTCCTGAACACACCATCTCATGTGGTTTTCGTAGTGTAGTGGTTATCACGTTCGCGAAAGGTCCCCGGTTCGAGACCGGGCGGAAACAGTCGTCGGTGTTTCTTTCTTTGATTCCGAACTTCAACAATCAAACAGATAAACATAAGCTACGTCCCTGAACGCACCATCTCATGTTGTTTCCCTAGTGTAGTGGTTATCACGTTCCCCTAACACGCGAAAGGTCCCCGGTTCGAGACCGGGCGGAAACAGTCGTTGGTGTTTCTTTCTTTGATTCCGAACTTCAACAATCAAACAGATAAACATGCCCTATGTCCCTGAACGCACCATCTCCTGTGGTTTCCGTAGTGTAGTGGTTATCACGTTCGCCTTACACGCGAAAGGTCCCCGTTTCGAGACCGAGCGGAAACAGTCGTTGATGTTTTTTCTTTATTCCGAACTTCAGCAATCAAACAGATAAACATACACTATGTCCCTGAACGCACCATCTCATGTGGTTTCCGTAGTGTAGTGGTTATCACGTTCGCCTAACATGCGAAAGGTCCCCGGTTCGAAACCGGGCGGAAACAGTCGTTGGTGTTTTTTTCTTTGATTCTTCAACAATCAAACAGATAAACATGCGCTATGTCCCTGAACGCACCATCTCATGTGGTTTCCGTAGTGTAGTGGTTATCACGTTTGCCTAACACTGGAAAGTTCCCCGGTTCGAGACCGGGCGGAAACAGTCTTTGATGTGTTTTTTTTTTAATCCGGCGTGATGCTTTGTTTTTGTGCGTGAATGCCATACGGTGCTGGATATATTGCGCTGGATATACTCTATGTCCCTGAACACACCATCTCCTGTGGTTTCCGTAGTGTAGTGGTTGTCACGTTCGCCTTACACGCGAAAGGTCCCCGGTTCGAGACCGGGCGGAAACAGTCGTTGGTCTTTCTTTCTTTGATTCCGAACTTCAACAATCAAACAGAGAAACATGCGATATGTCCCTGAACGCACCATCTCATGTGGTTTCCGTAGTGTAGTGGTTATCACGTTCTCCTAACACTCGAAAGGTCCCCGTTTCGAGACCGGGCGGAAACAATCGTTGATGGTTCCTGAACACACCGTCTCATGTGGTTTCCGTAGTGTAGTGGTTATCACGTTCGCGAAAGGTCCCTGGTTCGAGACCGGGCGGAAACAGCCGTTGGTGTTTCTTTCTTTGATTCCGAACTTCAACAATCAAACAGATAAACATGCGCTATGTCCCTGAACGCACCATCTCATGTGGTTTCCGTAGTGTAGTGGTTATCACGTTCGCCTAACACGTGAAAGGTCCCCGGTTCGAGACCGGGCGGAAACAGTCGTTGGTCTTTCTTTCTTTGATTCCGAACTTCAACAATCAAACAGATAAACAGGCGCTATGTCCCTGAACACACCATCTCATGTGGTTTCCGTAGTGTAGTGGTTATCACGTTCACCTAAGGTCCCCGGTTCGAGACCGGGCGGAAACAGTCGTTGGTGTTTCTTTCTTTGATTCCGAACTTCAGCAATCAAACAGATAAACATAAGCTATGTCCCTGAAGGCACCATCTCATGTGGTTTCCGTAGTGTAGTGGTTATCACGTTCGCCTAACATGCGAAAGGTCCCCGGTTCGAAACTGGGCGGAAAGAGTCGTTGGTGTTTTTTTCTTTGATTCTTCAACAATCAAACAGATAAACATGCGCTATGTCCCTGAACGCACCATCTCATGTGGTTTCCGTAGTGTAGTGGTTATCACGTTCGCCTAACACTGGAAAGTTCCCCGGTTCGAGACCGGGCGGAAACAGTCTTTGATGTGTTTTTTTTTTAATCCGGCGTGATGCTTTGTTTTTGTGCATGAATGCCATACGGTGCTGGATATATTGCGCTGGATATACTCTATGTCCCTGAACACACCATCTCCTGTGGTTTCCGTAGTGTAGTGGTTGTCACGTTCGCCTTACACGCGAAAGGTCCCCGGTTCGAGACCGGGCGGAAACAATCGTTGATGGTTCCTGAACACACCATCTCATGTGGTTTTCGTAGTGTAGTGGTTATCACGTTCGCGAAAGGTCCCCGGTTCGAGACCGGGCGGAAACAGTCGTCGGTGTTTCTTTCTTTGATTCCGAACTTCAACAATCAAACAGATAAACATAAGCTACGTCCCTGAACGCACCATCTCATGTTGTTTCCCTAGTGTAGTGGTTATCACGTTCCCCTAACACGCGAAAGGTCCCCGGTTCGAGACCGGGCGGAAACAGTCGTTGGTGTTTCTTTCTTTGATTCCGAACTTCAACAATCAAACAGATAAACATGCCCTATGTCCCTGAACGCACCATCTCATGTGGTTTCCGTAGTGTAGTGGTTATCACGTTCGCCTCACACGCGAAAGGTCCCCGGTTCGAGACCGGGCGGAAACAGTCGTTGATGTTTTTTTCTTTATTCCGAACTTCAGCAATTAAACAGATAAACATACACTATGTCCCTGAACGCACCATCTCCTGTGGTTTCCGTAGTGTAGTGGTTATCACGTTCGCCTTACACGCGAAAGGTCCCCGTTTCGAGACCGGGCGGAAACAGTCGTTGGTGTTTCTTTCTTTGATTCCGAACTTCAACAATCAAACAGATAAACATACACTATGTCCCTGAACGCACCATCTCATGTTGTTTCCGTAGTGTAGTGGTTATCACGTTCGCCTAACACGCGAAAGGTCCCCGGTTCGAGACCGGGCGGAAACAGTCGTTGGTGTTTCTTTCTTTGATTCCGAACTTCAACAATCAAACAGATAAACATGCCCTATGTCCCTGAACGCACCATCTCATGTGGTTTCCGTAGTGTAGTGGTTATCACGTTCGCCTCACACGCGAAAGGTCCCCGGTTCGAGACCGTGCGGAAACAGTTGTTGATGTTTTTTTCTTTATTCCGAACTTCAGCAATCAAACAGATAAACATACACTATGTCCCTGAACGCACCATCTCCTGTGGTTTCCGTAGTGTAGTGGTTATCACGTTCGCCTTACACGCGAAAGGTCCCCGTTTCGAGACCGGCCGGAAACAGTCGGTGATGTTTTTTTCTTTGATTCCGAAATTCAACAATCAAACAGATAAACATAAGCTATGTCCCTGAACACACCATCTCATGTGGGTTCCGTAGTGTAGTGGTTATCACGTTCGCCGCACACGCAAAAGGTCCCCGGTTCGAGACCAGGCGGAAACAGTCGTTGATGTTTTTTTGTTTATTCCGAACTTCAGCAATCAAACAGATAACACGCCTAACACGCGAAAGGTCCCCGGTTCGAGACCGGGCGGAAACAGTCGTTGGTGTTTCTTTCTTTGATTCCGAACTTCAGCAATCAAACAGATAAACATGCCCTATGTCCCTGAACGCACTATCTCATGTGGTTTCCGTAGTGTAGTGGTTATCACGTTCGCCTCACACGCGAAAGGTCCCCGGTTCGAGACCGGGCGGAAACAGTTGTTGATGTTTTTTTCTTTATTCCGAACTTCAGCAATCAAACAGATAAACATACACTATGTCCCTGAACGCACCATCTCCTGTGGTTTCCGTAGTGTAGTGGTTATCACGTTCGCCTTACACGCGAAAGGTCCCCGTTTCGAGACCGGCCGGAAACAGTCGGTGATGTTTTTTTCTTTGATTCCGAAATTCAACAATCAAACAGATAAACATAAGCTATGTCCCTGAACACACCATCTCATGTGGGTTCCGTAGTGTAGTGGTTATCACGTTCGCCTTACACGCGAAAGGTCCCCGTTTCGAGACCGGCCGGAAACAGTCGGTGATGTTTTTTTCTTTGATTCCGAAATTCAACAATCAAACAGATAAACATAAGCTATGTCCCTGAACACACCGTCTCATGTGGTTTTCGTAGTGTAGTGGTTATCACGTTCGCGAAAGGTCCCTGGTTCGAGACCGGGCGGAAACAGTCGTTGATGTTTTTTTCTTTATTCCGAACTTCAGCAATCAAACAGATAAACATACACTATGTCCCTGAACGCACCATCTCATGTTGTTTCCGTAGTGTAGTGGTTATCACGTTCGCCTAACACGCGAAAGGTCCCCGGTTCGAGACCGGGCGGAAACAGTCGTTGGTGTTTCTTTCTTTGATTCCGAACTTCAACAATCAAACAGATAAACATGCCCTATGTCCCTGAACGCACCATCTCATGTGGTTTCCGTAGTGTAGTGGTTATCACGTTCGCCTCACACGCGAAAGGTCCCCGGTTCGAGACCGTGCGGAAACAGTCGTTGATGTTTTTTTCTTTGATTCCGAAATTCAACAATCAAACAGATAAACATAAGCTATGTCCCTGAACGCGCCATCTCATGTGGTTTCCGTAGTGTAGTGGTTATCACGTTCGCCTAACACGCGAAAGGTCCCCGGTTCGAGACCGGGCGGAAACAATCGTTGATGGTTCCTGAACACACCATCTCATGTGGTTTTCGTAGTGTAGTGGTTATCACGTTCGCCTTACACGCGAAAGGTCCCCGGTTCGAGACCGGGCGGAAACAGTCGTTGATGGTTCCTGAACACACCGTCTCATGTGGTTTCCGTAGTGTAGTGGTTATCACGTTCGCCTAACACGCGAAAGGTCCCCGTTTCGAGACCGGGCGGAAACAGTCGTTGGTGTTTCTTTCTTTGATTCCGAACTTCAACAATCAAACAGATAAACATGCGCTATGTCCCTGAACGCACCATCTCATGTGGTTTCCGTAGTGTAGTGGTTATCACGTTCGCCGCACACGCGAAAGGTCCCCGGTTCGAGACCAGGCGGAAACAGTCGTTGATGTTTTTTTGTTTATTCCGAACTTCAGCAATCAAACAGATAACACGCCTAACACGCGAAAGGTCCCCGGTTCGAGACCGGGCGGAAACAGTCGTTGGTGTTTCTTTCTTTGATTCCGAACTTCAGCAATCAAACAGATAAACATGCCCTATGTCCCTGAACGCACCATCTCATGTGGTTTCCGTAGTGTAGTGGTTATCACGTTCGCCTCACACGCGAAAGGTCCCCGGTTCGAGACCGGGCGGAAACAGTCGTTGATGTTTTTTTCTTTGATTCCGAAATTCAACAATCAAACAGATAAACATAAGCTATGTCCCTGAACGCGCCATCTCATGTGGTTTCCGTAGTGTAGTGGTTATCACGTTCGCCTAACACGCGAAAGGTCCCCGGTTCGAGACCGGGCGGAAACAATCGTTGATGGTTCCTGAACACACCATCTCATGTGGTTTTCGTAGTGTAGTGGTTATCACGTTCGCCTTACACGCGAAAGGTCCCCGGTTCGAGACCGGGCGGAAACAGTCGTTGATGGTTCCTGAACACACCGTCTCATGTGGTTTCCGTAGTGTAGTGGTTATCACGTTCGCCTAACACGCGAAAGGTCCCCGTTTCGAGACCGGGCGGAAACAGTCGTTGGTGTTTCTTTCTTTGATTCCGAACTTCAACAATCAAACAGATAAACATGCGCTATGTCCCTGAACGCACCATCTCATGTGGTTTCCGTAGTGTAGTGGTTATCACGTTCGCCGCACACGCGAAAGGTCCCCGGTTCGAGACCAGGCGGAAACAGTCGTTGATGTTTTTTTGTTTATTCCGAACTTCAGCAATCAAACAGATAACACGCCTAACACGCGAAAGGTCCCCGGTTCGAGACCGGGCGGAAACAGTCGTTGGTGTTTCTTTCTTTGATTCCGAACTTCAGCAATCAAACAGATAAACATGCCCTATGTCCCTGAACGCACTATCTCATGTGGTTTCCGTAGTGTAGTGGTTATCACGTTCGCCTCACACGCGAAAGGTCCCCGGTTCGAGACCGGCCGGAAACAGTCGTTGGTGTTTCTTTCTTTGATTCCGAACTTCAGCAATCAAACAGATAAACATGCCCTATGTCCCTGAACGCACTATCTCATGTGGTTTCCGTAGTGTAGTGGTTATCACGTTCGCCTCACACGCGAAAGGTCCCCGGTTTGAGACCGGGCGGAAACAGTTGTTGATGTTTTTTTCTTTATTCCGAACTTCAGCAATCAAACAGATAAACATACACTATGTCCCTGAACGCACCATCTCCTGTGGTTTCCGTAGTGTAGTGGTTATCACGTTCGCCTTACACGCGAAAGGTCCCCGTTTCGAGACCGGCCGGAAGCAGTCGGTGATGCTTTTTTCTTTGATTCCAAAATTCAACAATCAAACAGATAAACATAAGCTATGTCCCTGAACACACCATCTCATGTGGGTTCCGTAGTGTAGTGGTTATCACGTTCGCCTTACACGCGAAAGGTCCCCGTTTCGAGACCGGCCGGAAACAGTCGGTGATGTTTTTTTCTTTGATTCCGAAATTCAACAATCAAACAGATAAACATAAGCTATGTCCCTGAACACACCGTCTCATGTGGTTTCCGTAGTGTAGTGGTTATCACGTTCGCGAAAGGTCCCCGGTTCGAGACCGGGCGGAAACAGTCGTTGGTGTTTCTTTCTTTGATTCCGAACTTCAACAATCAAACAGATAAACATAAGCTATGTCCCTGAACGCACCATCTCATGTGGTTTCCGTAGTGTAGTGGTTATCACGTTCTCCTAACACTCGAAAGGTCCCCGTTTCGAGACCGGGCGGAAACAATCGTTGATGGTTATTGAACACACCGTCTCATGTGGTTTCCGTAGTGTAGTGGTTATCACGTTCGCCTTACACGCGAAAGGTCCCCGTTTCGAGACCGGGCGGAAACAGTCGTTGATGTTTTTTTCTTTGATTCCGAAATTCAACAATCAAACAGATAAACATAAGTTATGTCCCTGAACGCACCATCTCATGTGGTTTCCGTAGTGTAGTGGTTATCACGTTCGCCTAACACGCGAAAGGTCCCCGGTTCGAGACCGGGCGGAAACAGTCGTTGATGGTTCCTGAAAGCACCATCTCATGTGGTTTCCGTAGTGTAGTGGTTATCACGTTCGCCTAACACGCGAAAGGTCCCCGGTTCGAGACCGGGCGGAAACAGTCGTTGGTGTTTCTTTCTTTGATTCCGAACTTCAGCAATCAAACAGATAAACATGCCCTATGTCGCTGAACGCACCATCTCCTGTGGTTTCCGTAGTGTAGTGGTTATCACGTTCGCCTTACACGCAAAAGGTCCCCGGTTCGAGACCGGGCGGAAACAGTCGTTGATGGTTCCTCAACACACCGTCTCATGTGGTTTCCGTAGTGTAGTGGTCATCACGTTCGCGAAAGGTCCCCGGTTCGAGACCGGGCGTAAACAGTCGTTGGTGTTTCTTTCTTTGATTCCGAACTTCAACGATCAAACAGATAAACATAAGCTATGTCCCTGAACGCACCATCTCATGTGGTTTCCGTAGTGTAGTGGTTATCACGTTCGCCTAACACGCGAAAGGTCCCCGGTTCGAGACCGGGCGGAAACAGTCGTTGGTGTTTCTTTCTTTGATTCCGAACTTCAGCAATCAAACAGATAAACATGCCCTATGTCCCTGAACGCACCATCTCATGTGGTTTCCGTAGTGTAGTGGTTATCACGTTCGCGAAAGGTCCCGGTTCGAGACCGGGCGTAAACAGTCGTTGGTGTTTCTTTCTTTGATTCCGAACTTCAACGATCAAACAGATAAACATAAGCTATGTCCCTGAACGCACCATCTCATGTGGTTTCCGTAGTGTAGTGGTTATCACGTTCGCCTAACACGCGAAAGGTCCCCGGTTCGAGACCGGGCGGAAACAGTCGTTGGTGTTTCTTTCTTTGATTCCGAACTTCAGCAATCAAACAGATAAACATACACTATGTCCCTGAACGCACCATCTCCTGTGGTTTCCGTAGTGTAGTGGTTATCACGTTCGCCTTACACGCGAAAGGTCCCCGGTTCGAGACCGGGCGGAAACAGTCGTTGGTGTTTCTTTCTTTGATTCCGAACTTCAGCAATCAAACAGATAAACATGCCCTATGTCCCTGAACGCACCATCTCATGTGGTTTCCGTAGTGTAGTGGTTATCACGTTCGCGAAAGGTCCCCGGTTCGAGACCGGGCGTAAACAGTCGTTGGTGTTTCTTTCTTTGATTCCGAACTTCAACGATCAAACAGATAAACATAAGCTATGTCCCTGAACGCACCATCTCATGTGGTTTCGGTAGTGTAGTGGTTATCACGTTCGCCTAACACGCGAAAGGTCCCCGGTTCGAGACCGGGCGGAAACAGTCGTTGGTGTTTCTTTCTTTGATTCCGAACTTCAGCAATCAAACAGATAAACATGCCCTATGTCCCTGAACGCACTATCTCATGTGGTTTCCGTAGTGTAGTGGTTATCACGTTCGCCTCACACGCGAAAGGTCCCCGGTTCGAGACCGGGCGGAAACAGTTGTTGATGTTTTTTTCTTTATTCCGAACTTCAGCAATCAAACAGATAAACATACACTATGTCCCTGAACGCACCATCTCCTGTGGTTTCCGTAGTGTAGTGGTTATCACGTTCGCCTTACACGCGAAAGGTCACCGTTTCGAGACCGGCCGGAAACAGTCGGTGATGTTTTTTTCTTTGATTCCGAAATTCAACAATCAAACAGATAAACATAAGCTATGTCCCTGAACACACCATCTCATGTGGGTTCCGTAGTGTAGTGGTTATCACGTTCGCCTAACACGCGAAAGGTCCCCGGTTCGAGACCGGGCGGAAACAGTCGTTGGTGTTTCTTTCTTTGATTCCGAACTTCAACAATCAAACAGATAAACATAAGCTATGTCCCTGAAGGCATCATCTCATGTGGTTTCCGTAGTGTAGTGGTTATCACGTTCGCCTAACATGCGAAAGGTCCCCGGTTCGAAACCGGGCGGAAACAGTCGTTGGTGTTTTTTTCTTTGATTCTTCAACAATCAAACAGATAAACATGCGCTATGTCCCTGAACGCATCATCTCATGTGGTTTCCGTAGTGTAGTGGTTATCACGTTCGCCTAACACTGGAAAGTTCCCCGGTTCGAGACCGGGTGGAAACAGTCGTTGATGGTTCCTGAACACACCGTCTCATGTGGTTTCCGTAGTGTAGTGGTTATCACGTTCGCGAAAGGTCCCTGGTTCGAGACCGGGCGGAAACAGCCGTTGGTGTTTCTTTCTTTGATTCCGAACTTCAACAATCAAACAGATAAACATGCGCTATGTCCCTGAACGCACCATCTCATGTGGTTTCCGTAGTGTAGTGGTTATCACGTTCGCCTAACACGCGAAAGGTCCCCGGTTCGAGACCGGGCGGAAACAGTCGTTGGTCTTTCTTTCTTTGATTCCGAACTTCAACAATCAAACAGATAAACAGGCGCTATGTCCCTGAACACACCATCTCATGTGGTTTCCGTAGTGTAGTGGTTATCACGTTCACCTAAGGTCCCCGGTTCGAGACCGGGCGGAAACAGTCGTTGGTGTTTCTTTCTTTGATTCCGAACTTCAGCAATCAAACAGATAAACATAAGCTATGTCCCTGAAGGCACCATCTCATGTGGTTTCCGTAGTGTAGTGGTTATCACGTTCGCCTAACATGCGAAAGGTCCCCGGTTCGAAACCGGGCGGAAAGAGTCGTTGGTGTTTTTTTCTTTGATTCTTCAACAATCAAACAGATAAACATGCGCTATGTCCCTGAACGCACCATCTCATGTGGTTTCCGTAGTGTAGTGGTTATCACGTTTGCCTAACACTGGAAAGTTCCCCGGTTCGAGACCGGGCGGAAACAGTCTTTGATGTGTTTTTTTTTTAATCCGGCGTGATGCTTTGTTTTTGTGCGTGAATGCCATACGGTGCTGGATATATTGCGCTGGATATACTCTATGTCCCTGAACACACCATCTCCTGTGGTTTCCGTAGTGTAGTGGTTGTCACGTTCGCCTTACACGCGAAAGGTCCCCGGTTCGAGACCGGGCGGAAACAGTCGTTGGTGTTTCTTTCTTTGATTCCGAACTTCAGCAATCAAACAGATAAACATGCCCTATGTCGCTGAACGCACCATCTCATGTGGTTTCCGTAGTGTAGTGGTTATCACGTTCGCGAATGGTCCCCGGTTCGAGACCGGGCGTAAACAGTCGTTGGTGTTTCTGTCTTTGATTCCGAACTTCAACGATCAAACAGATAAACATAAGCTATGTCCCTGAGCGCACCATCTCATGTGGTTTCCGTAGTGTAGTGGTTATCACGTTCGCCTAACACGCGAAAGGTCCCCAGTTCGAAACCGGGCGGAAACAGTCTTTGTTGTTTTTTTCTTTGATTCCGAACTTCAACAATCAAACAGATAAACATGCGCTATGTCCCTGAACGCACCATCTCATGTGGTTTCCGTAGTCTAGTGGTTATCACGTTCGCCTCACACGCGAAAGGTCCCCGGTTCGAGACCGGGTGGAAACAGTCGTTGATGTTTCTTTCTTTGATTCCCAACTTCAACATTGAAACAGATATACATAAACTATGTCCCTGAACACAACATCTCCTGTGGTTTCCGTAGTGTAGTGGTTATCACGTTCGCCTTACACGCAAAAGGTCCCCGGTTCGAGACCGGGCGGAAACAGTCGTTGATGGTTCCTCAACACACCGTCTCATGTGGTTTCCGTAGTGTAGTGGTCATCACGTTCGCGAAAGGTCCCCGGTTCGAGACCGGGCGTAAACAGTCGTTGGTGTTTCTTTCTTTGATTCCGAACTTCAACGATCAAACAGATAAACATAAGCTATGTCCCTGAACGCACCATCTCATGTGGTTTCCGTAGTGTAGTGGTTATCACGTTCGCCTAACACGCGAAAGGTCCCCGGTTCGAGACCGGGCGGAAACAGTCGTTGGTGTTTCTTTCTTTGATTCCGAACTTCAGCAATCAAACAGATAAACATGCCCTATGTCCCTGAACGCACCATCTCATGTGGTTTCCGTAGTGTAGTGGTTATCACGTTCGCGAAAGGTCCCGGTTCGAGACCGGGCGTAAACAGTCGTTGGTGTTTCTTTCTTTGATTCCGAACTTCAACGATCAAACAGATAAACATAAGCTATGTCCCTGAACGCACCATCTCATGTGGTTTCCGTAGTGTAGTGGTTATCACGTTCGCCTAACACGCGAAAGGTCCCCGGTTCGAGACCGGGCGGAAACAGTCGTTGGTGTTTCTTTCTTTGATTCCGAACTTCAGCAATCAAACAGATAAACATACACTATGTCCCTGAACGCACCATCTCCTGTGGTTTCCGTAGTGTAGTGGTTATCACGTTCGCCTTACACGCGAAAGGTCCCCGGTTCGAGACCGGGCGGAAACAGTCGTTGGTGTTTCTTTCTTTGATTCCGAACTTCAGCAATCAAACAGATAAACATGCCCTATGTCCCTGAACGCACCATCTCATGTGGTTTCCGTAGTGTAGTGGTTATCACGTTCGCGAAAGGTCCCCGGTTCGAGACCGGGCGTAAACAGTCGTTGGTGTTTCTTTCTTTGATTCCGAACTTCAACGATCAAACAGATAAACATAAGCTATGTCCCTGAACGCACCATCTCATGTGGTTTCGGTAGTGTAGTGGTTATCACGTTCGCCTAACACGCGAAAGGTCCCCGGTTCGAGACCGGGCGGAAACAGTCGTTGGTGTTTCTTTCTTTGATTCCGAACTTCAGCAATCAAACAGATAAACATGCCCTATGTCCCTGAACGCACTATCTCATGTGGTTTCCGTAGTGTAGTGGTTATCACGTTCGCCTCACACGCGAAAGGTCCCCGGTTCGAGACCGGGCGGAAACAGTTGTTGATGTTTTTTTCTTTATTCCGAACTTCAGCAATCAAACAGATAAACATACACTATGTCCCTGAACGCACCATCTCCTGTGGTTTCCGTAGTGTAGTGGTTATCACGTTCGCCTTACACGCGAAAGGTCACCGTTTCGAGACCGGCCGGAAACAGTCGGTGATGTTTTTTTCTTTGATTCCGAAATTCAACAATCAAACAGATAAACATAAGCTATGTCCCTGAACACACCATCTCATGTGGGTTCCGTAGTGTAGTGGTTATCACGTTCGCCTAACACGCGAAAGGTCCCCGGTTCGAGACCGGGCGGAAACAGTCGTTGGTGTTTCTTTCTTTGATTCCGAACTTCAACAATCAAACAGATAAACATAAGCTATGTCCCTGAAGGCATCATCTCATGTGGTTTCCGTAGTGTAGTGGTTATCACGTTCGCCTAACATGCGAAAGGTCCCCGGTTCGAAACCGGGCGGAAACAGTCGTTGGTGTTTTTTTCTTTGATTCTTCAACAATCAAACAGATAAACATGCGCTATGTCCCTGAACGCATCATCTCATGTGGTTTCCGTAGTGTAGTGGTTATCACGTTCGCCTAACACTGGAAAGTTCCCCGGTTCGAGACCGGGTGGAAACAGTCGTTGATGGTTCCTGAACACACCGTCTCATGTGGTTTCCGTAGTGTAGTGGTTATCACGTTCGCGAAAGGTCCCTGGTTCGAGACCGGGCGGAAACAGCCGTTGGTGTTTCTTTCTTTGATTCCGAACTTCAACAATCAAACAGATAAACATGCGCTATGTCCCTGAACGCACCATCTCATGTGGTTTCCGTAGTGTAGTGGTTATCACGTTCGCCTAACACGCGAAAGGTCCCCGGTTCGAGACCGGGCGGAAACAGTCGTTGGTCTTTCTTTCTTTGATTCCGAACTTCAACAATCAAACAGATAAACAGGCGCTATGTCCCTGAACACACCATCTCATGTGGTTTCCGTAGTGTAGTGGTTATCACGTTCACCTAAGGTCCCCGGTTCGAGACCGGGCGGAAACAGTCGTTGGTGTTTCTTTCTTTGATTCCGAACTTCAGCAATCAAACAGATAAACATAAGCTATGTCCCTGAAGGCACCATCTCATGTGGTTTCCGTAGTGTAGTGGTTATCACGTTCGCCTAACATGCGAAAGGTCCCCGGTTCGAAACCGGGCGGAAAGAGTCGTTGGTGTTTTTTTCTTTGATTCTTCAACAATCAAACAGATAAACATGCGCTATGTCCCTGAACGCACCATCTCATGTGGTTTCCGTAGTGTAGTGGTTATCACGTTTGCCTAACACTGGAAAGTTCCCCGGTTCGAGACCGGGCGGAAACAGTCTTTGATGTGTTTTTTTTTTAATCCGGCGTGATGCTTTGTTTTTGTGCGTGAATGCCATACGGTGCTGGATATATTGCGCTGGATATACTCTATGTCCCTGAACACACCATCTCCTGTGGTTTCCGTAGTGTAGTGGTTGTCACGTTCGCCTTACACGCGAAAGGTCCCCGGTTCGAGACCGGGTGGAAACAGTCGTTGGTCTTTCTTTCTTTGATTCCGAACTTCAACAATCAAACAGAGAAACATGCGATATGTCCCTGAACGCACCATCTCATGTGGTTTCCGTAGTGTAGTGGTTATCACGTTCTCCTAACACTCGAAAGGTCCCCGTTTCGAGACCGGACGGAAACAATCGTTGATGGTTCCTGAACACACCGTCTCATGTGGTTTCCGTAGTGTAGTGGTTATCACGTTCGCGAAAGGTCCCTGGTTCGAGACCGGGCGGAAACAGCCGTTGGTGTTTCTTTCTTTGATTCCGAACTTCAACAATCAAACAGATAAACATGCGCTATGTCCCTGAACGCACCATCTCATGTGGTTTCCGTAGTGTAGTGGTTATCACGTTCGCCTAAAACGCGAAAGGTCCCCGGTTCGAGACCGGGCGGAAACAGTCGTTGGTCTTTCTTTCTTTGATTCCGAACTTCAACAATCAAACAGATAAACAGGCGCTATGTCCCTGAACGCACCATCTCATGTGGTTTCCGTAGTGTAGTGGTTATCACGTTCGCCTAACACGCGAAAGGTCCCAGGTTCGAGACCGGGCGGAAACAGTCGTTGGTGTTTCTTCCTTTGATTCCGAACTTCAACAATCAAACAGATAAACATGCGCTATGTCCCTGAACGCACCATCTCATGTGGTTTCCGTAGTGTAGTGGTTATCACGTTCGCCGCACACGCGAAAGGTCCCCGGTTCGAGACCAGGCGGAAACAGTCGTTGATGTTTTTTTGTTTATTCCGAACTTCAGCAATCAAACAGATAAACATACACTATGTCCCTGAACGCACCATCTCATGTGGTTTCCGTAGTGTAGTGGTTATCACGTTCTCCTAACACTCGAAAAGTCCCCGTTTCGAGACCGGGCGGAAACAGTCGTTGATGGTTCCTGAACACACCGTCTCATGTGGTTTCCGTAGTGTAGTGGTTATCACGTTCGCCTAACACGCGAAAGGTCCCCGGTTCGAGACCGGGCGGAAACAGTCGTTGATGGTTCCTGAACACACCGTCACATGTGGTTTCCGTAGTGTAGTGGTTATCACGTTCGCCTTACACGCGAAAGGTCCCCGGTTCGAGACCGGGCGGAAACAGTCGTTGATGGTTCCTGAACACACCGTCTCATGTGGTTTCCGTAGTGTAGTGGTTATCGCGTTCGCGAAAGGTCCCTGGTTCGAGACCGGGCGGAAACAGTCGTTGATGTTTTTTTCTTTATTCCGAACTTCAGCAATCAAACAGATAAACATACACTATGTCCCTGAACACACAATCTCCTGTGGTTTCCGTAGTGTAGTGGTTATCACGTTCGCCTTACACGCAAAAGGTCCCCGGTGCGAGACCGGGCGGAAACAGTCGTTGATGGTTCCTGAACACACCGTCTCATGTGGTTTCCGTAGTGTAGTGGTTATCACGTTCGCGAAAGGTCCCCGTTTCGAGACCGGGCGGAAACAGTCGTTGATGTTTTTTTCTTTGATTCCCAACTTCAACATTCAAACAGATATACATAAACTATGTCCCTGAACACACCATCTCCTGTGGTTTCCGTAGTGTAGTGGTTATCACGTTCGCCTTACACGCGAAAGGTCCCCGGTTCGAGACCGGGCGGAAACAGTCGTTGGTCTTTCTTTCTTTGATTCCGAACTTCAACAATCAAACAGAGAAACATGCGATATGTCCCTGAACGCACCATCTCATGTGGTTTCCGTAGTGAAGTGGTTATCACGTTCTCCTAACACTCGAAAGGTCCCCGTTTCGAGACCGGGCGGAAACAATCGTTGATGGTTATTGAACACACCATCTCATGTGGTTTCCGTAGTGTAGTGGTTATCACGTTCGCCTTCCACGCGGAAGGTCCCCGTTTCGAGACCGGGCGGAAACAGTCGTTGGTCTTTCTTTCTTTGATTCCGAATTTCAACAATCAGTCGTTGGTGTTTTTTTCTTTGATTCCGAACTTCGCAATCAAACAGATAAACATACACTATGTCCCTGAACGCACCATCTCATGTGGTTTCCGTAGTGTAGTGGTTATCACGTTCGCGAAAGGTCCCCGGTTCGAGACCGGGCGGAAACAGTCGTTGGTCTTTCTTTCTTTGATTCCGAACTTCAACAATCAAACAGATAAACAGGCGCTATGTCCCTGAACACACCATCTCATGTGGTTTCCGTAGTGTAGTGGTTATCACGTTCACCTAAGGTCCCCGGTTCGAGACCGGGCGGAAACAGTCGTTGGTGTTTCTTTCTTTGATTCCGAACTTCAGCAATCAAACAGATAAACATAAGCTATGTCCCTGAAGGCACCATCTCATGTGGTTTCCGTAGTGTAGTGGTTATCACGTTCGCCTAACATGCGAAAGGTCCCCGGTTCGAAACCGGGCGGAAAGAGTCGTTGGTGTTTTTTTCTTTGATTCTTCAACAATCAAACAGATAAACATGCGCTATGTCCCTGAACGCACCATCTCATGTGGTTTCCGTAGTGTAGTGGTTATCACGTTTGCCTAACACTGGAAAGTTCCCCGGTTCGAGACCGGGCGGAAACAGTCTTTGATGTGTTTTTTTTTTAATCCGGCGTGATGCTTTGTTTTTGTGCGTGAATGCCATACGGTGCTGGATATATTGCGCTGGATATACTCTATGTCCCTGAACACACCATCTCCTGTGGTTTCCGTAGTGTAGTGGTTGTCACGTTCGCCTTACACGCGAAAGGTCCCCGGTTCGAGACCGGGTGGAAACAGTCGTTGGTCTTTCTTTCTTTGATTCCGAACTTCAACAATCAAACAGAGAAACATGCGATATGTCCCTGAACGCACCATCTCATGTGGTTTCCGTAGTGTAGTGGTTATCACGTTCTCCTAACACTCGAAAGGTCCCCGTTTCGAGACCGGACGGAAACAATCGTTGATGGTTCCTGAACACACCGTCTCATGTGGTTTCCGTAGTGTAGTGGTTATCACGTTCGCGAAAGGTCCCTGGTTCGAGACCGGGCGGAAACAGCCGTTGGTGTTTCTTTCTTTGATTCCGAACTTCAACAATCAAACAGATAAACATGCGCTATGTCCCTGAACGCACCATCTCATGTGGTTTCCGTAGTGTAGTGGTTATCACGTTCGCCTAACACGCGAAAGGTCCCCGGTTCGAGACCGGGCGGAAACAGTCGTTGGTCTTTCTTTCTTTGATTCCGAACTTCAACAATCAAACAGATAAACAGGCGCTATGTCCCTGAACGCACCATCTCATGTGGTTTCCGTAGTGTAGTGGTTATCACGTTCGCCTAACACGCGAAAGGTCCCAGGTTCGAGACCGGGCGGAAACAGTCGTTGGTGTTTCTTTCTTTGATTCCGAACTTCAACAATCAAACAGATAAACATGCGCTATGTCCCTGAACGCACCATCTCATGTGGTTTCCGTAGTGTAGTGGTTATCACGTTCGCCGCACACGCGAAAGGTCCCCGGTTCGAGACCAGGCGGAAACAGTCGTTGATGTTTTTTTGTTTATTCCGAACTTCAGCAATCAAACAGATAAACATACACTATGTCCCTGAACGCACCATCTCATGTGGTTTCCGTAGTGTAGTGGTTATCACGTTCTCCTAACACTCGAAAAGTCCCCGTTTCGAGACCGGGCGGAAACAGTCGTTGATGGTTCCTGAACACACCGTCTCATGTGGTTTCCGTAGTGTAGTGGTTATCACGTTCGCCTAACACGCGAAAGGTCCCCGGTTCGAGACCGGGCGGAAACAGTCGTTGATGGTTCCTGAACACACCGTCACATGTGGTTTCCGTAGTGTAGTGGTTATCACGTTCGCCTTACACGCGAAAGGTCCCCGGTTCGAGACCGGGCGGAAACAGTCGTTGATGGTTCCTGAACACACCGTCTCATGTGGTTTCCGTAGTGTAGTGGTTATCGCGTTCGCGAAAGGTCCCTAGTTCGAGACCGGGCGGAAACAGTCGTTGATGTTTTTTTCTTTATTCCGAACTTCAGCAATCAAACAGATAAACATACACTATGTCCCTGAACACACAATCTCCTGTGGTTTCCGTAGTGTAGTGGTTATCACGTTCGCCTTACACGCAAAAGGTCCCCGGTGCGGACCGGGCGGAAACAGTCGTTGATGGTTCCTGAACACACCGTCTCATGTGGTTTCCGTAGTGTAGTGGTTATCACGTTCGCGAAAGGTCCCCGTTTCGAGACCGGGCGGAAACAGTCGTTGATGTTTTTTTCTTTGATTCCCAACTTCAACATTCAAACAGATATACATAAACTATGTCCCTGAACACACCATCTCCTGTGGTTTCCGTAGTGTAGTGGTTATCACGTTCGCCTTACACGCGAAAGGTCCCCGGTTCGAGACCGGGCGGAAACAGTCGTTGGTCTTTCTTTCTTTGATTCCGAACTTCAACAATCAAACAGAGAAACATGCGATATGTCCCTGAACGCACCATCTCATGTGGTTTCCGTAGTGAAGTGGTTATCACGTTCTCCTAACACTCGAAAGGTCCCCGTTTCGAGACCGGGCGGAAACAATCGTTGATGGTTATTGAACACACCATCTCATGTGGTTTCCGTAGTGTAGTGGTTATCACGTTCGCCTTCCACGCGGAAGGTCCCCGTTTCGAGACCGGGCGGAAACAGTCGTTGGTCTTTCTTTCTTTGATTCCGAATTTCAACAATCAGTCGTTGGTGTTTTTTTCTTTGATTCCGAACTTCGCAATCAAACAGATAAACATACACTATGTCCCTGAACGCACCATCTCATGTGGTTTCCGTAGTGTAGTGGTTATCACGTTCGCGAAAGGTCCCCGGTTCGAGACCGGGCGGAAACAGTCGTTGGTGTTTCTTTCTTTGATTCCGAACTTCAACAATCAAACAGAGAAACATAAGCTATGTCCCTGAACGCACCATCTCATGTGGTTTCCGTAGTGTAGTGGTTATCACGTTCTCCTAACACTCGAAAGGTCCCCGTTTCGAGACCGGTCGGAAACAATCGTTGATGGTTATTGAACACACCGTCTCATGTGGTTTCCGTAGTGTAGTGGTTATCACGTTCGCCTAACACGCAAAAGGTCCCCGGTTCGAAACCGGGCGGAAACAGTCTTTGTTGTTTTTTTCTTTGATTCCGAACTTCAACAATCAAACAGATAAACATGCCCTATGTCCCTGAACGCACCATCTCATGTGGTTTCCGTAGTGTAGTGGTTATCACGTTCGCCTCACACGCGAAAGGTCCCCGGTTCGAGACCGGGCGGAAACAGTCGTTGATGTTTCTTTCTTTGATTCCCAACTTCAACATTGAAACAGATAAACATAAGCTATGTCCCTGAAGGCACCATCTCATGTGGTTTCCGTAGTGTAGTGGTTATCACGTTCGCCTAACATGCGAAAGGTCCCCGGTTCGAAACCGGGCGGAAACAGTCGTTGGTGTTTTTTTCTTTGATTCTTCAACAATCAAACAGATAAACATGCGCTATGTCCCTGAACGCACCATCTCATGTGGTTTCCGTAGTGTAGTGGTTATCACGTTCGCGAAAGGTCCCCGGTTCGAGACCGGGCGGAAACAGTCGTTGGTCTTTCTTTCTTTGATTCCGAACTTCAACAATCAAACAGATAAACATGCGCTATGTCCCTGAATGCACCATCTCATGTGGTTTCCGTAGTGTAGTGGTTATCACGTTCGCCTCACACGCGAAAGGTCCCCGGTTTGAGACCCGGCGGAAACAGTCGTTGGTGTTTTTTTCTTTGATTCCGAACTTCGCAATCAAACAGATAAACATACACTATGTCCCTGAACGCACCATCTCATGTGGTTTCCGTAGTGTAGTGGTTATCACGTTCGCCTTCCACGCGGAAGGTCCCCGTTTCGAGACCGGGCGGAAACAGTCGTTGGTCTTTCTTTCTTTGATTCCGAATTTCAACAATCAAACAGAGAAACATGCGATATGTCCCTGAACGCACCATCTCATGTGGTTTCCGTAGTGTAGTGGTTATCACGTTCTCCTAACACTCGAAAGGTCCCCGTTTCGAGACCGGGCGGAAACAGTCGTTGGTGTTTTTTTCTTTGATTCCGAACTTCCCAATCAAACAGATAAACATACACTATGTCCCTGAACGCACCATCTCATGTGGTTTCCGTAGTGTAGTGGTTATCACGTTCGCCTTCCACGCGGAAGGTCCCCGTTTCGAGACCGGGCGGAAACAGTCGTTGGTCTTTCTTTCTTTGATTCCGAATTTCAACAATCAGTCGTTGGTGTTTTTTTCTTTGATTCCGAACTTCGCAATCAAACAGATAAACATACACTATGTCCCTGAAAGCACCATCTCATGTGGTTTCCGTAGTGTAGTGGTTATCACGTTCGCCAAACACGCGAAAGGTCCCTGGTTCGAGACCGGGCGGAAACAGTCGTTGGTGTTTCTTTCTTTGATTCCGAACTTCAACAATCAAACAGATAAACATGCGCTATGTCCCTGAACGCACCATCTCATGTGGTTTCCGTAGTGTAGTGGTTATCACGTTCGCCGCACACGCGAAAGGTCCCCGGTTCGAGACCAGGCGGAAACAGTCGTTGATGTTTTTTTGTTTATTCCGAACTTCAGCAATCAAACAGATAAACATAAGCTATGTCCCTGAACGCACCATCTCATGTGGTTTCCGTAGTGTAGTGGTTATCACGTTCGCCTCACACGCGAAAGGTCCCCGTTTCGAGACCGGGCTGAAACAGTCGTTGGTCTTTCTTTCTTTGATTCCGAACTTCAACAATCAAACAGATAAACATAAGCTATGTCCCTGAACGCACCATCTCATGTGGTTTCCGTAGTGTAGTGGTTATCATGTTCGCCTCACACGCGAAAGGTCCCCGGTTCGAGACCGGGCGGAAACAGTCGTTGATGTTTTTTTCTTTGATTCCGAACTTCGCAATCAAACAGATAAACATACACTATGTCCCTGAACGCACCATCTCATGTGGTTTCCGTAGTGTAGTGGTTATCACGTTTGCCTTACACGCGGAAGGTCCCCGTTTCGAGACCGGGCGGAAACAGTCGTTAATGTTTTTTTCTTTGATTCCGAAAGTCAACAATCAAACAGATAAACATAAGCTATGTCCCTGAACGCACCATCGCATGTGGTTTCCGTAGTGTAGTGGTTATCATGTTCGCCTCACACGCGAGAGGTCCCCGGTTCGAGACCGGGCGGAAACAGTCGTTGATGTTTCTTTCTTTGATTCCGAACTTCGCAATCAAACAGATAAACATACACTATGTCCCTGAACGCACCATCTCATGTGGTTTCCGTAGTGTAGTGGTTATCACGTTCGCCTTCCACGCGGAAGGTCCCCGTTTCGAGACCGGGCTGAAACAGTCGTTGGTCTTTCTTTCTTTGATTCCGAACTTCAACAATCAAACAGATAAACATGCGCTATGTCCCTGAACGCACCATCTCATGTGGTTTCCGTAGTGTAGTGGTTATCACGTTCGCCTAACATGCGAAAGGTCCCCGGTTCGAGACCGGGCGGAAACAGTCGTTGGTGTTTCTTTCTTTGATTCCGAACTTCAACAATCAAACAGATAAACATGCGCTATGTCCCTGAACGCACCATCTCATGTGGTTTCCGTAGTGTAGTGGTTATCACGTTCGCCTCACACGCGAAAGGTCCCCGGTTCGAGACCGGGCGGAAACAGTCGTTGATGTTTTTTTCTTTGATTCCGAACTTCGCAATCAAACAGATAAACATACACTATGTCCCTGAACGCACCATCTCATGTGGTTTCCGTAGTGTAGTGGTTATCACGTTTGCCTTACACGCGGAAGGTCCCCGTTTCGAGACCGGGCGGAAACAGTCGTTGATGTTTTTTTCTTTGATTCCGAAATTCAACAATCAAACAGATAAACATAAGCTATGTCCCTGAACGCACCATCTCATGTGGTTTCCGTAGTGTAGTGGTTATCATGTTCGCCTCACACGCGAAAGGTCCCCGGTTCGAGACCCAGCGGAAACAGTCGTTGATGTTTCTTTCTTTGATTCCGAACTTCGCAATCAAACAGATAAACATACACTATGTCCCTGAACGCACCATCTCATGTGGTTTCCGTAGTGTAGTGGTTATCACGTTTGCCTTACACGCGGAAGGTCCCCGTTTCGAGACCGGGCGGAAACAGTCGTTGATGTTTCTTTCTTTGATTTCGAATTTCAACAATCAAACAGATAAACATAAGCTATGTCCCTGAACGCACCATCTCATGTGGTTTTCGTAGTGTAGTGGTTATCACGTTCGCCTAACACGCGAAAGGTCCCTGGTTCGAGACCGGGCGGAAACAGTCGTTGGTGTTTCTTTCTTTGATTTTGAACTTCAACAATCAAACAGATAAACATGCGCTATGTCCCTGAATGCACCATCTCATGTGGTTTCCGTAGTGTAGTGGTTATCACGTTCGCCTCACACGCGAAAGGTCCCCGGTTCGAGACCGGGCGGAAACAGTCGTTGCTGTTTTTTTCTTTGATTCCGAACTTCGCAATCAAACAGATAAACATACACTATGTCCCTGAACGCACCATCTCATGTGGTTTCCGTAGTGTAGTGGTTATCACGTTCGCCTTCCACGCGGAAGGTCCCCGTTTCGAGACCGGGCAGAAACAGTCGTTGGTCTTTCTTTCTTTGATTTCGAATTTCAACAATCAAACAGATAAACATAAGCTATGTCCCTGAACGCACCATCTCATGTGGTTTCCGTAGTGTAGTGGTTATCACGTTCGCCTAACACGCGAAAAGTCCCTGGTTCGAGACCGGGCGGAAACAGTCGTTGGTGTTTCTTTCTTTGATTTTGAACTTCAACAATCAAACAGATAAACATAAGCTATGTCCCTGAACGCACCATCTCATGTGGTTTCCGTAGTGTAGTGGTTATCACGTTCGCCTCACACGTGAAAGGTCCCCGGTTCGAGACCGGGCGGAAACAGTCGTTGATGTTTTTTTCTTTGATTCCGAAATTCAACAATCAAACAGATAAACATACACTATGTCCCTGAACGCACCATCTCATGTGGTTTCCGTAGTGTAGTGGTTACCACGTTCGCCTTCCACCGGGAAGGTCCCCGTTTCGAGACCGGGCGGAAACAGTCGTTGGTCTTTCTTTCTTTGATTCCGAATTTCAACAATCAAACAGATAAACATAAGCTATGTCCCTGAACGCACCATCTCATGTGGTTTCCGAAGTGTAGTGGTTATCACGTTCGCCTAACACGCGAAAGGTCCCCGGTTCGAGACCGGGCGGAAACAGTCGTTGATGTTTTTTTCTTTGATTCCGAACTTCGCAATCAAACAGATAAACATACACTATGTCCCTGAACGCACCATCTCATGTGGTTTCCGTAGTGTAGTGGTTATCACGTTCGCCTTCCACGCGGAAGGTCCCCGTTTCGAGACCGGGCGGAAACAGTCGTTGATGTTTTTTTCTTTGATTCCGAAATTCAACAATCAAACAGATAAACATAAGCTATGTCCCTGAACGCACCATCTCATGTGGTTTCCGTAGTGTAGTGGTTATCATGTTCGCCTCACACGCGAAAGGTCCCCGGTTCGAGACCGGGCGGAAACAGTCGTTGATGTTTTTTTCTTTGATTCCGAACTTCGCAATCAAACAGATAAACATACACTATGTCCCTGAACGCAACATCTCATGTGGTTTCCGTAGTGTAGTGGTTATCACGTGTGCCTTACACGCGGAAGGTCCCCGTTTCGAGACCCAGCGGAAACAGTCGTTGATGTTTCTTTCTTTGATTCCGAACTTCGCGATCAAACAGATAAACATACACTATGTCCCTGAACGCACCATCTCATGTGGTTTCCGTAGTGTAGTGGTTATCACGTTCGCCTTCCACGCGGAAGGTCCCCGTTTCGAGACCGGGCGGAAACAGTCGTTGGTCTTTCTTTCTTTGATTCCGAATTTCAACAATCAAACAGATAAACATAAGCTATGTCCCTGAACACACCATCTCATGTGGTTTCCGTAGTGTAGTGGTTATCACGTTCGCCTAACACGCGAAAGGTCCCCGGTTCGAGACCGGGCGGAAACAGTCGTTGGTGTTTCTTTCTTTGATTCCGAACTTCAACATTTAAACAGATAAACATAAGCTATGTCCCTGAACGCACCATCTCATGTTGTTTCCGTAGTGTAGTGGTTATCACGTTCGCCTAACACGCGAAAGGTCCCCGGTTCGAGACCGGGCGGAAACAGTCGTTGGTGTTTCTTTCTTTGATTCTGAACTTCAACAATCAAACAGATAAACATGCCCTATGTCCCTGAACGCACCATCTCATGTGGTTTCCGTAGTGTAGTGGTTATCACGTTCGCCTCACACGCGAAAGGTCCCCGGTTCGAGACCGGGCGGAAACAGTCGTTGATGTTTTTTTCTTTATTCCGAACTTCAGCAATCAAACAGATAAACATACACTATGTCCCTGAACGCACCATCTCCTGTGGTTTCCGTAGTGTAGTGGTTATCACGTTCGCCTTACACGCGAAAGGTCCCCGTTTCGAGACCGGGCGGAAACAGTCGTTGATGTTTTTTTCTTTGATTCCGAAATTCAACAATCAAACAGATAAACATAAGCTATGTCCCTGAACGCACCATCTCATGTGGTTTCCGTAGTGTAGTGGTTATCACGTTCGCCTCACACGCGAAAGGTCCCCGGTTCGAGACCGGGCGGAAACAGTCGTTGATATTTTTTTCTTTGATTCCGAAATTCAACAATCAAACAGATAAACATAAGCTATGTCCCTGAACGCACCATCTCCTGTGGTTTCCGTAGTGTAGTGGTTATCACGTTCGCCTTACACGCGAAAGGTCCCCGTTTCGAGACCGGGCGGAAACAGTCGTTGATGTTTTTTTCTTTGATTCCGAAATTCAACAATCAAACAGATAAACATAAGCTATGTCCCTGAACGCACCATCTCATGTGGTTTCCGTAGTGTAGTGGTTATCACGTTCGCCTAACACGCGAAAAGTCCCTGGTTCGAGACCGGGCGGAAACAGTCGTTGGTGTTTCTTTCTTTGATTTTGAACTTCAACAATCAAACAGATAAACATAAGCTATGTCCCTGAACGCACCATCTCATGTGGTTTCCGTAGTGTAGTGGTTATCACGTTCGCCTCACACGTGAAAGGTCCCCGGTTCGAGACCGGGCGGAAACAGTCGTTGATGTTTTTTTCTTTGATTCCGAAATTCAACAATCAAACAGATAAACATACACTATGTCCCTGAACGCACCATCTCATGTGGTTTCCGTAGTGTAGTGGTTACCACGTTCGCCTTCCACCGGGAAGGTCCCCGTTTCGAGACCGGGCGGAAACAGTCGTTGGTCTTTCTTTCTTTGATTCCGAATTTCAACAATCAAACAGATAAACATAAGCTATGTCCCTGAACGCACCATCTCATGTGGTTTCCGAAGTGTAGTGGTTATCACGTTCGCCTAACACGCGAAAGGTCCCCGGTTCGAGACCGGGCGGAAACAGTCGTTGATGTTTTTTTCTTTGATTCCGAACTTCGCAATCAAACAGATAAACATACACTATGTCCCTGAACGCACCATCTCATGTGGTTTCCGTAGTGTAGTGGTTATCACGTTCGCCTTCCACGCGGAAGGTCCCCGTTTCGAGACCGGGCGGAAACAGTCGTTGATGTTTTTTTCTTTGATTCCGAAATTCAACAATCAAACAGATAAACATAAGCTATGTCCCTGAACGCACCATCTCATGTGGTTTCCGTAGTGTAGTGGTTATCATGTTCGCCTCACACGCGAAAGGTCCCCGGTTCGAGACCGGGCGGAAACAGTCGTTGATGTTTTTTTCTTTGATTCCGAACTTCGCAATCAAACAGATAAACATACACTATGTCCCTGAACGCAACATCTCATGTGGTTTCCGTAGTGTAGTGGTTATCACGTGTGCCTTACACGCGGAAGGTCCCCGTTTCGAGACCCAGCGGAAACAGTCGTTGATGTTTCTTTCTTTGATTCCGAACTTCGCGATCAAACAGATAAACATACACTATGTCCCTGAACGCACCATCTCATGTGGTTTCCGTAGTGTAGTGGTTATCACGTTCGCCTTCCACGCGGAAGGTCCCCGTTTCGAGACCGGGCGGAAACAGTCGTTGGTCTTTCTTTCTTTGATTCCGAATTTCAACAATCAAACAGATAAACATAAGCTATGTCCCTGAACACACCATCTCATGTGGTTTCCGTAGTGTAGTGGTTATCACGTTCGCCTAACACGCGAAAGGTCCCCGGTTCGAGACCGGGCGGAAACAGTCGTTGGTGTTTCTTTCTTTGATTCCGAACTTCAACATTTAAACAGATAAACATAAGCTATGTCCCTGAACGCACCATCTCATGTTGTTTCCGTAGTGTAGTGGTTATCACGTTCGCCTAACACGCGAAAGGTCCCCGGTTCGAGACCGGGCGGAAACAGTCGTTGGTGTTTCTTTCTTTGATTCTGAACTTCAACAATCAAACAGATAAACATGCCCTATGTCCCTGAACGCACCATCTCATGTGGTTTCCGTAGTGTAGTGGTTATCACGTTCGCCTCACACGCGAAAGGTCCCCGGTTCGAGACCGGGCGGAAACAGTCGTTGATGTTTTTTTCTTTATTCCGAACTTCAGCAATCAAACAGATAAACATACACTATGTCCCTGAACGCACCATCTCCTGTGGTTTCCGTAGTGTAGTGGTTATCACGTTCGCCTTACACGCGAAAGGTCCCCGTTTCGAGACCGGGCGGAAACAGTCGTTGATGTTTTTTTCTTTGATTCCGAAATTCAACAATCAAACAGATAAACATAAGCTATGTCCCTGAACGCACCATCTCATGTGGTTTCCGTAGTGTAGTGGTTATCACGTTCGCCTTCCACGCGGAAGGTCCCCGTTTCGAGACCGGGCGGAAACAGTCGTTGGTCTTTCTTTCTTTGATTCCGAATTTCAACAATCAAACAGATAAACATAAGCTATGTCCCTGAACACACCATCTCATGTGGTTTCCGTAGTGTAGTGGTTATCACGTTCGCCTAACACGCGAAAGGTCCCCGGTTCGAGACCGGGCGGAAACAGTCGTTGGTGTTTCTTTCTTTGATTCCGAACTTCAACATTTAAACAGATAAACATAAGCTATGTCCCTGAACGCACCATCTCATGTTGTTTCCGTAGTGTAGTGGTTATCACGTTCGCCTAACACGCGAAAGGTCCCCGGTTCGAGACCGGGCGGAAACAGTCGTTGGTGTTTCTTTCTTTGATTCTGAACTTCAACAATCAAACAGATAAACATGCCCTATGTCCCTGAACGCACCATCTCATGTGGTTTCCGTAGTGTAGTGGTTATCACGTTCGCCTCACACGCGAAAGGTCCCCGGTTCGAGACCGGGCGGAAACAGTCGTTGATGTTTTTTTCTTTATTCCGAACTTCAGCAATCAAACAGATAAACATACACTATGTCCCTGAACGCACCATCTCCTGTGGTTTCCGTAGTGTAGTGGTTATCACGTTCGCCTTACACGCGAAAGGTCCCCGTTTCGAGACCGGGCGGAAACAGTCGTTGATGTTTTTTTCTTTGATTCCGAAATTCAACAATCAAACAGATAAACATAAGCTATGTCCCTGAACGCACCATCTCATGTGGTTTCCGTAGTGTAGTGGTTATCACGTTCGCCTCACACGCGAAAGGTCCCCGGTTCGAGACCGGGCGGAAACAGTCGTTGATATTTTTTTCTTTGATTCCGAAATTCAACAATCAAACAGATAAACATAAGCTATGTCCCTGAACGCACCATCTCCTGTGGTTTCCGTAGTGTAGTGGTTATCACGTTCGCCTTACACGCGAAAGGTCCCCGTTTCGAGACCGGGCGGAAACAGTCGTTGATGTTTTTTTCTTTGATTCCGAAATTCAACAATCAAACAGATAAACATAAGCTATGTCCCTGAACGCACCATCTCATGTGGTTTCCGTAGTGTAGTGGTTATCACGTTCGCCTAACACGCGAAAAGTCCCTGGTTCGAGACCGGGCGGAAACAGTCGTTGGTGTTTCTTTCTTTGATTTTGAACTTCAACAATCAAACAGATAAACATAAGCTATGTCCCTGAACGCACCATCTCATGTGGTTTCCGTAGTGTAGTGGTTATCACGTTCGCCTCACACGTGAAAGGTCCCCGGTTCGAGACCGAGCGGAAACAGTCGTTGATGTTTTTTTCTTTGATTCCGAAATTCAACAATCAAACAGATAAACATACACTATGTCCCTGAACGCACCATCTCATGTGGTTTCCGTAGTGTAGTGGTTACCACGTTCGCCTTCCACGCGGAAGGTCCCCGTTTCGAGACCGGGCGGAAACAGTCGTTGGTCTTTCTTTCTTTGATTCCGAATTTCAACAATCAAACAGATAAACATAAGCTATGTCCCTGAACGCACCATCTCATGTGGTTTCCGAAGTGTAGTGGTTATCACGTTCGCCTAACACGCGAAAGGTCCCCGGTTCGAGACCGGGCGGAAACAGTCGTTGATGTTTTTTTCTTTGATTCCGAACTTCGCAATCAAACAGATAAACATACACTATGTCCCTGAACGCACCATCTCATGTGGTTTCCGTAGTGTAGTGGTTATCACGTTCGCCTTCCACGCGGAAGGTCCCCGTTTCGAGACCGGGCGGAAACAGTCGTTGATGTTTTTTTCTTTGATTCCGAAATTCAACAATCAAACAGATAAACATAAGCTATGTCCCTGAACGCACCATCTCATGTGGTTTCCGTAGTGTAGTGGTTATCATGTTCGCCTCACACGCGAAAGGTCCCCGGTTCGAGACCGGGCGGAAACAGTCGTTGATGTTTTTTTCTTTGATTCCGAACTTCGCAATCAAACAGATAAACATACACTATGTCCCTGAACGCAACATCTCATGTGGTTTCCGTAGTGTAGTGGTTATCACGTGTGCCTTACACGCGGAAGGTCCCCGTTTCGAGACCCAGCGGAAACAGTCGTTGATGTTTCTTTCTTTGATTCCGAACTTCGCGATCAAACAGATAAACATACACTATGTCCCTGAACGCACCATCTCATGTGGTTTCCGTAGTGTAGTGGTTATCACGTTCGCCTTCCACGCGGAAGGTCCCCGTTTCGAGACCGGGCGGAAACAGTCGTTGGTCTTTCTTTCTTTGATTCCGAATTTCAACAATCAAACAGATAAACATAAGCTATGTCCCTGAACACACCATCTCATGTGGTTTCCGTAGTGTAGTGGTTATCACGTTCGCCTAACACGCGAAAGGTCCCCGGTTCGAGACCGGGCGGAAACAGTCGTTGGTGTTTCTTTCTTTGATTCCGAACTTCAACAATCAAACAGATAAACATGCCCTATGTCCCTGAACGCACCATCTCATGTGGTTTCCGTAGTGTAGTGGTTATCACGTTCGCCTCACACGCGAAAGGTCCCCGGTTCGAGACCGGGCGGAAACAGTCGTTGATGTTTTTTTCTTTATTCCGAACTTCAGCAATCAAACAGATAAACATACACTATGTCCCTGAACGCACCATCTCCTGTGGTTTCCGTAGTGTAGTGGTTATCACGTTCGCCTTACACGCGAAAGGTCCCCGTTTCGAGACCGGGCGGAAACAGTCGTTGATGTTTTTTTCTTTGATTCCGAAATTCAACAATCAAACAGATAAACATAAGCTATGTCCCTGAACGCACCATCTCATGTGGTTTCCGTAGTGTAGTGGTTATCACGTTCGCCTCACACGCGAAAGGTCCCCGGTTCGAGACCGGGCGGAAACAGTCGTTGATATTTTTTTCTTTGATTCCGAAATTCAACAATCAAACAGATAAACATAAGCTATGTCCCTGAACGCACCATCTCCTGTGGTTTCCGTAGTGTAGTGGTTATCACGTTCGCCTTACACGCGAAAGGTCCCCGTTTCGAGACCGGGCGGAAACAGTCGTTGATGTTTTTTTCTTTGATTCCGAAATTCAACAATCAAACAGATAAACATAAGCTATGTCCCTGAACGCACCATCTCATGTGGTTTCCGTAGTGTAGTGGTTATCACGTTCGCCTCACACGCGAAAGGTCCCCGGTTCGAGACCGGGCGGAAACAGTCGTTGATGTTTTTTTCTTTATTCCAAACTTCAGCAATCAAACAGATAAACATAAGCTATGTCCCTGAATGCACCATCTCATGTTGTTTCCGTAGGGTAGTGGTTATCACGTTCGCCCTACACGCGAAAGGTCCCCGTTTCGAGACCGGGCGGAAACAGTCGTTGATGTTTTTTTCTTTGATTCCGAAATTCAACAATCAAACAGATAAACATAAGCTATGTCCCTGAACGCACCATCTCATGTGGTTTCCGTAGTGTAGTGGTTATCACGTTCGCCTAACACGCGAAAGGTCCCCGGTTCGAGACCGGGCGGAAACAGTCGTTGGTGTTTCTTTCTTTGATTCCGAACTTCAACAATCAAACAGATAAACATAAGCTATGTCCCTGAAGGCACCATCTCATGTGGTTTCCGTAGAGTAGTGGTTATCACGTTCGCCTCACACGCGAAAGGTCCCCGTTTCGAGACCGGGCGGAAACAGTCGTTGATGTTTTTTTCTTTGATTCCCAACTTCAACATTCAAACAGATAAACATGCGCTATGTCCCTGAACGCACCATCTCATGTGGTTTCCGTAGTGTAGTGGTTATCACGTTCGCGAAAGGTCCCTGGTTCGAGACCGGGCGGAAACAGTCGTTGATGTTTTTTTCTTTATTCCGAACTTCAGCAATCAAACAGATAAACATACACTATGTCCCTGAACGCACCATCTCCTGTGGTTTCCGTAGTGTAGTGGTTATCACGTTCGCCTTACACGCGAAAGGTCCCCGTTTCGAGACCGGGCGGAAACAGTCGTTGATGTTTTTTTCTTTGATTCCGAAATTCAACAATCAAACAGATAAACATAAGCTATGTCCCTGAACGCACCATCTCATGTGGTTTCCGTAGTGTAGTGGTTATCACGTTCGCCTCACACGCGAAAGGTCCCCTGTTCGAGACCGGGCGGAAACAGTCGTTGATGTTTTTTTCTTTATTCCGAACTTCAGCAATCAAACAGATAAACATACACTATGTCCCTGAACGCACCATCTCCTGTGGTTTCCGTAGTGTAGTGGTTATCACGTTCGCCTTACACGCGAAAGGTCCCCGTTTTGAGACCGGGCGGAAACAGTCGTTGATGTTTTTTTCTTTGATTCCCAACTTCAACATTCAAACAGATATACATAAACTATGTCCCTGAACACACCATCTCCTGTGGTTTCCGTAGTGTAGTGGTTATCACGTTCGCCTTACACGCGAAAGGTCCCCGGTTCGAGACCGGGCGGAAACAGTCGTTGGTCTTTCTTTCTTTGATTCCGAACTTCAACAATCAAACAGAGAAACATGCGATATGTCCCTGAACGCACCATCTCATGTGGTTTCCGTAGTGTAGTGGTTATCACGTTCTCCTAACACTCGAAAGGTCCCCGTTTCGAGACCGGGCGGAAACAATCGTTGATGGTTCCTGAACACACCGTCTCATGTGGTTTCCGTAGTGTAGTGGTTATCACGTTCGCAAAAGGTCCCCGGTTCGAGACCGGGCGGAAACAGTCGTTGGTGTTTCTTTCTTTGATTCCGAACTTCAACAATCAAACAGATAAACACAAGCTATGTCCCTGAACGCACCATCTCATGTTGTTTCCGTAGTGTAGTGGTTATCACGTTCGCCTAACACGCGAAAGGTCCCCGGTTCGAGACCGGGCGGAAACAGTCGTTGGTGTTTCTTTCTTTGATTCCGAACTTCAACAATCAAACAGATAAACATGCCCTATGTCCCTGAACGCACCATCTCGTGTGGTTTCCGTAGTGTAGTGGTTATCACGTTCGCCTCACACGCAAAAGGTCCCCGGTTCGAGACCGGGCGGAAACAATCGTTGATGGTTCCTGAACACACCGTCTCATGTGGTTTCCGTAGTGTAGTGGTTATCACGTTCGCGAAAGGTCCCCGGTTCGAGACCGGGCGGAAACAGTCGTTGGTGTTTCTTTCTTTGATTCCGAACTTCAACAATCAAACAGATAAACATAAGCTATGTCCCTGAACGCACCATCTCATGTTGTTTCCGTAGTGTAGTGGTTATCACGTTCGCCTAACACGCGAAAGGTCCCCGGTTCGAGACCGGGCGGAAACAGTCGTTGGTGTTTCTTTCTTTGATTCTGAACTTCAACAATCAAACAGATAAACATACCCTATGTCCCTGAACGCACCATCTCATGTGGTTTCCGTAGTGTAGTGGTTATCACGTTCGCCTCACACGCGAAAGGTCCCCGGTTCGAGACCGGGCGGAAACAGTCGTTGATGTTTTTTTCTTTATTCCGAACTTCAGCAATCAAACAGATAAACATACACTATGTCCCTGAACGCACCATCTCCTGTGGTTTCCGTAGTGTAGTGGTTATCACGTTCGCCTTACACGCGAAAGGTCCCCGTTTCGAGACCGGGCGGAAACAGTCGTTGATGTTTTTTTCTTTGATTCCGAAATTCAACAATCAAACAGATAAACATAAGCTATGTCCCTGAACGCACCATCTCATGTGGTTTCCGTAGTGTAGTGGTTATCACGTTCGCCTCACACGCGAAAGGTCCCCTGTTCGAGACCGGGCGGAAACAGTCGTTGATGTTTTTTTCTTTATTCCAAACTTCAGCAATCAAACAGATAAACATAAGCTATGTCCCTGAACGCACCATCTCATGTTGTTTCCGTAGTGTAGTGGTTATCACGTTCGCCTTACACGCGAAAGGTCCCCGTTTCGAGACCGGGCGGAAACAGTCGTTGGTGTTTCTTTCTTTGATTCCGAACTTCAACAATCAAACAGATAAACATAAGCTATGTCCCTGAAGGCACCATCTCATGTGGTTTCCGTAGTGTAGTGGTTATCACGTTCGCCTCACACACGAAAGGTCCCCGGTTCGAGACCGGGCGGAAACAGTCGTTGATGTTTTTTTCTTTGATTCCCAACTTCAACATTCAAACAGATATACATAAACTATGTCCCTGAACACACCATCTCCTGTGGTTTCCGTAGTGTAGTGGTTATCACGTTCGCCTCACACGCGAAAGGTCCCCGGTTCGAGACCGGGTGGAAACAGTCGTTGATGTTTCTTTCTTTGATTCCCAACTTCAACATTGAAACAGATATACATAAACTATGTCCCTGAACACACCATCTCCTGTGGTTTCCGTAGTGTAGTGGTTATCACGTTCGCCTTACACGCGAAAGGTCCCCGGTTCGAGACCTGGCGGAAACAGTCGTTGATGGTTCCTGAACACACCGTCTCATGTGGTTTCCGTAGTGTAGTGGTTATCACGTTCGCGAAAGGTCCCCGGTTCGAGACCGGGCGTAAACAGTCGTTGGTGTTTCTTTCTTTGATTCCGAACTTCAACGATCAAACAGATAAACATAAGTTATGTCCCTGAACGCACCATCTCATGTGGTTTCCGTAGTGTAGTGGTTATCACGTTCGCCTAACACGCGAAAGGTCCCCGGTTCGAGACCGGGCGGAAACAGTCGTTGGTGTTTCTTTCTTTGATTCCGAACTTCAGCAATCAAACAGATAAACATGCCCTATGTCCCTGAACGCACCATCTCATGTGGTTTCCGTAGTGTAGTGGTTATCACGTTCGCGAAAGGTCCCGGTTCGAGACCGGGCGTAAACAGTCGTTGGTGTTTCTTTCTTTGATTCCGAACTTCAACGATCAAACAGATAAACATAAGCTATGTCCCTGAACGCACCATCTCATGTGGTTTCCGTAGTGTAGTGGTTATCACGTTCGCCTAACACGCGAAAGGTCCCCGGTTCGAGACCGGGCGGAAACAGTCGTTGGTGTTTCTTTCTTTGATTCCGAACTTCAGCAATCAAACAGATAAACATACACTATGTCCCTGAACGCACCATCTCCTGTGGTTTCCGTAGTGTAGTGGTTATCACGTTCGCCTTACACGCGAAAGGTCCCCGTTTCGAGACCGGCCGGAAACAGTCGGTGATGTTTTTTTCTTTGATTCCGAAATTCAACAATCAAACAGATAAACATAAGCTATGTCCCTGAACACACCATCTCATGTGGGTTCCGTAGTGTAGTGGTTATCACGTTCGCCTTACACGCGAAAGGTCCCCGGTTCGAGACCTGGCGGAAACAGTCGTTGATGGTTCCTGAACACACCGTCTCATGTGGTTTCCGTAGTGTAGTGGTTATCACGTTCGCGAAAGGTCCCCGGTTCGAGACCGGGCGTAAACAGTCGTTGGTGTTTCTTTCTTTGATTCCGAACTTCAACGATCAAACAGATAAACATAAGTTATGTCCCTGAACGCACCATCTCATGTGGTTTCTGTAGTGTAGTGGTTATCACGTTCGCCTAACACGCGAAAGGTCCCCGGTTCGAGACCGGGCGGAAACAGTCGTTGGTGTTTCTTTCTTTGATTCCGAACTTCAGCAATCAAACAGATAAACATGCCCTATGTCCCTGAACGCACCATCTCATGTGGTTTCCGTAGTGTAGTGGTTATCACGTTCGCGAAAGGTCCCGGTTCGAGACCGGGCGTAAACAGTCGTTGGTGTTTCTTTCTTTGATTCCGAACTTCAACGATCAAACAGATAAACATAAGCTATGTCCCTGAACGCACCATCTCATGTGGTTTCCGTAGTGTAGTGGTTATCACGTTCGCCTAACACGCGAAAGGTCCCCGGTTCGAGACCGGGCGGAAACAGTCGTTGGTGTTTCTTTCTTTGATTCCGAACTTCAGCAATCAAACAGATAAACATACACTATGTCCCTGAACGCACCATCTCCTGTGGTTTCCGTAGTGTAGTGGTTATCACGTTCGCCTTACACGCGAAAGGTCCCCGTTTCGAGACCGGCCGGAAACAGTCGGTGATGTTTTTTTCTTTGATTCCGAAATTCAACAATCAAACAGATAAACATAAGCTATGTCCCTGAACACACCATCTCATGTGGGTTCCGTAGTGTAGTGGTTATCACGTTCGCCTAACACGCGAAAGGTCCCCGGTTCGAGACCGGGCGGAAACAGTCGTTGGTGTTTCTTTCTTTGATTCCGAACTTCAACAATCAAACAGATAAACATAAGCTATGTCCCTGAAGGCACCATCTCATGTGGTTTCCGTAGTGTAGTGGTTATCACGTTCGCCTAACATGCGAAAGGTCCCCGGTTCGAAACCGGGCGGAAACAGTCGTTGGTGTTTTTTTCTTTGATTCTTCAACAATCAAACAGATAAACATGCGCTATGTCCCTGAACGCACCATCTCATGTGGTTTCCGTAGTGTAGTGGTTATCACGTTCGACTAACACTGCAAAGTTCCCCGGTTCGAGACCGGGAGGAAACAGTCTTTGATGTGTTTTTTTTTTAATCCGGCGTGATGCTTTGTTTTTGTGCGTCAATGCCATACGGTGCTGGATATATTGCGCTGGATATACTCTATGTCCCTGAACACACCGTCACATGTGGTTTCCGTAGTGTAGTGGTTATCACGTTCGCCTTACACGCGAAAGGTCCCCGGTTCGAGACCGGGCGGAAACAGTCGTTGATGGTTCCTGAACACACCGTCTCATGTGGTTTCCGTAGTGTAGTGGTTATCGCGTTCGCGAAAGGTCCCTGGTTCGAGACCGGGCGGAAACAGTCGTTGATGTTTTTTTCTTTATTCCGAACTTCAGCAATCAAACAGATAAACATACACTATGTCCCTGAACACACAATCTCCTGTGGTTTCCGTAGTGTAGTGGTTATCACGTTCGCCTTACACGCGAAAGGTCCCCGGTGCGAGACCGGGCGGAAACAGTCGTTGATGGTTCCTGAACACACCGTCTCATGTGGTTTCCGTAGTGTAGTGGTTATCACGTTCGCGAAAGGTCCCTGGTTCGAGACCGGGCGGAAACAGTCGTTGATGTTTTTTTCTTTATTCCGAACTTCAGCAATCAAACAGATAAACATACACTATGTCCCTGAACGCACCATCTCCTGTGGTTTCCGTAGTGTAGTGGTTATCACGTTCGCCTTACACGCGAAAGGTCCCCGTTTCGAGACCGGGCGGAAACAGTCGTTGATGTTTTTTTCTTTGATTCCCAACTTCAACATTCAAACAGATATACATAAACTATGTCCCTGAACACACCATCTCCTGTGGTTTCCGTAGTGTAGTGGTTATCACGTTCGCCTTACACGCGAAAGGTCCCCGGTTCGAGACCGGGCGGAAACAGTCGTTGGTCTTTCTTTCTTTGATTCCGAACTTCAACAATCAAACAGAGAAACATGCGATATGTCCCTGAACGCACCATCTCATGTGGTTTCCGTAGTGAAGTGGTTATCACGTTCTCCTAACACTCGAAAGGTCCCCGTTTCGAGACCGGGCGGAAACAATCGTTGATGGTTATTGAACACACCGTCTCATGTGGTTTCCGTAGTGTAGTGGTTATCACGTTCGCGAAAGGTCCCCGGTTCGAGACCGGGCGGAAACAGTCGTTGGTGTTTCTTTCTTTGATTCCGAACTTCAACAATCAAACAGAGAAACATAAGCTATGTCCCTGAACGCACCATCTCATGTGGTTTCCGTAGTGTAGTGGTTATCACGTTCTCCTAACACTCGAAAGGTCCCCGTTTCGAGACCGGTCGGAAACAATCGTTGATGGTTATTGAACACACCGTCTCATGTGGTTTCCGTAGTGTAGTGGTTATCACGTTCGCCTTACACGCGAAAGGTCCCCGTTTCGAGACCGGGCGGAAACAGTCGTTGATGTTTTTTTCTTTGATTCCGAAATTCAACAATCAAACAGATAAACATAAGTTATGTCACGCGAAAGGTCCCCGTTTCGAGACCGGGCGGAAACAGTCGTTGGTGTTTCTTTCTTTGATTCCGAACTTCAACAATCAAACAGATAAACATGCGCTATGTCCCTGAACGCACCATCTCATGTGGTTTCCGTAGTGTAGTGGTTATCACGTTCGCCGCACACGCGAAAGGTCCCCGGTTCGAGACCAGGCGGAAACAGTCGTTGATGTTTTTTTGTTTATTCCGAACTTCAGCAATCAAACAGATAACACGCCTAACACGCGAAAGGTCCCCGGTTCGAGACCGGGCGGAAACAGTCGTTGGTGTTTCTTTCTTTGATTCCGAACTTCAGCAATCAAACAGATAAACATGCCCTATGTCCCTGAACGCACTATCTCATGTGGTTTCCGTAGTGTAGTGGTTATCACGTTCGCCTCACACGCGAAAGGTCCCCGGTTCGAGACCGGGCGGAAACAGTTGTTGATGTTTTTTTCTTTATTCCGAACTTCAGCAATCAAACAGATAAACATACACTATGTCCCTGAACGCACCATCTCCTGTGGTTTCCGTAGTGTAGTGGTTATCACGTTCGCCTTACACGCGAAAGGTCCCCGTTTCGAGACCGGCCGGAAACAGTGGGTGATGTTTTTTTCTTTGATTCCGAAATTCAACAATCAAACAGATAAACATAAGCTATGTCCCTGAACACACCGTCTCATGTGGTTTCCGTAGTGTAGTGGTTATCACGTTCGCGAAAGGTCCCCGGTTCGAGACCGGGCGGAAACAGTCGTTGGTGTTTCTTTCTTTGATTCCGAACTTCAACAATCAAACAGAGAAACATAAGCTATGTCCCTGAACGCACCATCTCATGTGGTTTCCGTAGTGTAGTGGTTATCACGTTCTCCTAACACTCGAAAGGTCCCCGTTTCGAGACCGGTCGGAAACAATCGTTGATGGTTATTGAACACACCGTCTCATGTGGTTTCCGTAGTGTAGTGGTTATCACGTTCGCCTAACACGCAAAAGGTCCCCGGTTCGAAACCGGGCGGAAACAGTCTTTGTTGTTTTTTTCTTTGATTCCGAACTTCAACAATCAAACAGATAAACATGCCCTATGTCCCTGAACGCACCATCTCATGTGGTTTCCGTAGTGTAGTGGTTATCACGTTCGCCTCACACGCGAAAGGTCCCCGGTTCGAGACCGGGCGGAAACAGTCGTTGATGTTTCTTTCTTTGATTCCCAACTTCAACATTGAAACAGATATACATAAACTATGTCCCTGAACACACCATCTCCTGTGGTTTCCGTAGTGTAGTGGTTATCACGTTCGCCTTACACGCGAAAGGTCCCCGGTTCGAGACCGGGCGGAAACAGTCGTTGATGGTTCCTGAACACACCGTCTCATGTGGTTTCCGTAGTGTAGTGGTTATCACGTTCGCGAAAGGTCCCCGGTTCGAGACCGGGCGTAAACAGTCGTTGGTGTTTCTTTCTTTGATTCCGAACTTCAACGATCAAACAGATAAACATAAGCTATGTCCCTGAACGCACCATCTCATGTGGTTTCCGTAGTGTAGTGGTTATCACGTTCGCCTAACACGCGAAAGGTCCCCGGTTCGAGACCGGGCGGAAACAGTCGTTGGTGTTTCTTTCTTTGATTCTGAACTTCAGCAATCAAACAGATAAACATGCCCTATGTCCCTGAACGCACCATCTCATGTGGTTTCCGTAGTGTAGTGGTTATCACGTTCGCGAAAGGTCCCCGGTTCGAGACCGGGCGTAAACAGTCGTTGGTGTTTCTTTCTTTGATTCCGAACTTCAACGATCAAACAGATAAACATAAGCTATGTCCCTGAACGCACCATCCCATGTGGTTTATGTAGTGTAGTGGTTATCACGTTCGCCTAACACGCGAAAGGTCCCCGGTTCGAGACCGGGCGGAAACAGTCGTTGGTGTTTCTTTCTTTGATTCCGAACTTCAGCAATCAAACAGATAAACACGCCCTATGTCCCTGAACGCACTATCTCATGTGGTTTCCGTAGTGTAGTGGTTATCACGTTCGCCTCACACGCGAAAGGTCCCCGGTTCGAGACCGGGCGGAAACAGTTGTTGATGTTTTTTTCTTTATTCCGAACTTCAGCAATCAAACAGATAAACATACACTATGTCCCTGAACGCACCATCTCCTGTGGTTTCCGTAGTGTAGTGGTTATCACGTTCGCCTTACACGCGAAAGGTCCCCGTTTCGAGACCGGGCGGAAACAGTCGTTGATGTTTTTTTCTTTGATTCCCAACTTCAACATTCAAACAGATATACATAAACTATGTCCCTGAACACACCATCTCCTGTGGTTTCCGTAGTGTAGTGGTTATCACGTTCGCCTTACACGCGAAAGGTCCCCGGTTCGAGACCGGGCGGAAACAGTCGTTGGTCTTTCTTTCTTTGATTCCGAACTTCAACAATCAAACAGAGAAACATGCGATATGTCCCTGAACGCACCATCTCATGTGGTTTCCGTAGTGTAGTGGTTATCACGTTCTCCTAACACTCGAAAGGTCCCCGTTTCGAGACCGGGCGGAAACAATCGTTGATGGTTCCTGAACACACCGTCTCATGTGGTTTCCGTAGTGTAGTGGTTATCACGTTCGCGAAAGGTCCCCGGTTCGAGACCGGGCGGAAACAGTCGTTGGTGTTTTTTTCTTTGATTCCGAACTTCAACAATCAAACAGATAAACATAAGCTATGTCCCTGAACGCACCATCTCATGTGGTTTCCGTAGTGTAGTGGTTATCACGTTCGCCTTACACGCGAAAGGTCCCCGGTTCGAGACCGGGCGGAAACAGTCGTTGGTCTTTCTTTCTTTGATTCCGAACTTCAACAATCAAACAGAGAAACATGCGATATGTCCCTGAACGCACCATCTCATGTGGTTTCCGTAGTGTAGTGGTTATCACGTTCTCCTAACACTCGAAAGGTCCCCGTTTCGAGACCGGGCGGAAACAATCGTTGATGGTTCCTGAACACACCGTCTCATGTGGTTTCCGTAGTGTAGTGGTTATCACGTTCGCGAAAGGTCCCCGGTTCGAGACCGGGCGGAAACAGTCGTTGGTGTTTCTTTCTTTGATTCCGAACTTCAACAATCAAACAGATAAACATAAGCTATGTCCCTGAACGCACCATCTCATGTTGTTTCCGTAGTGTAGTGGTTATCACGTTCGCCTAACACGCGAAAGGTCCCCGGTTCGAGACCGGGCGGAAACAGTCGTTGGTGTTTCTTTCTTTGATTCCGAACTTCAACAATCAAACAGATAAACATGCCCTATGTCCCTGAACGCACCATCTCATGTGGTTTCCGTAGTGTAGTGGTTATCACGTTCGCCTCACACGCGAAAGGTCCCCGGTTCGAGACCGGGCGGAAACAGTCGTTGATGTTTTTTTCTTTATTCCGAACTTCAGCAATCAAACAGATAAACATACACTATGTCCCTGAACGCACCATCTCCTGTGGTTTCCGTAGTGTAGTGGTTATCACGTTCGCCTTACACGCGAAAGGTCCCCGTTTCGAGACCGGGCGGAAACAGTCGTTGATGTTTTTTTCTTTGATTCCGAAATTCAACAATCAAACAGATAAACATAAGCTATGTCCCTGAACGCACCATCTCATGTGGTTTCCGTAGTGTAGTGGTTATCACGTTCGCCTAACACGCGAAAGGTCCCCGGTTCGAAACCGGGCGGAAACAGTCCTTGGTGTTTCTTTCTTTGATTCCGAACTTCAACAATCAAACAGATAAACATAAGCTATGTCCCTGAAGGCACCATCTCATGTGGTTTCTGTAGTGTAGTGGTTATCACGTTCGCCTAACATGCGAAAGGTCCCCGGTTCGAAACCGGGCGGAAACAGTCGTTGGCGTTTTTTTCTTTGATTCTTCAACAATCAAACAGATAAACATGCGCTATGTCCCTGAACGCACCATCTCATGTGGTTTCCGTAGTGTAGTGGTTATCACGTTCGCGAAAGGTCCCCGGTTCGAGACCGGGCGGAAACAGTCGTTGGTCTTTCTTTCTTTGATTCCGAACTTCAACAATCAAACAGATAAACATGCGCTATGTCCCTGAATGCACCATCTCATGTGGTTTCCGTAGTGTAGTGGTTATCACGTTCGCCTCACACGCGAAAGGTCCCCGGTTTGAGACCGGGCGGAAACAGTCGTTGGTGTTTTTTTCTTTGATTCCGAACTTCGCAATCAAACAGATAAACATACACTATGTCCCTGAACGCACCATCTCATGTGGTTTCCGTAGTGTAGTGGTTATCACGTTCGCCTTCCACGCGGAAGGTCCCCGTTTCGAGACCGGACGGAAACAGTCGTTGGTCTTTCTTTCTTTGATTCCGAATTTCAACAATCAAACAGAGAAACATGCGATATGTCCCTGAACGCACCATCTCATGTGGTTTCCGTAGTGTAGTGGTTATCACGTTCTCCTAACACTCGAAAGGTCCCCGTTTCGAGACCGGGCGGAAACAGTCGTTGGTGTTTTTTTCTTTGATTCCGAACTTCCCAATCAAACAGATAAACATACACTATGTCCCTGAACGCACCATCTCATGTGGTTTCCGTAGTGTAGTGGTTATCACGTTCGCCTTCCACGCGGAAGGTCCCCGTTTCGAGACCGGGCAGAAACAGTCGTTGGTCTTTCTTTCTTTGATTCCGAACTTCAACAATCAAACAGATAAACATGCGCTATGTCCCTGAACGCACCATCTCATGTGGTTTCCGTAGTGTAGTGGTTATCACGTTCGCCAAACACGCGAAAGGTCCCTGGTTCGAGACCGGGCGGAAACAGTCGTTGGTGTTTCTTTCTTTGATTCCGAACTTCAACAATCAAACAGATAAACATGCGCTATGTCCCTGAACGCACCATCTCATGTGGTTTCCGTAGTGTAGTGGTTATCACGTTCGCTGCACACGCGAAAGGTCCCCGGTTCGAGACCAGGCGGAAACAGTCGTTGATGTTTTTTTGTTTATTCCGAACTTCAGCAATCAAACAGATAAACATAAGCTATGTCCCTGAACGCACCATCTCATGTGGTTTCTGTAGTGTAGTGGTTATCACGTTCGCCTCACACGCGAAAGGTCCCCGGTTCGAGACCGGGCGGAAACAGTCGTTGATGTTTTTTTCTTTGATTCCGAACTTCGCAATCAAACAGATAAACATACACTATGTCCCTGAACGCACCATCTCATGTGGTTTCCGTAGTGTAGTGGTTATCACGTTTGCCTTACACGCGGAAGGTCCCCGTTTCGAGACCGGGCGGAAACAGTCGTTGATGTTTCTTTCTTTGATTTCGAATTTCAACAATCAAACAGATAAACATAAGCTATGTCCCTGAACGCACCATCTCATGTGGTTTTCGTAGTGTAGTGGTTATCACGTTCGCCTAACACGCGAAAGGTCCCCGGTTCGAGACCGGGCGGAAACAGTCGTTGATGTTTTTTTCTTTGATTCCGAACTTCGCAATCAAACAGATAAACATACACTATGTCCCTGAACGCACCATCTCATGTGGTTTCCGTAGTGTAGTGGTTATCACGTTCGCCTTCCACGCGGAAGGTCCCCGTTTCGAGACCGGGCGGAAACAGTCGTTGATGTTTTTTTCTTTGATTCCGAAATTCAACAATCAAACAGATAAACATAAGCTATGTCCCTGAACGCACCATCTCATGTGGTTTCCGTAGTGTAGTGGTTATCACGTTCGCCTTCCACGCGGAAGGTCCCCGTTTCGAGACCGGGCGGAAACAGTCGTTGATGTTTTTTTCTTTGATTCCGAAATTCAACAATCAAACAGATAAACATAAGTTATGTCACGCGAAAGGTCCCCGTTTCGAGACCGGGCGGAAACAGTCGTTGGTGTTTCTTTCTTTGATTCCGAACTTCAACAATCAAACAGATAAACATGCGCTATGTCCCTGAACGCACCATCTCATGTGGTTTCCGTAGTGTAGTGGTTATCACGTTCGCCGCACACGCGAAAGGTCCCCGGTTCGAGACCAGGCGGAAACAGTCGTTGATGTTTTTTTGTTTATTCCGAACTTCAGCAATCAAACAGATAACACGCCTAACACGCGAAAGGTCCCCGGTTCGAGACCGGGCGGAAACAGTCGTTGGTGTTTCTTTCTTTGATTCCGAACTTCAGCAATCAAACAGATAAACATGCCCTATGTCCCTGAACGCACTATCTCATGTGGTTTCCGTAGTGTAGTGGTTATCACGTTCGCCTCACACGCGAAAGGTCCCCGGTTCGAGACCGGGCGGAAACAGTTGTTGATGTTTTTTTCTTTATTCCGAACTTCAGCAATCAAACAGATAAACATACACTATGTCCCTGAACGCACCATCTCCTGTGGTTTCCGTAGTGTAGTGGTTATCACGTTCGCCTTACACGCGAAAGGTCCCCGTTTCGAGACCGGCCGGAAACAGTGGGTGATGTTTTTTTCTTTGATTCCGAAATTCAACAATCAAACAGATAAACATAAGCTATGTCCCTGAACACACCGTCTCATGTGGTTTCCGTAGTGTAGTGGTTATCACGTTCGCGAAAGGTCCCCGGTTCGAGACCGGGCGGAAACAGTCGTTGGTGTTTCTTTCTTTGATTCCGAACTTCAACAATCAAACAGAGAAACATAAGCTATGTCCCTGAACGCACCATCTCATGTGGTTTCCGTAGTGTAGTGGTTATCACGTTCTCCTAACACTCGAAAGGTCCCCGTTTCGAGACCGGTCGGAAACAATCGTTGATGGTTATTGAACACACCGTCTCATGTGGTTTCCGTAGTGTAGTGGTTATCACGTTCGCCTAACACGCAAAAGGTCCCCGGTTCGAAACCGGGCGGAAACAGTCTTTGTTGTTTTTTTCTTTGATTCCGAACTTCAACAATCAAACAGATAAACATGCCCTATGTCCCTGAACGCACCATCTCATGTGGTTTCCGTAGTGTAGTGGTTATCACGTTCGCCTCACACGCGAAAGGTCCCCGGTTCGAGACCGGGCGGAAACAGTCGTTGATGTTTTTTTCTTTATTCCGAACTTCAGCAATCAAACAGATAAACATACACTATGTCCCTGAACGCACCATCTCCTGTGGTTTCCGTAGTGTAGTGGTTATCACGTTCGCCTTACACGCGAAAGGTCCCCGTTTCGAGACCGGGCGGAAACAGTCGTTGATGTTTTTTTCTTTGATTCCGAAATTCAACAATCAAACAGATAAACATAAACTATGTCCCTGAACACACCATCTCCTGTGGTTTCCGTAGTGTAGTGGTTATCACGTTCGCCTTACACGCGAAAGGTCCCCGGTTCGAGACCGGGCGGAAACAGTCGTTGGTCTTTCTTTCTTTGATTCCGAACTTCAACAATCAAACAGAGAAACATGCGATATGTCCCTGAACGCACCATCTCATGTGGTTTCCGTAGTGTAGTGGTTATCACGTTCTCCTAACACTCGAAAGGTCCCCGTTTCGAGACCGGGCGGAAACAATCGTTGATGGTTCCTGAACACACCGTCTCATGTGGTTTCCGTAGTGTAGTGGTTATCACGTTCGCGAAAGGTCCCCGGTTCGAGACCGGGCGGAAACAGTCGTTGGTGTTTTTTTCTTTGATTCCGAACTTCAACAATCAAACAGATAAACATAAGCTATGTCCCTGAACGCACCATCTCATGTGGTTTCCGTAGTGTAGTGGTTATCACGTTCGCCTTACACGCGAAAGGTCCCCGGTTCGAGACCGGGCGGAAACAGTCGTTGGTCTTTCTTTCTTTGATTCCGAACTTCAACAATCAAACAGAGAAACATGCGATATGTCCCTGAACGCACCATCTCATGTGGTTTCCGTAGTGTAGTGGTTATCACGTTCTCCTAACACTCGAAAGGTCCCCGTTTCGAGACCGGGCGGAAACAATCGTTGATGGTTCCTGAACACACCGTCTCATGTGGTTTCCGTAGTGTAGTGGTTATCACGTTCGCGAAAGGTCCCCGGTTCGAGACCGGGCGGAAACAGTCGTTGGTGTTTCTTTCTTTGATTCCGAACTTCAACAATCAAACAGATAAACATAAGCTATGTCCCTGAACGCACCATCTCATGTTGTTTCCGTAGTGTAGTGGTTATCACGTTCGCCTAACACGCGAAAGGTCCCCGGTTCGAGACCGGGCGGAAACAGTCGTTGGTGTTTCTTTCTTTGATTCCGAACTTCAACAATCAAACAGATAAACATGCCCTATGTCCCTGAACGCACCATCTCATGTGGTTTCCGTAGTGTAGTGGTTATCACGTTCGCCTCACACGCGAAAGGTCCCCGGTTCGAGACCGGGCGGAAACAGTCGTTGATGTTTTTTTCTTTATTCCGAACTTCAGCAATCAAACAGATAAACATACACTATGTCCCTGAACGCACCATCTCCTGTGGTTTCCGTAGTGTAGTGGTTATCACGTTCGCCTTACACGCGAAAGGTCCCCGTTTCGAGACCGGGCGGAAACAGTCGTTGATGTTTTTTTCTTTGATTCCGAAATTCAACAATCAAACAGATAAACATAAGCTATGTCCCTGAACGCACCATCTCATGTGGTTTCCGTAGTGTAGTGGTTATCACGTTCGCCTAACACGCGAAAGGTCCCCGGTTCGAAACCGGGCGGAAACAGTCCTTGGTGTTTCTTTCTTTGATTCCGAACTTCAACAATCAAACAGATAAACATAAGCTATGTCCCTGAAGGCACCATCTCATGTGGTTTCTGTAGTGTAGTGGTTATCACGTTCGCCTAACATGCGAAAGGTCCCCGGTTCGAAACCGGGCGGAAACAGTCGTTGGCGTTTTTTTCTTTGATTCTTCAACAATCAAACAGATAAACATGCGCTATGTCCCTGAACGCACCATCTCATGTGGTTTCCGTAGTGTAGTGGTTATCACGTTCGCGAAAGGTCCCCGGTTCGAGACCGGGCGGAAACAGTCGTTGGTCTTTCTTTCTTTGATTCCGAACTTCAACAATCAAACAGATAAACATGCGCTATGTCCCTGAATGCACCATCTCATGTGGTTTCCGTAGTGTAGTGGTTATCACGTTCGCCTCACACGCGAAAGGTCCCCGGTTTGAGACCGGGCGGAAACAGTCGTTGGTGTTTTTTTCTTTGATTCCGAACTTCGCAATCAAACAGATAAACATACACTATGTCCCTGAACGCACCATCTCATGTGGTTTCCGTAGTGTAGTGGTTATCACGTTCGCCTTCCACGCGGAAGGTCCCCGTTTCGAGACCGGACGGAAACAGTCGTTGGTCTTTCTTTCTTTGATTCCGAATTTCAACAATCAAACAGAGAAACATGCGATATGTCCCTGAACGCACCATCTCATGTGGTTTCCGTAGTGTAGTGGTTATCACGTTCTCCTAACACTCGAAAGGTCCCCGTTTCGAGACCGGGCGGAAACAGTCGTTGGTGTTTTTTTCTTTGATTCCGAACTTCCCAATCAAACAGATAAACATACACTATGTCCCTGAACGCACCATCTCATGTGGTTTCCGTAGTGTAGTGGTTATCACGTTCGCCTTCCACGCGGAAGGTCCCCGTTTCGAGACCGGGCAGAAACAGTCGTTGGTCTTTCTTTCTTTGATTCCGAACTTCAACAATCAAACAGATAAACATGCGCTATGTCCCTGAACGCACCATCTCATGTGGTTTCCGTAGTGTAGTGGTTATCACGTTCGCCAAACACGCGAAAGGTCCCTGGTTCGAGACCGGGCGGAAACAGTCGTTGGTGTTTCTTTCTTTGATTCCGAACTTCAACAATCAAACAGATAAACATGCGCTATGTCCCTGAACGCACCATCTCATGTGGTTTCCGTAGTGTAGTGGTTATCACGTTCGCTGCACACGCGAAAGGTCCCCGGTTCGAGACCAGGCGGAAACAGTCGTTGATGTTTTTTTGTTTATTCCGAACTTCAGCAATCAAACAGATAAACATAAGCTATGTCCCTGAACGCACCATCTCATGTGGTTTCTGTAGTGTAGTGGTTATCACGTTCGCCTCACACGCGAAAGGTCCCCGGTTCGAGACCGGGCGGAAACAGTCGTTGATGTTTTTTTCTTTGATTCCGAACTTCGCAATCAAACAGATAAACATACACTATGTCCCTGAACGCACCATCTCATGTGGTTTCCGTAGTGTAGTGGTTATCACGTTTGCCTTACACGCGGAAGGTCCCCGTTTCGAGACCGGGCGGAAACAGTCGTTGATGTTTCTTTCTTTGATTTCGAATTTCAACAATCAAACAGATAAACATAAGCTATGTCCCTGAACGCACCATCTCATGTGGTTTTCGTAGTGTAGTGGTTATCACGTTCGCCTAACACGCGAAAGGTCCCCGGTTCGAGACCGGGCGGAAACAGTCGTTGATGTTTTTTTCTTTGATTCCGAACTTCGCAATCAAACAGATAAACATACACTATGTCCCTGAACGCACCATCTCATGTGGTTTCCGTAGTGTAGTGGTTATCACGTTCGCCTTCCACGCGGAAGGTCCCCGTTTCGAGACCGGGCGGAAACAGTCGTTGATGTTTTTTTCTTTGATTCCGAAATTCAACAATCAAACAGATAAACATAAGCTATGTCCCTGAACGCACCATCTCATGTGGTTTCCGTAGTGTAGTGGTTATCATGTTCGCCTCACACGCGAAAGGTCCCCGGTTCGAGACCGGGCGGAAACAGTCGTTGATGGTTCCTGAACACACCGTCTCATGTGGTTTCCGTAGTGTAGTGGTTATCACGTTCGCGAAAGGTCCCCGGTTCGAGACCGGGCGTAAACAGTCGTTGGTGTTTCTTTCTTTGATTCCGAACTTCAACGATCAAACAGATAAACATAAGCTATGTCCCTGAACGCACCATCTCATGTGGTTTCTGTAGTGTAGTGGTTATCACGTTCGCCTAACACGCGAAAGGTCCCCGGTTCGAGACCGGGCGGAAACAGTCGTTGGCGTTTCTTTCTTTGATTCTGAACTTCAGCAATCAAACAGATAAACATGCCCTATGTCCCTGAACGCACCATCTCATGTGGTTTCCGTAGTGTAGTGGTTATCACGTTCGCGAAAGGTCCCCGGTTCGAGACCGGGCGGAAACAGTCGTTGCTGTTTTTTTCTTTGATTCCGAACTTCGCAATCAAACAGATAAACATACACTATGTCCCTGAACGCACCATCTCATGTGGTTTCCGTAGTGTAGTGGTTATCACGTTCGCCTTCCACGCGGAAGGTCCCCGTTTCGAGACCGGGCAGAAACAGTCGTTGGTCTTTCTTTCTTTGATTTCGAATTTCAACAATCAAACAGATAAACATAAGCTATGTCCCTGAACGCACCATCTCATGTGGTTTCCGTAGTGTAGTGGTTATCACGTTCGCCTAACACGCGAAAGGTCCCCGGTTCGAGACCAGGCGGAAACAGTCGTTGATGTTTTTTTGTTTATTCCGAACTTCAGCAATCAAACAGATAAACATAAGCTATGTCCCTGAACGCACCATCTCATGTGGTTTCCGTAGTGTAGTGGTTATCACGTTCGCCTCACACGCGAAAGGTCCCCGGTTCGAGACCGGGCGGAAACAGTCGTTGATGTTTTTTTCTTTGATTCCGAACTTCGCAATCAAACAGATAAACATACACTATGTCCCTGAACGCACCATCTCATGTGGTTTCCGTAGTGTAGTGGTTATCACGTTTGCCTTACACGCGGAAGGTCCCCGTTTCGAGACCGGGCGGAAACAGTCGTTGATGTTTTTTTCTTTGATTCCGAAATTCAACAATCAAACAGATAAACATAAGCTATGTCCCTGAACGCACCATCTCATGTGGTTTCCGTAGTGTAGTGGTTATCATGTTCGCCTCACACGCGAAAGGTCCCCGGTTCGAGACCGGGCGGAAACAGTCGTTGATGTTTCTTTCTTTGATTCCGAACTTCGCAATCAAACAGATAAACATACACTATGTCCCTGAACGCACCATCTCATGTGGTTTCCGTAGTGTAGTGGTTATCATGTTCGCCTCACACGCGAAAGGTCCCCGGTTCGAGACCGGGCGGAAACAGTCGTTGATGTTTCTTTCTTTGATTCCGAACTTCGCAATCAAACAGATAAACATACACTATGTCCCTGAACGCACCATCTCATGTGGTTTCCGTAGTGTAGTGGTTATCACGTTCGCCTTCCACGCGGAAGATCCCCGTTTCGAGACCGGGCGGAAACAGTCGTTGGTCTTTCTTTCTTTGATTCCGAATTTCAACAATCAAACAGATAAACATAAGCTATGTCCCTGAACGCACCATCTCATGTGGTTTCCGAAGTGTAGTGGTTATCACGTTCGCCTAACACGCGAAAGGTCCCCGGTTCGAGACCGGGCGGAAACAGTCGTTGATGTTTTTTTCTTTGATTCCGAACTTCGCAATCAAACAGATAAACATACACTATGTCCCTGAACGCACCATCTCATGTGGTTTCCGTAGTGTAGTGGTTATCACGTTCGCCTTCCACGCGGAAGGTCCCCGTTTCGAGACCGGGCGGAAACAGTCGTTGATGTTTTTTTCTTTGATTCCGAAATTCAACAATCAAACAGATAAACATAAGCTATGTCCCTGAACGCACCATCTCATGTGGTTTCCGTAGTGTAGTGGTTATCATGTTCGCCTCACACGCGAAAGGTCCCCGGTTCGAGACCGGGCGGAAACAGTCGTTGATGGTTCCTGAACACACCGTCTCATGTGGTTTCCGTAGTGTAGTGGTTATCACGTTCGCGAAAGGTCCCCGGTTCGAGACCGGGCGTAAACAGTCGTTGGTGTTTCTTTCTTTGATTCCGAACTTCAACGATCAAACAGATAAACATAAGCTATGTCCCTGAACGCACCATCTCATGTGGTTTCTGTAGTGTAGTGGTTATCACGTTCGCCTAACACGCGAAAGGTCCCCGGTTCGAGACCGGGCGGAAACAGTCGTTGGCGTTTCTTTCTTTGATTCTGAACTTCAGCAATCAAACAGATAAACATGCCCTATGTCCCTGAACGCACCATCTCATGTGGTTTCCGTAGTGTAGTGGTTATCACGTTCGCGAAAGGTCCCCGGTTCGAGACCGGGCGGAAACAGTCGTTGCTGTTTTTTTCTTTGATTCCGAACTTCGCAATCAAACAGATAAACATACACTATGTCCCTGAACGCACCATCTCATGTGGTTTCCGTAGTGTAGTGGTTATCACGTTCGCCTTCCACGCGGAAGGTCCCCGTTTCGAGACCGGGCAGAAACAGTCGTTGGTCTTTCTTTCTTTGATTTCGAATTTCAACAATCAAACAGATAAACATAAGCTATGTCCCTGAACGCACCATCTCATGTGGTTTCCGTAGTGTAGTGGTTATCACGTTCGCCTAACACGCGAAAGGTCCCCGGTTCGAGACCAGGCGGAAACAGTCGTTGATGTTTTTTTGTTTATTCCGAACTTCAGCAATCAAACAGATAAACATAAGCTATGTCCCTGAACGCACCATCTCATGTGGTTTCCGTAGTGTAGTGGTTATCACGTTCGCCTCACACGCGAAAGGTCCCCGGTTCGAGACCGGGCGGAAACAGTCGTTGATGTTTTTTTCTTTGATTCCGAACTTCGCAATCAAACAGATAAACATACACTATGTCCCTGAACGCACCATCTCATGTGGTTTCCGTAGTGTAGTGGTTATCACGTTTGCCTTACACGCGGAAGGTCCCCGTTTCGAGACCGGGCGGAAACAGTCGTTGATGTTTTTTTCTTTGATTCCGAAATTCAACAATCAAACAGATAAACATAAGCTATGTCCCTGAACGCACCATCTCATGTGGTTTCCGTAGTGTAGTGGTTATCATGTTCGCCTCACACGCGAAAGGTCCCCGGTTCGAGACCGGGCGGAAACAGTCGTTGATGTTTCTTTCTTTGATTCCGAACTTCGCAATCAAACAGATAAACATACACTATGTCCCTGAACGCACCATCTCATGTGGTTTCCGTAGTGTAGTGGTTATCACGTTCGCCTTCCACGCGGAAGGTCCCCGTTTCGAGACCGGGCGGAAACAGTCGTTGGTCTTTCTTTCTTTGATTCCGAATTTCAACAATCAAACAGATAAACATAAGCTATGTCCCTGAACGCACCATCTCATGTGGTTTTCGTAGTGTAGTGGTTATCACGTTCGCCTAACACGCGAAAGGTCCCTGGTTCGAGACCGGGCGGAAACAGTCGTTGGTGTTTCTTTCTTTGATTTTGAACTTCAACAATCAAACAGATAAACATGCGCTATGTCCCTGAATGCACCATCTCATGTGGTTTCCGTAGTGTAGTTGTTATCACGTTCGCCTCACACGCGAAAGGTCCCCGGTTCGAGACCGGGCGGAAACAGTCGTTGCTGTTTTTTTCTTTGATTCCGAACTTCGCAATCAAACAGATAAACATACACTATGTCCCTGAACGCACCATCTCATGTGGTTTCCGTAGTGTAGTGGTTATCACGTTCGCCTTCCACGCGGAAGGTCCCCGTTTCGAGACCGGGCAGACACAGTCGTTGGTCTTTCTTTCTTTGATTTCGAATTTCAACAATCAAACAGATAAACATAAGCTATGTCCCTGAACGCACCATCTCATGTGGTTTCCGTAGTGTAGTGGTTATCACGTTCGCCTAACACGCGAAAGGTCCCTGGTTCGAGACCGGGCGGAAACAGTCGTTGGTGTTTCTTTCTTTGATTTTGAACTTCAACAATCAAACAGATAAACATGCGCTATGTCCCTGAATGCACCATCTCATGTGGTTTCCGTAGTGTAGTGGTTATCACGTTCGCCTCACACGCGAAAGGTCCCCGGTTCGAGACCGGGCGGAAACAGTCGTTCGTGTTTTTTTCTTTGATTCCGAACTTCGCAATCAAACAGATAAACATACACTATGTCCCTGAACGCACCATCTCATGTGGTTTCCGTAGTGTAGTGGTTATCACGTTCGCCGCACACGCGAAAGGTCCCCGGTTCGAGACCAGGCGGAAACAGTCGTTGATGTTTTTTTGTTTATTCCGAACTTCAGCAATCAAACAGATAAACATAAGCTATGTCCCTGAACGCACCATCTCATGTGGTTTCCGTAGTGTAGTGGTTATCACGTTCGCCTCACACGCGAAAGGTCCCCGGTTCGAGACCGGGCGGAAACAGTCGTTGATGTTTTTTTCTTTGATTTCGAACTTCGCAATCAAACAGATAAACATACACTATGTCCCTGAACGCACCATCTCATGTGGTTTCCGTAGTGTAGTGGTTATCACGTTTGCCTTACACGCGGAAGGTCCCCGTTTCGAGACCGGGCGGAAACAGTCGTTGATGTTTTTTTCTTTGATTCCGAAATTCAACAATCAAACAGATAAACATAAGCTATGTCCCTGAACGCACCATCTCATGTGGTTTCCGTAGTGTAGTGGTTATCATGTTCGCCTCACACGCGAAAGGTCCCCGGTTCGAGACCGGGCGGAAACAGTCGTTGATGTTTCTTTCTTTGATTCCGAACTTCGCAATCAAACAGATAAACATACACTATGTCCCTGAACGCACCATCTCATGTGGTTTCCGTAGTGTAGTGGTTATCACGTTCGCCTTCCACGCGGAAGGTCCCCGTTTCGAGACCGGGCGGAAACAGTCGTTGGTCTTTCTTTCTTTGATTCCGAATTTCAACAATCAAACAGATAAACATAAGCTATGTCCCTGAACGCACCATCTCATGTGGTTTCCGAAGTGTAGTGGTTATCACGTTCGCCTAACACGCGAAAGGTCCCCGGTTCGAGACCGGGCGGAAACAGTCGTTGATGTTTTTTTCTTTGATTCCGAACTTCGCAATCAAACAGATAAACATACACTATGTCCCTGAACGCACCATCTCATGTGGTTTCCGTAGTGTAGTGGTTATCACGTTCGCCTTCCACGCGGAAGGTCCCCGTTTCGAGACCGGGCGGAAACAGTCGTTGATGTTTTTTTCTTTGATTCCGAAATTCAACAATCAAACAGATAAACATAAGCTATGTCCCTGAACGCACCATCTCATGTGGTTTCCGTAGTGTAGTGGTTATCATGTTCGCCTCACACGCGAAAGGTCCCCGGTTCGAGACCGGGCGGAAACAGTCGTTGATGTTTTTTTCTTTGATTCCGAACTTCGCAATCAAACAGATAAACATACACTATGTCCCTGAACGCAACATCTCATGTGGTTTCCGTAGTGTAGTGGTTATCACGTGTGCCTTACACGCGGAAGGTCCCCGTTTCGAGACCGGGCGGAAACAGTCGTTGATGTTTTTTTCTTTGATTCCGAAATTCAACAATCAAACAGATAAACATAAGCTATGTCCCTCAACGCACCATCTCATGTGGTTTCCGTAGTGTAGTGGTCATCATGTTCGCCTCACACGCGAAAGGTCCCCGGTTCGAGACCCAGCGGAAACAGTCGTTGGTGTTTCTTTCTTTGATTTTGAACTTCAACAATCAAACAGATAAACATGCGCTATGTCCCTGAATGCACCATCTCATGTGGTTTCCGTAGTGTAGTGGTTATCACGTTCGCCTCACACGCGAAAGGTCCCCGGTTCGAGACCGGGCGGAAACAGTCGTTCGTGTTTTTTTCTTTGATTCCGAACTTCGCAATCAAACAGATAAACATACACTATGTCCCTGAACGCACCATCCCATGTGGTTTCCGTAGTGTAGTGGTTATCACGTTCGCCGCACACGCGAAAGGTCCCCGGTTCGAGACCAGGCGGAAACAGTCGTTGATGTTTTTTTGTTTATTCCGAACTTCAGCAATCAAACAGATAAACATAAGCTATGTCCCTGAACGCACCATCTCCTGTGGTTTCCGTAGTGTAGTGGTTATCACGTTCGCCTTACACGCGAAAGGTCCCCGTTTCGAGACCGGGCGGAAACAGTCGTTGATGTTTTTTTCTTTGATTCCCAACTTCAACATTCAAACAGATATACATAAACTATGTCCCTGAACACACCATCTCCTGTGGTTTCCGTAGTGTAGTGGTTATCACGTTCGCCTTACACGCGAAAGGTCCCCGGTTCGAGACCGGGCGGAAACAGTCGTTGGTCTTTCTTTCTTTGATTCCGAACTTCAACAATCAAACAGAGAAACATGCGATATGTCCCTGAACGCACCATCTCATGTGGTTTCCGTAGTGTAGTGGTTATCACGTTCTCCTAACACTCGAAAGGTCCCCGTTTCGAGACCGGGCGGAAACAATCGTTGATGGTTCCTGAACACACCGTCTCATGTGGTTTCCGTAGTGTAGTGGTTATCACGTTCGCGAAAGGTCCCCGGTTCGAGACCGGGCGGAAACAGTCGTTGGTGTTTTTTTCTTTGATTCCGAACTTCAACAATCAAACAGATAAACATAAGCTATGTCCCTGAACGCACCATCTCATGTGGTTTCCGTAGTGTAGTGGTTATCACGTTCGCCTTACACGCGAAAGGTCCCCGGTTCGAGACCGGGCGGAAACAGTCGTTGGTCTTTCTTTCTTTGATTCCGAACTTCAACAATCAAACAGAGAAACATGCGATATGTCCCTGAACGCACCATCTCATGTGGTTTCCGTAGTGTAGTGGTTATCACGTTCTCCTAACACTCGAAAGGTCCCCGTTTCGAGACCGGGCGGAAACAATCGTTGATGGTTCCTGAACACACCGTCTCATGTGGTTTCCGTAGTGTAGTGGTTATCACGTTCGCGAAAGGTCCCCGGTTCGAGACCGGGCGGAAACAGTCGTTGGTGTTTCTTTCTTTGATTCCGAACTTCAACAATCAAACAGATAAACATAAGCTATGTCCCTGAACGCACCATCTCATGTTGTTTCCGTAGTGTAGTGGTTATCACGTTCGCCTAACACGCGAAAGGTCCCCGGTTCGAGACCGGGCGGAAACAGTCGTTGGTGTTTCTTTCTTTGATTCCGAACTTCAACAATCAAACAGATAAACATGCCCTATGTCCCTGAACGCACCATCTCATGTGGTTTCCGTAGTGTAGTGGTTATCACGTTCGCCTCACACGCGAAAGGTCCCCGGTTCGAGACCGGGCGGAAACAGTCGTTGATGTTTTTTTCTTTATTCCGAACTTCAGCAATCAAACAGATAAACATACACTATGTCCCTGAACGCACCATCTCCTGTGGTTTCCGTAGTGTAGTGGTTATCACGTTCGCCTTACACGCGAAAGGTCCCCGTTTCGAGACCGGGCGGAAACAGTCGTTGATGTTTTTTTCTTTGATTCCGAAATTCAACAATCAAACAGATAAACATAAGCTATGTCCCTGAACGCACCATCTCATGTGGTTTCCGTAGTGTAGTGGTTATCACGTTCGCCTAACACGCGAAAGGTCCCCGGTTCGAAACCGGGCGGAAACAGTCCTTGGTGTTTCTTTCTTTGATTCCGAACTTCAACAATCAAACAGATAAACATAAGCTATGTCCCTGAAGGCACCATCTCATGTGGTTTCTGTAGTGTAGTGGTTATCACGTTCGCCTAACATGCGAAAGGTCCCCGGTTCGAAACCGGGCGGAAACAGTCGTTGGCGTTTTTTTCTTTGATTCTTCAACAATCAAACAGATAAACATGCGCTATGTCCCTGAACGCACCATCTCATGTGGTTTCCGTAGTGTAGTGGTTATCACGTTCGCGAAAGGTCCCCGGTTCGAGACCGGGCGGAAACAGTCGTTGGTCTTTCTTTCTTTGATTCCGAACTTCAACAATCAAACAGATAAACATGCGCTATGTCCCTGAATGCACCATCTCATGTGGTTTCCGTAGTGTAGTGGTTATCACGTTCGCCTCACACGCGAAAGGTCCCCGGTTTGAGACCGGGCGGAAACAGTCGTTGGTGTTTTTTTCTTTGATTCCGAACTTCGCAATCAAACAGATAAACATACACTATGTCCCTGAACGCACCATCTCATGTGGTTTCCGTAGTGTAGTGGTTATCACGTTCGCCTTCCACGCGGAAGGTCCCCGTTTCGAGACCGGACGGAAACAGTCGTTGGTCTTTCTTTCTTTGATTCCGAATTTCAACAATCAAACAGAGAAACATGCGATATGTCCCTGAACGCACCATCTCATGTGGTTTCCGTAGTGTAGTGGTTATCACGTTCTCCTAACACTCGAAAGGTCCCCGTTTCGAGACCGGGCGGAAACAGTCGTTGGTGTTTTTTTCTTTGATTCCGAACTTCCCAATCAAACAGATAAACATACACTATGTCCCTGAACGCACCATCTCATGTGGTTTCCGTAGTGTAGTGGTTATCACGTTCGCCTTCCACGCGGAAGGTCCCCGTTTCGAGACCGGGCAGAAACAGTCGTTGGTCTTTCTTTCTTTGATTCCGAACTTCAACAATCAAACAGATAAACATGCGCTATGTCCCTGAACGCACCATCTCATGTGGTTTCCGTAGTGTAGTGGTTATCACGTTCGCCAAACACGCGAAAGGTCCCTGGTTCGAGACCGGGCGGAAACAGTCGTTGGTGTTTCTTTCTTTGATTCCGAACTTCAACAATCAAACAGATAAACATGCGCTATGTCCCTGAACGCACCATCTCATGTGGTTTCCGTAGTGTAGTGGTTATCACGTTCGCTGCACACGCGAAAGGTCCCCGGTTCGAGACCAGGCGGAAACAGTCGTTGATGTTTTTTTGTTTATTCCGAACTTCAGCAATCAAACAGATAAACATAAGCTATGTCCCTGAACGCACCATCTCATGTGGTTTCTGTAGTGTAGTGGTTATCACGTTCGCCTCACACGCGAAAGGTCCCCGGTTCGAGACCGGGCGGAAACAGTCGTTGATGTTTTTTTCTTTGATTCCGAACTTCGCAATCAAACAGATAAACATACACTATGTCCCTGAACGCACCATCTCATGTGGTTTCCGTAGTGTAGTGGTTATCACGTTTGCCTTACACGCGGAAGGTCCCCGTTTCGAGACCGGGCGGAAACAGTCGTTGATGTTTCTTTCTTTGATTTCGAATTTCAACAATCAAACAGATAAACATAAGCTATGTCCCTGAACGCACCATCTCATGTGGTTTTCGTAGTGTAGTGGTTATCACGTTCGCCTAACACGCGAAAGGTCCCTGGTTCGAGACCGGGCGGAAACAGTCGTTGGTGTTTCTTTCTTTGATTTTGAACTTCAACAATCAAACAGATAAACATGCGCTATGTCCCTGAGTGCACCATGTCATGTGGTTTCCGTAGTGTAGTGGTTATCACGTTCGCCTCACACGCGAAAGGTCCCCGGTTCGAGACCAGGCGGAAACAGTCGTTGATGTTTTTTTGTTTATTCCGAACTTCAGCAATCAAACAGATAAACATAAGCTATGTCCCTGAACGCACCATCTCATGTGGTTTCCGTAGTGTAGTGGTTATCACGTTCGCCTCACACGCGAAAGGTCCCCGGTTCGAGACCGGGCGGAAACAGTCGTTGATGTTTTTTTCTTTGATTCCGAACTTCGCAATCAAACAGATAAACATACACTATGTCCCTGAACGCACCATCTCATGTGGTTTCCGTAGTGTAGTGGTTATCACGTTTGCCTTACACGCGGAAGGTCCCCGTTTCGAGACCGGGCGGAAACAGTCGTTGATGTTTTTTTCTTTGATTCCGAAATTCAACAATCAAACAGATAAACATAAGCTATGTCCCTGAACGCACCATCTCATGTGGTTTCCGTAGTGTAGTGGTTATCATGTTCGCCTCACACGCGAAAGGTCCCCGGTTCGAGACCGGGCGGAAACAGTCGTTGATGTTTCTTTCTTTGATTCCGAACTTCGCAATCAAACAGATAAACATACACTATGTCCCTGAACGCACCATCTCATGTGGTTTCCGTAGTGTAGTGGTTATCACGTTCGCCTTCCACGCGGAAGATCCCCGTTTCGAGACCGGGCGGAAACAGTCGTTGGTCTTTCTTTCTTTGATTCCGAATTTCAACAATCAAACAGATAAACATAAGCTATGTCCCTGAACGCACCATCTCATGTGGTTTCCGAAGTGTAGTGGTTATCACGTTCGCCTAACACGCGAAAGGTCCCCGGTTCGAGACCGGGCGGAAACAGTCGTTGATGTTTTTTTCTTTGATTCCGAACTTCGCAATCAAACAGATAAACATACACTATGTCCCTGAACGCACCATCTCATGTGGTTTCCGTAGTGTAGTGGTTATCACGTTCGCCTTCCACGCGGAAGGTCCCCGTTTCGAGACCGGGCGGAAACAGTCGTTGATGGTTCCTGAACACACCGTCTCATGTGGTTTCCGTAGTGTAGTGGTTATCACGTTCGCGAAAGGTCCCCGGTTCGAGACCGGGCGTAAACAGTCGTTGGTGTTTCTTTCTTTGATTCCGAACTTCAACGATCAAACAGATAAACATAAGCTATGTCCCTGAACGCACCATCTCATGTGGTTTCTGTAGTGTAGTGGTTATCACGTTCGCCTAACACGCGAAAGGTCCCCGGTTCGAGACCGGGCGGAAACAGTCGTTGGCGTTTCTTTCTTTGATTCTGAACTTCAGCAATCAAACAGATAAACATGCCCTATGTCCCTGAACGCACCATCTCATGTGGTTTCCGTAGTGTAGTGGTTATCACGTTCGCGAAAGGTCCCCGGTTCGAGACCGGGCGGAAACAGTCGTTGCTGTTTTTTTCTTTGATTCCGAACTTCGCAATCAAACAGATAAACATACACTATGTCCCTGAACGCACCATCTCATGTGGTTTCCGTAGTGTAGTGGTTATCACGTTCGCCTTCCACGCGGAAGGTCCCCGTTTCGAGACCGGGCAGAAACAGTCGTTGGTCTTTCTTTCTTTGATTTCGAATTTCAACAATCAAACAGATAAACATAAGCTATGTCCCTGAACGCACCATCTCATGTGGTTTCCGTAGTGTAGTGGTTATCACGTTCGCCTAACACGCGAAAGGTCCCCGGTTCGAGACCAGGCGGAAACAGTCGTTGATGTTTTTTTGTTTATTCCGAACTTCAGCAATCAAACAGATAAACATAAGCTATGTCCCTGAACGCACCATCTCATGTGGTTTCCGTAGTGTAGTGGTTATCACGTTCGCCTCACACGCGAAAGGTCCCCGGTTCGAGACCGGGCGGAAACAGTCGTTGATGTTTTTTTCTTTGATTCCGAACTTCGCAATCAAACAGATAAACATACACTATGTCCCTGAACGCACCATCTCATGTGGTTTCCGTAGTGTAGTGGTTATCACGTTTGCCTTACACGCGGAAGGTCCCCGTTTCGAGACCGGGCGGAAACAGTCGTTGATGTTTTTTTCTTTGATTCCGAAATTCAACAATCAAACAGATAAACATAAGCTATGTCCCTGAACGCACCATCTCATGTGGTTTCCGTAGTGTAGTGGTTATCATGTTCGCCTCACACGCGAAAGGTCCCCGGTTCGAGACCGGGCGGAAACAGTCGTTGATGTTTCTTTCTTTGATTCCGAACTTCGCAATCAAACAGATAAACATACACTATGTCCCTGAACGCACCATCTCATGTGGTTTCCGTAGTGTAGTGGTTATCATGTTCGCCTCACACGCGAAAGGTCCCCGGTTCGAGACCGGGCGGAAACAGTCGTTGATGTTTCTTTCTTTGATTCCGAACTTCGCAATCAAACAGATAAACATACACTATGTCCCTGAACGCACCATCTCATGTGGTTTCCGTAGTGTAGTGGTTATCACGTTCGCCTTCCACGCGGAAGATCCCCGTTTCGAGACCGGGCGGAAACAGTCGTTGGTCTTTCTTTCTTTGATTCCGAATTTCAACAATCAAACAGATAAACATAAGCTATGTCCCTGAACGCACCATCTCATGTGGTTTCCGAAGTGTAGTGGTTATCACGTTCGCCTAACACGCGAAAGGTCCCCGGTTCGAGACCGGGCGGAAACAGTCGTTGATGTTTTTTTCTTTGATTCCGAACTTCGCAATCAAACAGATAAACATACACTATGTCCCTGAACGCACCATCTCATGTGGTTTCCGTAGTGTAGTGGTTATCACGTTCGCCTTCCACGCGGAAGGTCCCCGTTTCGAGACCGGGCGGAAACAGTCGTTGATGTTTTTTTCTTTGATTCCGAAATTCAACAATCAAACAGATAAACATAAGCTATGTCCCTGAACGCACCATCTCATGTGGTTTCCGTAGTGTAGTGGTTATCATGTTCGCCTCACACGCGAAAGGTCCCCGGTTCGAGACCGGGCAGAAACAGTCGTTGATGGTTCCTGAACACACCGTCTCATGTGGTTTCCGTAGTGTAGTGGTTATCACGTTCGCGAAAGGTCCCCGGTTCGAGACCGGGCGTAAACAGTCGTTGGTGTTTCTTTCTTTGATTCCGAACTTCAACGATCAAACAGATAAACATAAGCTATGTCCCTGAACGCACCATCTCATGTGGTTTCTGTAGTGTAGTGGTTATCACGTTCGCCTAACACGCGAAAGGTCCCCGGTTCGAGACCGGGCGGAAACAGTCGTTGGCGTTTCTTTCTTTGATTCTGAACTTCAGCAATCAAACAGATAAACATGCCCTATGTCCCTGAACGCACCATCTCATGTGGTTTCCGTAGTGTAGGTGTTATCACGTTCGCGAAAGGTCCCCGGTTCGAGACCGGGCGGAAACAGTCGTTGCTGTTTTTTTCTTTGATTCCGAACTTCGCAATCAAACAGATAAACATACACTATGTCCCTGAACGCACCATCTCATGTGGTTTCCGTAGTGTAGTGGTTATCACGTTCGCCTTCCACGCGGAAGGTCCCCGTTTCGAGACCGGGCAGAAACAGTCGTTGGTCTTTCTTTCTTTGATTTCGAATTTCAACAATCAAACAGATAAACATAAGCTATGTCCCTGAACGCACCATCTCATGTGGTTTCCGTAGTGTAGTGGTTATCACGTTCGCCTAACACGCGAAAGGTCCCCGGTTCGAGACCAGGCGGAAACAGTCGTTGATGTTTTTTTGTTTATTCCGAACTTCAGCAATCAAACAGATAAACATAAGCTATGTCCCTGAACGCACCATCTCATGTGGTTTCCGTAGTGTAGTGGTTATCACGTTCGCCTCACACGCGAAAGGTCCCCGGTTCGAGACCGGGCGGAAACAGTCGTTGATGTTTTTTTCTTTGATTCCGAACTTCGCAATCAAACAGATAAACATACACTATGTCCCTGAACGCACCATCTCATGTGGTTTCCGTAGTGTAGTGGTTATCACGTTTGCCTTACACGCGGAAGGTCCCCGTTTCGAGACCGGGCGGAAACAGTCGTTGATGTTTTTTTCTTTGATTCCGAAATTCAACAATCAAACAGATAAACATAAGCTATGTCCCTGAACGCACCATCTCATGTGGTTTCCGTAGTGTAGTGGTTATCATGTTCGCCTCACACGCGAAAGGTCCCCGGTTCGAGACCGGGCGGAAACAGTCGTTGATGTTTCTTTCTTTGATTCCGAACTTCGCAATCAAACAGATAAACATACACTATGTCCCTGAACGCACCATCTCATGTGGTTTCCGTAGTGTAGTGGTTATCACGTTCGCCTTCCACGCGGAAGGTCCCCGTTTCGAGACCGGGCGGAAACAGTCGTTGGTCTTTCTTTCTTTGATTCCGAATTTCAACAATCAAACAGATAAACATAAGCTATGTCCCTGAACGCACCATCTCATGTGGTTTTCGTAGTGTAGTGGTTATCACGTTCGCCTAACACGCGAAAGGTCCCTGGTTCGAGACCGGGCGGAAACAGTCGTTGGTGTTTCTTTCTTTGATTTTGAACTTCAACAATCAAACAGATAAACATGCGCTATGTCCCTGAATGCACCATCTCATGTGGTTTCCGTAGTGTAGTTGTTATCACGTTCGCCTCACACGCGAAAGGTCCCCGGTTCGAGACCGGGCGGAAACAGTCGTTGCTGTTTTTTTCTTTGATTCCGAACTTCGCAATCAAACAGATAAACATACACTATGTCCCTGAACGCACCATCTCATGTGGTTTCCGTAGTGTAGTGGTTATCACGTTCGCCTTCCACGCGGAAGGTCCCCGTTTCGAGACCGGGCAGAAACAGTCGTTGGTCTTTCTTTCTTTGATTTCGAATTTCAACAATCAAACAGATAAACATAAGCTATGTCCCTGAACGCACCATCTCATGTGGTTTCCGTAGTGTAGTGGTTATCACGTTCGCCTAACACGCGAAAGGTCCCTGGTTCGAGACCGGGCGGAAACAGTCGTTGGTGTTTCTTTCTTTGATTTTGAACTTCAACAATCAAACAGATAAACATGCGCTATGTCCCTGAATGCACCATCTCATGTGGTTTCCGTAGTGTAGTGGTTATCACGTTCGCCTCACACGCGAAAGGTCCCCGGTTCGAGACCGGGCGGAAACAGTCGTTCGTGTTTTTTTCTTTGATTCCGAACTTCGCAATCAAACAGATAAACATACACTATGTCCCTGAACGCACCATCTCATGTGGTTTCCGTAGTGTAGTGGTTATCACGTTCGCCGCACACGCGAAAGGTCCCCGGTTCGAGACCAGGCGGAAACAGTCGTTGATGTTTTTTTGTTTATTCCGAACTTCAGCAATCAAACAGATAAACATAAGCTATGTCCCTGAACGCACCATCTCATGTGGTTTCCGTAGTGTAGTGGTTATCACGTTCGCCTCACACGCGAAAGGTCCCCGGTTCGAGACCGGGCGGAAACAGTCGTTGATGTTTTTTTCTTTGATTTCGAACTTCGCAATCAAACAGATAAACATACACTATGTCCCTGAACGCACCATCTCATGTGGTTTCCGTAGTGTAGTGGTTATCACGTTTGCCTTACACGCGGAAGGTCCCCGTTTCGAGACCGGGCGGAAACAGTCGTTGATGTTTTTTTCTTTGATTCCGAAATTCAACAATCAAACAGATAAACATAAGCTATGTCCCTGAACGCACCATCTCATGTGGTTTCCGTAGTGTAGTGGTTATCATGTTCGCCTCACACGCGAAAGGTCCCCGGTTCGAGACCGGGCGGAAACAGTCGTTGATGTTTCTTTCTTTGATTCCGAACTTCGCAATCAAACAGATAAACATACACTATGTCCCTGAACGCACCATCTCATGTGGTTTCCGTAGTGTAGTGGTTATCACGTTCGCCTTCCACGCGGAAGGTCCCCGTTTCGAGACCGGGCGGAAACAGTCGTTGGTCTTTCTTTCTTTGATTCCGAATTTCAACAATCAAACAGATAAACATAAGCTATGTCCCTGAACGCACCATCTCATGTGGTTTCCGAAGTGTAGTGGTTATCACGTTCGCCTAACACGCGAAAGGTCCCCGGTTCGAGACCGGGCGGAAACAGTCGTTGATGTTTTTTTCTTTGATTCCGAACTTCGCAATCAAACAGATAAACATACACTATGTCCCTGAACGCACCATCTCATGTGGTTTCCGTAGTGTAGTGGTTATCACGTTCGCCTTCCACGCGGAAGGTCCCCGTTTCGAGACCGGGCGGAAACAGTCGTTGATGTTTTTTTCTTTGATTCCGAAATTCAACAATCAAACAGATAAACATAAGCTATGTCCCTGAACGCACCATCTCATGTGGTTTCCGTAGTGTAGTGGTTATCATGTTCGCCTCACACGCGAAAGGTCCCCGGTTCGAGACCGGGCGGAAACAGTCGTTGATGTTTTTTTCTTTGATTCCGAACTTCGCAATCAAACAGATAAACATACACTATGTCCCTGAACGCAACATCTCATGTGGTTTCCGTAGTGTAGTGGTTATCACGTGTGCCTTACACGCGGAAGGTCCCCGTTTCGAGACCGGGCGGAAACAGTCGTTGATGTTTTTTTCTTTGATTCCGAAATTCAACAATCAAACAGATAAACATAAGCTATGTCCCTCAACGCACCATCTCATGTGGTTTCCGTAGTGTAGTGGTCATCATGTTCGCCTCACACGCGAAAGGTCCCCGGTTCGAGACCCAGCGGAAACAGTCGTTGGTGTTTCTTTCTTTGATTTTGAACTTCAACAATCAAACAGATAAACATGCGCTATGTCCCTGAATGCACCATCTCATGTGGTTTCCGTAGTGTAGTGGTTATCACGTTCGCCTCACACGCGAAAGGTCCCCGGTTCGAGACCGGGCGGAAACAGTCGTTCGTGTTTTTTTCTTTGATTCCGAACTTCGCAATCAAACAGATAAACATACACTATGTCCCTGAACGCACCATCTCATGTGGTTTCCGTAGTGTAGTGGTTATCACGTTCGCCTAACACGCGAAAGGTCCCCGGTTCGAGACCAGGCGGAAACAGTCGTTGATGTTTTTTTGTTTATTCCGAACTTCAGCAATCAAACAGATAAACATAAGCTATGTCCCTGAACGCACCATCTCATGTGGTTTCCGTAGTGTAGTGGTTATCACGTTCGCCTCACACGCGAAAGGTCCCCGGTTCGAGACCGGGCGGAAACAGTCGTTGATGTTTTTTTCTTTGATTCCGAACTTCGCAATCAAACAGATAAACATACACTATGTCCCTGAACGCACCATCTCATGTGGTTTCCGTAGTGTAGTGGTTATCACGTTTGCCTTACACGCGGAAGGTCCCCGTTTCGAGACCGGGCGGAAACAGTCGTTGATGTTTTTTTCTTTGATTCCGAAATTCAACAATCAAACAGATAAACATAAGCTATGTCCCTGAACGCACCATCTCATGTGGTTTCCGTAGTGTAGTGGTTATCATGTTCGCCTCACACGCGAAAGGTCCCCGGTTCGAGACCGGGCGGAAACAGTCGTTGATGTTTCTTTCTTTGATTCCGAACTTCGCAATCAAACAGATAAACATACACTATGTCCCTGAACGCACCATCTCATGTGGTTTCCGTAGTGTAGTGGTTATCACGTTCGCCTTCCACGCGGAAGGTCCCCGTTTCGAGACCGGGCGGAAACAGTCGTTGGTCTTTCTTTCTTTGATTCCGAATTTCAACAATCAAACAGATAAACATAAGCTATGTCCCTGAACGCACCATCTCATGTGGTTTTCGTAGTGTAGTGGTTATCACGTTCGCCTAACACGCGAAAGGTCCCTGGTTCGAGACCGGGCGGAAACAGTCGTTGGTGTTTCTTTCTTTGATTTTGAACTTCAACAATCAAACAGATAAACATGCGCTATGTCCCTGAATGCACCATCTCATGTGGTTTCCGTAGTGTAGTTGTTATCACGTTCGCCTCACACGCGAAAGGTCCCCGGTTCGAGACCGGGCGGAAACAGTCGTTGCTGTTTTTTTCTTTGATTCCGAAATTCAACAATCAAACAGATAAACATAAGCTATGTCCCTCAACGCACCATCTCATGTGGTTTCCGTAGTGTAGTGGTCATCATGTTCGCCTCACACGCGAAAGGTCCCCGGTTCGAGACCCAGCGGAAACAGTCGTTGGTGTTTCTTTCTTTGATTTTGAACTTCAACAATCAAACAGATAAACATGCGCTATGTCCCTGAATGCACCATCTCATGTGGTTTCCGTAGTGTAGTGGTTATCACGTTCGCCTCACACGCGAAAGGTCCCCGGTTCGAGACCGGGCGGAAACAGTCGTTCGTGTTTTTTTCTTTGATTCCGAACTTCGCAATCAAACAGATAAACATACACTATGTCCCTGAACGCACCATCTCATGTGGTTTCCGTAGTGTAGTGGTTATCACGTTCGCCGCACACGCGAAAGGTCCCCGGTTCGAGACCAGGCGGAAACAGTCGTTGATGTTTTTTTGTTTATTCCGAACTTCAGCAATCAAACAGATAAACATAAGCTATGTCCCTGAACGCACCATCTCATGTGGTTTCCGTAGTGTAGTGGTTATCACGTTCGCCTCACACGCGAAAGGTCCCCGGTTCGACACCGGGCGGAAACAGTCGTTGATGTTTTTTTCTTTGATTTCGAACTTCGCAATCAAACAGATAAACATACACTATGTCCCTGAACGCACCATCTCATGTGGTTTCCGTAGTGTAGTGGTTATCACGTTTGCCTTACACGCGGAAGGTCCCCGTTTCGAGACCGGGCGGAAACAGTCGTTGATGTTTTTTTCTTTGATTCCGAAATTCAACAATCAAACAGATAAACATAAGCTATGTCCCTGAACGCACCATCTCATGTGGTTTCCGTAGTGTAGTGGTTATCATGTTCGCCTCACACGCGAAAGGTCCCCGGTTCGAGACCGGGCGGAAACAGTCGTTGATGTTTCTTTCTTTGATTCCGAACTTCGCAATCAAACAGATAAACATACACTATGTCCCTGAACGCACCATCTCATGTGGTTTCCGTAGTGTAGTGGTTATCACGTTCGCCTTCCACGCGGAAGGTCCCCGTTTCGAGACCGGGCGGAAACAGTCGTTGGTCTTTCTTTCTTTGATTCCGAATTTCAACAATCAAACAGATAAACATAAGCTATGTCCCTGAACGCACCATCTCATGTGGTTTCCGAAGTGTAGTGGTTATCACGTTCGCCTAACACGCGAAAGGTCCCCGGTTCGAGACCGGGCGGAAACAGTCGTTGATGTTTTTTTCTTTGATTCCGAACTTCGCAATCAAACAGATAAACATACACTATGTCCCTGAACGCACCATCTCATGTGGTTTCCGTAGTGTAGTGGTTATCACGTTCGCCTTCCACGCGGAAGGTCCCCGTTTCGAGACCGGGCGGAAACAGTCGTTGATGTTTTTTTCTTTGATTCCGAAATTCAACAATCAAACAGATAAACATAAGCTATGTCCCTGAACGCACCATCTCATGTGGTTTCCGTAGTGTAGTGGTTATCACGTTCGCCTTCCACGCGGAAGGTCCCCGTTTCGAGACCGGGCGGAAACAGTCGTTGATGTTTTTTTCTTTGATTCCGAAATTCAACAATCAAACAGATAAACATAAGCTATGTCCCTGAACGCACCATCTCATGTGGTTTCCGTAGTGTAGTGGTTATCACGTTCGCCTTCCACGCGGAAGGTCCCCGTTTCGAGACCGGGCGGAAACAGTCGTTGATGTTTTTTTCTTTGATTCCGAAATTCAACAATCAAACAGATAAACATAAGCTATGTCCCTGAACGCACCATCTCATGTGGTTTCCGTAGTGTAGTGGTTATCATGTTCGCCTCACACGCGAAAGGTCCCCGGTTCGAGACCGGGCGGAAACAGTCGTTGATGTTTCTTTCTTTGATTCCGAACTTCGCAATCAAACAGATAAACATACACTATGTCCCTGAACGCACCATCTCATGTGGTTTCCGTAGTGTAGTGGTTATCACGTTCGCCTTCCACGCGGAAGGTCCCCGTTTCGAGACCGGGCGGAAACAGTCGTTGGTCTTTCTTTCTTTGATTCCGAATTTCAACAATCAAACAGATAAACATAAGCTATGTCCCTGAACGCACCATCTCATGTGGTTTTCGTAGTGTAGTGGTTATCACGTTCGCCTAACACGCGAAAGGTCCCTGGTTCGAGACCGGGCGGAAACAGTCGTTGGTGTTTCTTTCTTTGATTTTGAACTTCAACAATCAAACAGATAAACATGCGCTATGTCCCTGAATGCACCATCTCATGTGGTTTCCGTAGTGTAGTTGTTATCACGTTCGCCTCACACGCGAAAGGTCCCCGGTTCGAGACCGGGCGGAAACAGTCGTTGCTGTTTTTTTCTTTGATTCCGAAATTCAACAATCAAACAGATAAACATAAGCTATGTCCCTCAACGCACCATCTCATGTGGTTTCCGTAGTGTAGTGGTCATCATGTTCGCCTCACACGCGAAAGGTCCCCGGTTCGAGACCCAGCGGAAACAGTCGTTGGTGTTTCTTTCTTTGATTTTGAACTTCAACAATCAAACAGATAAACATGCGCTATGTCCCTGAATGCACCATCTCATGTGGTTTCCGTAGTGTAGTGGTTATCACGTTCGCCTCACACGCGAAAGGTCCCCGGTTCGAGACCGGGCGGAAACAGTCGTTCGTGTTTTTTTCTTTGATTCCGAACTTCGCAATCAAACAGATAAACATACACTATGTCCCTGAACGCACCATCTCATGTGGTTTCCGTAGTGTAGTGGTTATCACGTTCGCCGCACACGCGAAAGGTCCCCGGTTCGAGACCAGGCGGAAACAGTCGTTGATGTTTTTTTGTTTATTCCGAACTTCAGCAATCAAACAGATAAACATAAGCTATGTCCCTGAACGCACCATCTCATGTGGTTTCCGTAGTGTAGTGGTTATCACGTTCGCCTCACACGCGAAAGGTCCCCGGTTCGACACCGGGCGGAAACAGTCGTTGATGTTTTTTTCTTTGATTTCGAACTTCGCAATCAAACAGATAAACATACACTATGTCCCTGAACGCACCATCTCATGTGGTTTCCGTAGTGTAGTGGTTATCACGTTTGCCTTACACGCGGAAGGTCCCCGTTTCGAGACCGGGCGGAAACAGTCGTTGATGTTTTTTTCTTTGATTCCGAAATTCAACAATCAAACAGATAAACATAAGCTATGTCCCTGAACGCACCATCTCATGTGGTTTCCGTAGTGTAGTGGTTATCATGTTCGCCTCACACGCGAAAGGTCCCCGGTTCGAGACCGGGCGGAAACAGTCGTTGATGTTTCTTTCTTTGATTCCGAACTTCGCAATCAAACAGATAAACATACACTATGTCCCTGAACGCACCATCTCATGTGGTTTCCGTAGTGTAGTGGTTATCACGTTCGCCTTCCACGCGGAAGGTCCCCGTTTCGAGACCGGGCGGAAACAGTCGTTGGTCTTTCTTTCTTTGATTCCGAATTTCAACAATCAAACAGATAAACATAAGCTATGTCCCTGAACGCACCATCTCATGTGGTTTCCGAAGTGTAGTGGTTATCACGTTCGCCTAACACGCGAAAGGTCCCCGGTTCGAGACCGGGCGGAAACAGTCGTTGATGTTTTTTTCTTTGATTCCGAACTTCGCAATCAAACAGATAAACATACACTATGTCCCTGAACGCACCATCTCATGTGGTTTCCGTAGTGTAGTGGTTATCACGTTCGCCTTCCACGCGGAAGGTCCCCGTTTCGAGACCGGGCGGAAACAGTCGTTGATGTTTTTTTCTTTGATTCCGAAATTCAACAATCAAACAGATAAACATAAGCTATGTCCCTGAACGCACCATCTCATGTGGTTTCCGTAGTGTAGTGGTTATCACGTTCGCCTTCCACGCGGAAGGTCCCCGTTTCGAGACCGGGCGGAAACAGTCGTTGATGTTTTTTTCTTTGATTCCGAAATTCAACAATCAAACAGATAAACATAAGCTATGTCCCTGAACGCACCATCTCATGTGGTTTCCGTAGTGTAGTGGTTATCACGTTCGCCTTCCACGCGGAAGGTCCCCGTTTCGAGACCGGGCGGAAACAGTCGTTGATGTTTTTTTCTTTGATTCCGAAATTCAACAATCAAACAGATAAACATAAGCTATGTCCCTGAACGCACCATCTCATGTGGTTTCCGTAGTGTAGTGGTTATCATGTTCGCCTCACACGCGAAAGGTCCCCGGTTCGACACCGGGCGGAAACAGTCGTTGATGTTTTTTTCTTTGATTTCGAACTTCGCAATCAAACAGATAAACATACACTATGTCCCTGAACGCACCATCTCATGTGGTTTCCGTAGTGTAGTGGTTATCACGTTTGCCTTACACGCGGAAGGTCCCCGTTTCGAGACCGGGCGGAAACAGTCGTTGATGTTTTTTTCTTTGATTCCGAAATTCAACAATCAAACAGATAAACATAAGCTATGTCCCTGAACGCACCATCTCATGTGGTTTCCGTAGTGTAGTGGTTATCATGTTCGCCTCACACGCGAAAGGTCCCCGGTTCGAGACCGGGCGGAAACAGTCGTTGATGTTTCTTTCTTTGATTCCGAACTTCGCAATCAAACAGATAAACATACACTATGTCCCTGAACGCACCATCTCATGTGGTTTCCGTAGTGTAGTGGTTATCACGTTCGCCTTCCACGCGGAAGGTCCCCGTTTCGAGACCGGGCGGAAACAGTCGTTGGTCTTTCTTTCTTTGATTCCGAATTTCAACAATCAAACAGATAAACATAAGCTATGTCCCTGAACGCACCATCTCATGTGGTTTCCGAAGTGTAGTGGTTATCACGTTCGCCTAACACGCGAAAGGTCCCCGGTTCGAGACCGGGCGGAAACAGTCGTTGATGTTTTTTTCTTTGATTCCGAACTTCGCAATCAAACAGATAAACATACACTATGTCCCTGAACGCACCATCTCATGTGGTTTCCGTAGTGTAGTGGTTATCACGTTCGCCTTCCACGCGGAAGGTCCCCGTTTCGAGACCGGGCGGAAACAGTCGTTGATGTTTTTTTCTTTGATTCCGAAATTCAACAATCAAACAGATAAACATAAGCTATGTCCCTGAACGCACCATCTCATGTGGTTTCCGTAGTGTAGTGGTTATCACGTTCGCCTTCCACGCGGAAGGTCCCCGTTTCGAGACCGGGCGGAAACAGCCGTTGATGTTTTTTTCTTTGATTCCGAAATTCAACAATCAAACAGATAAACATAAGCTATGTCCCTGAACGCACCATCTCATGTGGTTTCCGTAGTGTAGTGGTTATCACGTTCGCCTTCCACGCGGAAGGTCCCCGTTTCGAGACCGGGCGGAAACAGTCGTTGATGTTTTTTTCTTTGATTCCGAAATTCAACAATCAAACAGATAAACATAAGCTATGTCCCTGAACGCACCATCTCATGTGGTTTCCGTAGTGTAGTGGTTATCATGTTCGCCTCACACGCGAAAGGTCCCCGGTTCGAGACCGGGCGGAAACAGTCGTTGATGTTTTTTTCTTTGATTCCGAACTTCGCAATCAAACAGATAAACATACACTATGTCCCTGAACGCAACATCTCATGTGGTTTCCGTAGTGTAGTGGTTATCACGTGTGCCTTACACGCGGAAGGTCCCCGTTTCGAGACCGGGCGGAAACAGTCGTTGATGTTTTTTTCTTTGATTCCGAAATTCAACAATCAAACAGATAAACATAAGCTATGTCCCTCAACGCACCATCTCATGTGGTTTCCGTAGTGTAGTGGTCATCATGTTCGCCTCACACGCGAAAGGTCCCCGGTTCGAGACCCAGCGGAAACAGTCGTTGATGTTTCTTTCTTTGATTCCGAACTTCGCAATCAAACAGATAAACATACACTATGTCCCTGAACGCACCATCTCATGTGGTTTCCGTAGTGTAGTGGTTATCACGTTCGCCTTCCACGCGGAAGGTCCCCGTTTCGAGACCGGGCGGAAACAGTCGTTGGTCTTTCTTTCTTTGATTCCGAATTTCAACAATCAAACAGATAAACATAAGCTATGTCCCTGAACACACCATCTCCTGTGGTTTCCGTAGTGTAGTGGTTATCACGTTCGCCTTACACGCGAAAGGTCCCCGGTTCGAGACCGGGCGGAAACAGTCGTTGATGGTTCCTGAACACACCGTCTCATGTGGTTTCCGTAGTGTAGTGGTTATCACGTTCGCGAAAGGTCCCCGGTTCGAGACCGGGCGTAAACAGTCGTTGGTGTTTCTTTCTTTGATTCCGAACTTCAACGATCAAACAGATAAACATAAGCTATGTCCCTGAACGCACCATCTCATGTGGTTTCCGTAGTGTAGTGGTTATCACGTTCGCCTAACACGCGAAAGGTCCCCGGTTCGAGACCGGGCGGAAACAGTCGTTGGTGTTTCTTTCTTTGATTCTGAACTTCAGCAATCAAACAGATAAACATGCCCTATGTCCCTGAACGCACCATCTCATGTGGTTTCCGTAGTGTAGTGGTTATCACGTTCGCGAAAGGTCCCCGGTTCGAGACCGGGCGGAAACAGTCGTTGCTGTTTTTTTCTTTGATTCCGAACTTCGCAATCAAACAGATAAACATACACTATGTCCCTGAACGCACCATCTCATGTGGTTTCCGTAGTGTAGTGGTTATCACGTTTGCCTTACACGCGGAAGGTCCCCGTTTCGAGACCTGGCGGAAACAGTCGTTGATGTTTTTTTCTTTGATTCCGAAATTCAACAATCAAACAGATAAACATAAGCTATGTCCCTGAACGCACCATCTCATGTGGTTTCCGTAGTGTAGTGGTTATCATGTTCGCCTCACACGCGAAAGGTCCCCGGTTCGAGACCGGGCGGAAACAGTCGTTGATGTTTCTTTCTTTGATTCCGAAGTTCGCAATCAAACAGATAAACATACACTATGTCCCTGAACGCACCATCTCATGTGGTTTCCGTAGTGTAGTGGTTATCACGTTTGCCTTACACGCGGAAGGTCCCCGTTTCGAGACCGGGCGGAAACAGTCGTTGATGTTTTTTTCTTTGATTCCGAAATTCAACAATCAAACAGATAAACATAAGCTATGTCCCTGAACACACCATCTCATGTGGTTTCCGTAGTGTAGTGGTTATCACGTTCGCCTAACACGCGAAAGGTCCCTGGTTCGAAACCGGGCGGAAACAGTCGTTGGTGTTTCTTTCTTTGATTCCGAACTTCAACAATCAAACAGATAAACATGCGCTATGTCCCTGAACGCACCATCTCATGTGGTTTCCGTAGTGTAGTGGTTATCACGTTCGCCTCACACGCGAAAGGTCCTCGGTTCGAGACCGGGCGGAAACAGTCGTTGATGTTTCTTTCTTTGATTCCGAACTTCGCAATCAAACAGATAAACATACACTATGTCCCTGAACGCACCATCTCATGTGGTTTCCGTAGTGTAGTGGTTATCACGTTCGCCTTCCACGCGGAAGGTCCCCGTTTCGAGACCGGGCAGAAACAGTCGTTGGTCTTTCTTTCATTGATTTCGAATTTCAACAATCAAACAGATAAACATAAGCTATGTCCCTGAACGCACCATCTCATGTGGTTTCCGTAGTGTAGTGGTTATCACGTTCGCCTAACACGCGAAAGGTCCCTGGTTCGAGACCGGGCGGAAACAGTCGTTGGTGTTTCTTTCTTTGATTTTGAACTTCAACAATCAAACAGATAAACATAAGCTATGTCCCTGAACGCACCATCTCATGTGGTTTCCGAAGTGTAGTGGTTATCACGTTCGCCTAACACGCGAAAGGTCCCCGGTTCGAGACCGGGCGGAAACAGTCGTTGATGTTTTTTTCTTTGATTCCGAACTTCGCAATCAAACAGATAAACATACACTATGTCCCTGAACGCACCATCTCATGTGGTTTCCGTAGTGTAGTGGTTATCACGTTCGCCTTCCACGCGGAAGGTCCCCGTTTCGAGACCGGGCGGAAACAGTCGTTGATGTTTTTTTCTTTGATTCCGAAATTCAACAATCAAACAGATAAACATAAGCTATGTCCCTGAACGCACCATCTCATGTGGTTTCCGTAGTGTAGTGGTTATCATGTTCGCCTCACACGCGAAAGGTCCCCGGTTCGAGACCGGGCGGAAACAGTCGTTGATGTTTTTTTCTTTGATTCCGAACTTCGCAATCAAACAGATAAACATACACTATGTCCCTGAACGCAACATCTCATGTGGTTTCCGTAGTGTAGTGGTTATCACGTGTGCCTTACACGCGGAAGGTCCCCGTTTCGAGACCGGGCGGAAACAGTCGTTGATGTTTTTTTCTTTGATTCCGAAATTCAACAATCAAACAGATAAACATAAGCTATGTCCCTCAACGCACCATCTCATGTGGTTTCCGTAGTGTAGTGGTCATCATGTTCGCCTCACACGCGAAAGGTCCCCGGTTCGAGACCCAGCGGAAACAGTCGTTGGTGTTTCTTTCTTTGATTTTGAACTTCAACAATCAAACAGATAAACATGCGCTATGTCCCTGAATGCACCATCTCATGTGGTTTCCGTAGTGTAGTGGTTATCACGTTCGCCTCACACGCGAAAGGTCCCCGGTTCGAGACCGGGCGGAAACAGTCGTTCGTGTTTTTTTCTTTGATTCCGAACTTCGCAATCAAACAGATAAACATACACTATGTCCCTGAACGCACCATCTCATGTGGTTTCCGTAGTGTAGTGGTTATCACGTTCGCCGCACACGCGAAAGGTCCCCGGTTCGAGACCAGGCGGAAACAGTCGTTGATGTTTTTTTGTTTATTCCGAACTTCAGCAATCAAACAGATAAACATAAGCTATGTCCCTGAACGCACCATCTCATGTGGTTTCCGTAGTGTAGTGGTTATCACGTTCGCCTCACACGCGAAAGGTCCCCGGTTCGACACCGGGCGGAAACAGTCGTTGATGTTTTTTTCTTTGATTTCGAACTTCGCAATCAAACAGATAAACATACACTATGTCCCTGAACGCACCATCTCATGTGGTTTCCGTAGTGTAGTGGTTATCACGTTCGCCTCACACGCGAAAGGTCCCCGGTTCGACACCGGGCGGAAACAGTCGTTGATGTTTTTTTCTTTGATTTCGAACTTCGCAATCAAACAGATAAACATACACTATGTCCCTGAACGCACCATCTCATGTGGTTTCCGTAGTGTAGTGGTTATCACGTTCGCCTTCCACGCGGAAGGTCCCCGTTTCGAGACCGGGCGGAAACAGTCGTTGGTCTTTCTTTCTTTGATTCCGAATTTCAACAATCAAACAGATAAACATAAGCTATGTCCCTGAACGCACCATCTCATGTGGTTTCCGAAGTGTAGTGGTTATCACGTTCGCCTAACACGCGAAAGGTCCCCTGTTCGAGACCGGGCGGAAACAGTCGTTGATGTTTTTTTCTTTGATTCCGAACTTCGCAATCAAACAGATAAACATACACTATGTCCCTGAACGCACCATCTCATGTGGTTTCCGTAGTGTAGTGGTTATTACGTTCGCCTTCCACGCGGAAGGTCCCCGTTTCGAGACCGGGCGGAAACAGTCGTTGATGTTTTTTTCTTTGATTCCGAAATTCAACAATCAAACAGATAAACATAAGCTATGTCCCTGAACGCACCATCTCATGTGGTTTCCGTAGTGTAGTGGTTATCACGTTCGCCTTCCACGCGGAAGGTCCCCGTTTCGAGACCGGGCGGAAACAGTCGTTGATGTTTTTTTCTTTGATTCCGAAATTCAACAATCAAACAGATAAACATAAGCTATGTCCCTGAACGCACCATCTCATGTGGTTTCCGTAGTGTAGTGGTTATCACGTTCGCCTTCCACGCGGAAGGTCCCCGTTTCGAGACCGGGCGGAAACAGTCGTTGATGTTTTTTTCTTTGATTCCGAAATTCAACAATCAAACAGATAAACATAAGCTATGTCCCTGAACGCACCATCTCATGTGGTTTCCGTAGTGTAGTGGTTATCATGTTCGCCTCACACGCGAAAGGTCCCCGGTTCGAGACCGGGCGGAAACAGTCGTTGATGTTTTTTTCTTTGATTCCGAACTTCGCAATCAAACAGATAAACATACACTATGTCCCTCAACGCACCATCTCATGTGGTTTCCGTAGTGTAGTGGTCATCATGTTCGCCTCACACGCGAAAGGTCCCCGGTTCGAGACCCAGCGGAAACAGTCGTTGATGTTTCTTTCTTTGATTCCGAACTTCGCAATCAAACAGATAAACATACACTATGTCCCTGAACGCACCATCTCATGTGGTTTCCGTAGTGTAGTGGTTATCACGTTCGCCTTCCACGCGGAAGGTCCCCGTTTCGAGACCGGGCGGAAACAGTCGTTGGTCTTTCTTTCTTTGATTCCGAATTTCAACAATCAAACAGATAAACATAAGCTATGTCCCTGAACACACCATCTCCTGTGGTTTCCGTAGTGTAGTGGTTATCACGTTCGCCTTACACGCGAAAGGTCCCCGGTTCGAGACCGGGCGGAAACAGTCGTTGATGGTTCCTGAACACACCGTCTCATGTGGTTTCCGTAGTGTAGTGGTTATCACGTTCGCGAAAGGTCCCCGGTTCGAGACCGGGCGTAAACAGTCGTTGGTGTTTCTTTCTTTGATTCCGAACTTCAACGATCAAACAGATAAACATAAGCTATGTCCCTGAACGCACCATCTCATGTGGTTTCCGTAGTGTAGTGGTTATCACGTTCGCCTAACACGCGAAAGGTCCCCGGTTCGAGACCGGGCGGAAACAGTCGTTGGTGTTTCTTTCTTTGATTCTGAACTTCAGCAATCAAACAGATAAACATGCCCTATGTCCCTGAACGCACCATCTCATGTGGTTTCCGTAGTGTAGTGGTTATCACGTTCGCGAAAGGTCCCCGGTTCGAGACCGGGCGGAAACAGTCGTTGCTGTTTTTTTCTTTGATTCCGAACTTCGCAATCAAACAGATAAACATACACTATGTCCCTGAACGCACCATCTCATGTGGTTTCCGTAGTGTAGTGGTTATCACGTTCGCCTTCCACGCGGAAGGTCCCCGTTTCGAGACCGGGCAGAAACAGTCGTTGGTCTTTCTTTCTTTGATTTCGAATTTCAACAATCAAACAGATAAACATAAGCTATGTCCCTGAACGCACCATCTCATGTGGTTTCCGTAGTGTAGTGGTTATCACGTTCGCCTAACACGCGAAAGGTCCCTGGTTCGAGACCGGGCGGAAACAGTCGTTGGTGTTTCTTTCTTTGATTTTGAACTTCAACAATCAAACAGATAAACATGCGCTATGTCCCTGAATGCACCATCTCATGTGGTTTCCGTAGTGTAGTGGTTATCACGTTCGCCTCACACGCGAAAGGTCCCCGGTTCGAGACCGGGCGGAAACAGTCGTTGGTGTTTTTTTCTTTGATTCCGAACTTCGCAATCAAACAGATAAACATACACTATGTCCCTGAACGCAACATCTCATGTGGTTTCCGTAGTGTAGTGGTTATCACGTTCGCCGCACACGCGAAAGGTCCCCGGTTCGAGACCAGGCGGAAACAGTCGTTGATGTTTTTTTGTTTATTCCGAACTTCAGCAATCAAACAGATAAACATAAGCTATGTCCCTGAAAGCACCATCTCATGTGGTTTCCGTAGTGTAGTGGTTATCACGTTCGCCTCACACGCGAAAGGTCCCCGGTTCGAGACCGGGCGGAAACAGTCGTTGATGTTTTTTTCTTTGATTCCGAACTTCGCAATCAAACAGATAAACATACACTATGTCCCTGAACGCACCATCTCATGTGGTTTCCGTAGTGTAGTGGTTATCACGTTTGCCTTACACGCGGAAGGTCCCCGTTTCGAGACCTGGCGGAAACAGTCGTTGATGTTTTTTTCTTTGATTCCGAAATTCAACAATCAAACAGATAAACATAAGCTATGTCCCTGAACGCACCATCTCATGTGGTTTCCGTAGTGTAGTGGTTATCATGTTCGCCTCACACGCGAAAGGTCCCCGGTTCGAGACCGGGCGGAAACAGTCGTTGATGTTTCTTTCTTTGATTCCGAACTTCGCAATCAAACAGATAAACATACACTATGTCCCTGAACGCACCATCTCATGTGGTTTCCGTAGTGTAGTGGTTATCACGTTCGCCTTCCACGCGGAAGGTCCCCGTTTCGAGACCGGGCGGAAACAGTCGTTGGTCTTTCTTTCTTTGATTCCGAATTTCAACAATCAAACAGATAAACATAAGCTATGTCCCTGAACGCACCATCTCATGTGGTTTCCGTAGTGTAGTGGTTATCACGTTCGCCTCACACGCGAAAGGTCCCCGGTTCGAGACCGGGCGGAAACAGTCGTTGATTTTTCTTTCTTTGATTCCGAACTTCGCAATCAAACTGATAAACATACACTATGTCCCTGAACGCACCATCTCATGTGGTTTCCGTAGTGTAGTGGTTATCACGTTCGCCTTCCACGCGGAAGGTCCCCGTTTCGAGACCGGGCAGAAACAGTCGTTGGTCTTTCTTTCTTTGATTTCAAATTTCAACAATCAAACAGATAAACATAAGCTATGTCCCTGAACGCACCATCTCATGTGGTTTCCGTAGTGTAGTGGTTATCACGTTCGCCTAACACGCGAAAGGTCCCTGGTTTGAGACTGGGCGGAAACAGTCGTTGGTGTTTCTTTCTTTGATTCCGAAGTTCGCAATCAAACAGATAAACATACACTATGTCCCTGAACGCACCATCTCATGTGGTTTCCGTAGTGTAGTGGTTATCACGTTTGCCTTACACGCGGAAGGTCCCCGTTTCGAGACCGGGCGGAAACAGTCGTTGATGTTTTTTTCTTTGATTCCGAAATTCAACAATCAAACAGATAAACATAAGCTATGTCCCTGAACACACCATCTCATGTGGTTTCCGTAGTGTAGTGGTTATCACGTTCGCCTAACACGCGAAAGGTCCCTGGTTCGAAACCGGGCGGAAACAGTCGTTGGTGTTTCTTTCTTTGATTCCGAACTTCAACAATCAAACAGATAAACATGCGCTATGTCCCTGAACGCACCATCTCATGTGGTTTCCGTAGTGTAGTGGTTATCACGTTCGCCTCACACGCGAAAGGTCCTCGGTTCGAGACCGGGCGGAAACAGTCGTTGATGTTTCTTTCTTTGATTCCGAACTTCGCAATCAAACATATAAACATACACTATGTCCCTGAACGCACCATCTCATGTGGTTTCCGTAGTGTAGTTGTTATCACGTTCGCCTTCCACGCGGAAGATGAACACACCATCTCCTGTGGTTTCCGTAGTGTAGTGGTTGTCACGTTCGCCTTACACGCGAAAGGTCCCCGGTTCAAGACCGGGCGGAAACAGTCGTTGGTCTTTCTTTCTTTGATTCCGAACTTCAACAATCAAACAGAGAAACATGCGATATGTCCCTGAACGCACCATCTCATGTGGTTTCCGTAGTGTAGTGTTTATCACGTTCTCCTAACACTCGAAAGGTCCCCGTTTCGAGACCGGGCGGAAACAATCGTTGATGGTTCCTGAACACACCGTCTCATGTGGTTTCCGTAGTGTAGTGGTTATCACGTTCGCGAAAGGTCCCTGGTTCGAGACCGGGCGGAAACAGCCGTTGGTGTTTCTTTCTTTGATTCCGAACTTCAACAATCAAACAGATAAACATGCCCTATGTCCCTGAACGCACCATCTCATGTGGTTTCCGTAGTGTAGTGGTTATCACATTCGCCTAACACGCGAAAGGTCCCCGGTTCGAGACCGGGCGGAAACAGTCGTTGGTCTTTCTTTCTTTGATTCCGAACTTCAACAATCAAACAGATAAACATGCGCTATGTCCCTGAACGCACCATCTCATGTGGTTTCCGTAGTGTAGTGGTTATCACGTTCGCCTTCCACGCGGAAGGTCCCCGTTTCGAGACCGGGCGGAAACAGTCGTTGGTCTTTCTTTCTTTGATTCCGAATTTCAACAATCAAACAGATAAACATAAGCTATGTCCCTGAACGCACCATCTCATGTGGTTTCCGTAGTGTAGTGGTTATCACGTTCGCCTAACACGCGAAAGGTCCCTGGTTCGAGACCGGGCGGAAACAGTCGTTGGTGTTTTTTTCTTTGATTCCGAACTTCGCAATCAAACAGATAAACATACACTATGTCCCTGAACGCACCATCTCATGTGGTTTCCGTAGTGTAGTGGTTATCACGTTCGCCTCACACGCGAAAGGTCCCCGGTTCGAGACCGGGCGGAAACAGTCGGTGATGTTTTTTTCTTTGATTCCGAACTTCAACAATCAAACAGATAAACATGCGCTATGTCCCTGAACGCACCATCTCATGTGGTTTCCGTAGTGTAGTGGTTATCACGTTCGCCTCACACGCGAAAGGTCCCCGGTTCGAGACCGGGCGGAAACAGTCGTTGATTTTTCTTTCTTTGATTCCGAACTCCGCAATCAAACAGATAAACATACACTATGTCCCTGAACGCACCATCTCATGTGGTTTCCGTAGTGTAGTGGTTATCACGTTCGCCTTCCACGCGGAAGGTCCCCGTTTCGAGACCGGGCAGAAACAGTCGTTGGTCTTTCTTTCTTTGATTTCGAATTTCAACAATCAAACAGATAAACATACACTATGTCCCTGAACGCACCATCTCATGTGGTTTCCGTAGTGTAGTGGTTATCACGTTCGCCTTCCACGCGGAAGGTCCCCGTTTTGAGACCGGGCGGAAACAGTCGTTGGTCTTTCTTTCTTTGATTCCGACTTTCAACAATCAAACAGAGAAACATGCGATATGTCCCTGAACGCACCATCTCATGTGGTTTCCGTAGTGTAGTGGTTATCACGTTCTCCTAACACTCGAAAGGTCCCCGTTTCGAGACCGGGCGGAAACAGTCGTTGGTGTTTTTTTCTTTGATTCCGAACTTCGCAATCAAACAGATAAACATACACTATGTCCCTGAACGCACCATCTCATGTGGTTTCCATAGTGTAGTGGTTATCACGTTCGCCTTCCACGCGGAAGGTCCCCGTTTCGAGACCGGGCAGAAACAGTCGTTGGTCTTTCTTTCTTTGATTTCGAATTTCAACAATCAAACAGATAAACATAAGCTATGTCCCTGAACGCACCATCTCATGTGGTTTCCGTAGTGTAGTGGTTATCACGTTCGCCTAACACGCGAAAGGTCCCTGGTTCGAGACCGGGCGGAAACAGTCGTTGGTGTTTCTTTCTTTGATTCCGAACTTCAACAATCAAACAGATAAACATGCGCTATGTCCCTGAATGCACCATCTCATGTGGTTTCCGTAGTGTAGTGGTTATCACGTTCGCCTTCCACGCGGAAGGTCCCCGTTTCGAGACCGGGCGGAAACAGTCGTTGGTCTTTCTTTCTTTGATTCCGAATTTCAACAATCAAACAGAGAAACATGCGATATGTCCCTGAACGCACCATCTCATGTGGTTTCCGTAGTGTAGTGGTTATCACGTTCTCCTAACACTCGAAAGGTCCCCGTTTCGAGACCGGGCTGAAACAGTCGTTGGTGTTTTTTTCTTTGATTCCGAACTTCGCAATCAAACAGATAAACATACACTATGTCCCTGAACGCACCATCTCATGTGGTTTCCGTAGTGTAGTGGTTATCACGTTCGCCTTCCACGCGGAAGGTCCCCGTTTCGAGACCGGGCAGAAACAGTCGTTGGTCTTTCTTTCTTTGATTTCGAATTTCAACAATCAAACAGATAAACATAAGCTATGTCCCTGAACGCATCATCTCATGTGGTTTCCGTAGTGTAGTGGTTATCACGTTCGCCTAACACGCGAAAGGTCCCTGGTTCGAGACCGGGCGGAAACAGTCGTTGGTGTTTCTTTCTTTGATTCCGAACTTCAACAATCAAACAGATAAACATGCGCTATGTCCCTGAATGCACCATCTCATGTGGTTTCCGTAGTGTAGTGGTTATCACGTTCGCCTCACACGCGAAAGGTCCCCGGTTCGAGACCGGGCGAAAACAGTCGTTGGTGTTTTTTTCTTTGATTCCGAACTTCGCAATCAAACAGATAAACATACACTATGTCCCTGAACGCAACATCTCATGTGGTTTCCGTAGGGTAGTGGTTATCACGTTCGCCTCACACGCGAAAGGTCCCCGGTTCGAGACCGGGCGGAAACAGTCGTTGATGTTTTTTTCTTTGATTCCGAAGTTCGCAATCAAACAGATAAACATACACTATGTCCCTGAACGCACCATCTCATGTGGTTTCCGTAGTGTAGTGGTTATCACGTTTGCCTTACACGCGGAAGGTCCCCGTTTCGAGACCGGGCGGAAACAGTCGTTGATGTTTTTTTCTTTGATTCCGAAATTCAACAATCAAACAGATAAACATAAGCTATGTCCCTGAACACACCATCTCATGTGGTTTCCGTAGTGTAGTGGTTATCACGTTCGCCTAACACGCGAAAGGTCCCTGGTTCGAAACCGGGCGGAAACAGTCGTTGGTGTTTCTTTCTTTGATTCCGAACTTCAACAATCAAACAGATAAACATGCGCTATGTCCCTGAACGCACCATCTCATGTGGTTTCCGTAGTGTAGTGGTTATCACGTTCGCCTCACACGCGAAAGGTCCTCGGTTCGAGACCGGGCGGAAACAGTCGTTGATGTTTCTTTCTTTGATTCCGAACTTCGCAATCAAACAGAGAAACATGCGATATGTCCCTGAACGCACCATCTCATGTGGTTTCAGTAGTGTAGTGGTTATCACGTTCGCCTTCCACGCGGAAGATGAACACACCATCTCCTGTGGTTTCCGTAGTGTAGTGGTTGTCATGTTCGCCTTACACGCGAAAGGTCCCCGGTTCAAGACCGGGCGGAAACAGTCGTTGGTCTTTCTTTCTTTGATTCCGAACTTCAACAATCAAACAGAGAAACATGCGATATGTCCCTGAACGCACCATCTCATGTGGTTTCCGTAGTGTAGTGGTTATCACGTTCTCCTAACACTCGAAAGGTCCCCGTTTCGAGACCGGGCGGAAACAATCGTTGATGGTTCCTGAACACACCGTCTCATGTGGTTTCCGTAGTGTAGTGGTTATCACGTTCGCGAAAGGTCCCTGGTTCGAGACCGGGCGGAAACAGCCGTTGGTGTTTCTTTCTTTGATTCCGAACTTCAACAATCAAACAGATAAACATGCGCTATGTCCCTGAACGCACCATCTCATGTGGTTTCCGTAGTGTAGTGGTTATCACGTTCGCCTAACACGCGAAAGGTCCCCGGTTCGAGACCGGGCGGGAACAGTCGTTGGTCTTTCTTTCTTTGATTCCGAACTTGAACAATCAAACAGATAAACATGCGCTATGTCCCTGAACGCACCATCTCATGTGGTTTCCGTAGTGTAGTGGTTATCACGTTCGCCTCACGCGCGAAAGGTCCCCGGTTCGAGACCGGGCGGAAACAGTCGTTGATTTTTCTTTCTTTGATTCCGAACTTCGCAATCAAACAGATAAACATACACTATGTCCCTGAACGCACCATCTCATGTGGTTTCCGTAGTGTAGTGGTTATCACGTTCGCCGCACACGCGAAAGGTCCCCGGTTCGAGACCAGGCGGAAACAGTCGTTGATGTTTTTTTGTTTATTCCGAACTTCAGCAATCAAACAGATAAACATAAGCTATGTCCCTGAACGCACCATCTCATGTGGTTTCCGTAGTGTAGTGGTTATCACGTTTGCCTTACACGCGGAAGGTCCCCGTTTCGAGACCGGGCGAAAACAGTCGTTGGTGTTTTTTTCTTTGATTCCGAACTTCGCAATCAAACAGATAAACATACACTATGTCCCTGAACGCAACATCTCATGTGGTTTCCGTAGTGTAGTGGTTATCACGTTATCCTAACACTCGAAAGGTCCCCGTTTCGAGACCGGGCGGAAACAGTCGTTGGTGTTTTTTTCTTTGATTCCGAACTTCGCAATCAAACAGATAAACATACACTATGTCCCTGAACGCACCATCTCATGTGGTTTCCGTAGTGTAGTGGTTATCACGTTCGCCTTCCACGCGGAAGGTCCCCGTTTCGAGACCGGGCAGAAACAGTCGTTGGTCTTTCTTTCTTTGATTCCGAACTTCAACAATAAAACAGATAAACATGCGCTATGTCCCTGAACGCACCATCTCATGTGGTTTCCGTAGTGTAGTGGTTATCACGTTCGCCTCACACGCGAAAGGTCCTCGGTTCGAGACCGGGCGGAAACAGTCGTTGATGTTTCTTTCTTTGATTCCGAACTTCGCAATCAAACAGATAAACATACACTATGTCCCTGAACGCACCATCTCATGTGGTTTCAGTAGTGTAGTGGTTATCACGTTCGCCTTCCACGCGGAAGATGAACACACCATCTCCTGTGGTTTCCGTAGTGTAGTGGTTGTCACGTTCGCCTTACACGCGAAAGGTCCCCGGTTCAAGACCGGGCGGAAACAGTCGTTGGTCTTTCTTTCTTTGATTCCGAACTTCAACAATCAAACAGATAAACATGCGCTATGTCCCTGAACGCACCATCTCATGTGGTTTCCGTAGTGTAGTGGTTATCACGTTCGCCTTCCACGCGGAAGGTCCCCGTTTCGAGACCGGGCGGAAACAGTCGTTGGTCTTTCTTTCTTTGATTCCGAACTTCAACAATCAAACAGATAAACATGCGCTATGTCCCTGAACGCAGCATCTCATGTGGTTTCCGTAGTGTAGTGGTTATCACGTTCGCCTCACACGCGAAAGGTCCCCGGTTCGAGACCGGGCGGAAACAGTCGGTGATGTTTTTTTCTTTGATTCCGAACTTCAACAATCAAACAGATAAACATGCGCTATGTCCCTGAACGCACCATCTCATGTGGTTTCCGTAGTGTAGTGGTTATCACGTTCGCCTCACACGCGAAAGGTCCCCGGTTCGAGACCGGGCGGAAACAGTCGTTGATTTTTCTTTCTTTGATTCCGAACTCCGCAATCAAACAGATAAACATACACTATGTCCCTGAACGCACCATCTCATGTGGTTTCCGTAGTGTAGTGGTTATCACGTTCGCCTTCCACGCGGAAGGTCCCCGTTTCGAGACCGGGCAGAAACAGTCGTTGGTCTTTCTTTCTTTGATTTCGAATTTCAACAATCAAACAGATAAACATAAGCTATGTCCCTGAACGCACCATCTCATGTGGTTTCCGTAGTGTAGTGGTTATCACGTTCGCCTAACACGCGAAAGGTCCCTGGTTCGAGACCGGGCGGAAACAGTCGTTGGTGTTTCTTTCTTTGATTTTGAACTTCAACAATCAAACAGATAAACATGCGCTATGTCCCTGAATGCACCATCTCATGTGGTTTCCGTAGTGTAGTGGTTATCACGTTCGCCTCACACGCGAAAGGTCCCCGGTTCGAGACCGGGCGGAAACAGTCGTTGGTGTTTTTTTCTTTGATTCCGAACTTCGCAATCAAACAGATAAACATACACTATGTCCCTGAACGCACCATCTCATGTGGTTTCCATAGTGTAGTGGTTATCACGTTCGCCTTCCACGCGGAAGGTCCCCGTTTCGAGACCGGGCAGAAACAGTCGTTGGTCTTTCTTTCTTTGATTCCGAATTTCAACAATCAAACAGAGAAACATGCGATATGTCCCTGAACGCACCATCTCATGTGGTTTCCGTAGTGTAGTGGTTATCACGTTCGCCTAACACGCGAAAGGTCCCTGGTTCGAGACCGGGCGGAAACAATCGTTGATGGTTCCTGAACACACCGTCTCATGTGGTTTCCGTAGTGTAGTGGTTATCACGTTCGCGAAAGGTCCCTGGTTCGAGACCGGGCGGAAACAGCCGTTGGTGTTTCTTTCTTTGATTCCGAACTTCAACAATCAAACAGATAAACATGCCCTATGTCCCTGAACGCACCATCTCATGTGGTTTCCGTAGTGTAGTGGTTATCACGTTCGCCTAACACGCGAAAGGTCCCCGGTTCGAGACCGGGCGGAAACAGTCGTTGGTCTTTCTTTCTTTGATTCCGAACTTCAACAATCAAACAGATAAACATGCGCTATGTCCCTGAACGCACCATCTCATGTGGTTTCCGTAGTGTAGTGGTTATCACGTTCGCCTTCCACGCGGAAGGTCCCCGTTTCGAGACCGGGCGGAAACAGTCGTTGGTCTTTCTTTCTTTGATTCCGAATTTCAACAATCAAACAGATAAACATAAGCTATGTCCCTGAACGCACCATCTCATGTGGTTTCCGTAGTGTAGTGGTTATCACGTTCGCCTAACACGCGAAAGGTCCCTGGTTCGAGACCGGGCGGAAACAGTCGTTGGTGTTTTTTTCTTTGATTCCGAACTTCGCAATCAAACAGATAAACATACACTATGTCCCTGAACGCACCATCTCATGTGGTTTCCGTAGTGTAGTGGTTATCACGTTCGCCTCACACGCCAAAGGTCCCCGGTTCGAGACCGGGCGGAAACAGTCGTTGATGTTTTTTTCTTTGATTCCGAACTTCAACAATCAAACAGATAAACATGCGCTATGTCCCTGAACGCACCATCTCATGTGGTTTCCGTAGTGTAGTGGTTATCACGTTCGCCTCACACACGAAAGGTCCCCGGTTCGAGACCGGGCGGAAACAGTCGTTGATTTTTCTTTCTTTGATTCCGAACTTCTCAATCAAACAGATAAACATACACTATGTCCCTGAACGCACCATCTCATGTGGTTTCCGTAGTGTAGTGGTTATCACGTTCGCCTTCCACGCGGAAGGTCCCCGTTTCGAGACCGGGCAGAAACAGTCGTTGGTCTTTCTTTCTTTGATTCCGAACTTCAACAATCAAACAGATAAACATGCGCTATGTCCCTGAATGCACCATCTCATGTGGTTTCCGTAGTGTAGTGGTTATCACGTTCGCCTCACACGCGAAAGGTCCCCGGTTCGAGACCGGGCGAAAACAGTCGTTGGTGTTTTTTTCTTTGATTCCGAACTTCGCAATCAAACAGATAAACATACACTATGTCCCTGAACGCAACATCTCATGTGGTTACCGTAGTGTAGTGGTTATCACGTTCTCCTAACACTCGAAAGGTCCCCGTTTCGAGACCGGGCGGAAACAGTCGTTGGTGTTTTTTTCTTTGATTCCGAACTTCGCAATCAAACAGATAAACATGCGCTATGTCCCTGAACGCACCATCTCATGTGGTTTCCGTAGTGTAGTGGTTATCACGTTCGCCTCACACGCGAAAGGTCCCCGGTTCGAGACCGGGCGAAAACAGTCGTTGGTGTTTTTTTCTTTGATTCCGAACTTCGCAATCAAACAGATAAACATACACTATGTCCCTGAACGCAACATCTCATGTGGTTTCCGTAGTGTAGTGGTTATCACGTTCTCCTAACACTCGAAAGGTCCCCGTTTCGAGACCGGGCGGAAACAGTCGTTGGTGTTTTTTTCTTTGATTCCGAACTTCGCAATCAAACAGATAAACATACACTATGTCCCTGAACGCACCATCTCATGTGGTTTCCGTAGTGTAGTGGTTATCACGTTCGCCTTCCACGCGGAAGGTCCCCGTTTCGAGACCGGGCAGAAACAGTCGTTGGTCTTTCTTTCTTTGATTCCGAACTTCAACAATAAAACAGATAAACATGCGCTATGTCCCTGAACGCACCATCTCATGTGGTTTCCGTAGTGTAGTGGTTATCACGTTCGCCTCACACGCGAAAGGTCCTCGGTTCGAGACCGGGCGGAAACAGTCGTTGATGTTTCTTTCTTTGATTCCGAACTTCGCAATCAAACAGATAAACATACACTATGTCCCTGAACGCACCATCTCATGTGGTTTCAGTAGTGTAGTGGTTATCACGTTCGCCTTCCACGCGGAAGATGAACACACCATCTCCTGTGGTTTCCGTAGTGTAGTGGTTGTCACGTTCGCCTTACACGCGAAAGGTCCCCGGTTCAAGACCGGGCGGAAACAGTCGTTGGTCTTTCTTTCTTTGATTCCGAACTTCAACAATCAAACAGAGAAACATGCGATATGTCCCTGAACGCACCATCTCATGTGGTTTCCGTAGTGTAGTGGTTATCACGTTCTCCTAACACTCGAAAGGTCCCCGTTTCGAGACCGGGCGGAAACAATCGTTGATGGTTCCTGAACACACCGTCTCATGTGGTTTCCGTAGTGTAGTGGTTATCACGTTCGCGAAAGGTCCCTGGTTCGAGACCGGGCGGAAACAGCCGTTGGTGTTTCTTTCTTTGATTCCGAACTTCAACAATCAAACAGATAAACATGCGCTATGTCCCTGAACGCACCATCTCATGTGGTTTCCGTAGTGTAGTGGTTATCACGTTCGCCTAACACGCGAAAGGTCCCCGGTTCGAGACCGGGCGGAAACAGTCGTTGGTCTTTCTTTCTTTGATTCCGAACTTCAACAATCAAACAGATAAACATGCGCTATGTCCCTGAACGCGCCATCTCATGTGGTTTCCGTAGTGTAGTGGTTATCACGTTCGCCTCACGCGCGAAAGGTCCCCGGTTCGAGACCAGGCGGAAACAGTCGTTGATGTTTTTTTGTTTATTCCGAACTTCAGCAATCAAACAGATAAACATAAGCTATGTCCCTGAACGCACCATCTCATGTGGTTTCCATAGTGTAGTGGTTATCACGTTCTCCTAACACTCGAAAGGTCCCCGTTTCGAGACCGGGCGGAAACAATCGTTGATGGTTCCTGAACACACCGTCTCATGTGGTTTCCGTAGTGTAGTGGTTATCACGTTCGCGAAAGGTCCCTGGTTCGAGACCGGGCGGAAACAGCCGTTGGTGTTTCTTTCTTTGATTCCGAACTTCAACAATCAAACAGATAAACATGCGCTATGTCCCTGAACGCACCATCTCATGTGGTTTCCGTAGTGTAGTGGTTATCACGTTCGCCTAACACGCGAAAGGTCCCCGGTTCGAGACCGGGCGGAAACAGTCGTTGGTCTTTCTTTCTTTGATTCCGAACTTCAACAATCAAACAGATAAACATGCGCTATGTCCCTGAACGCGCCATCTCATGTGGTTTCCGTAGTGTAGTGGTTATCACGTTCGCCTCACGCGCGAAAGGTCCCCGGTTCGAGACCAGGCGGAAACAGTCGTTGATGTTTTTTTGTTTATTCCGAACTTCAGCAATCAAACAGATAAACATAAGCTATGTCCCTGAACGCACCATCTCATGTGGTTTCCATAGTGTAGTGGTTATCACGTACGCCTTCCACGCGGAAGGTCCCCGTTTCGAGACCGGGCAGAAACAGTCGTTGGTCTTTCTTTCTTTGATTTCGAATTTCAACAATCAAACAGATAAACATAAGCTATGTCCCTGAACGCACCATCTCATGTGGTTTCCGTAGTGTAGTGGTTATCACGTTCGCCTAACACGCGAAAGGTCCCCGGTTCGAGACCGGGCGGAAACAGTCGTTGGTCTTTCTTTCTTTGATTCCGAACTTCAACAATCAAACAGATAAACATGCGCTATGTCCCTGAACGCACCATCTCATGTGGTTTCCGTAGTGTAGTGGTTATCACGTTCGCCTTCCACGCGGAAGGTCCCCGTTTCGAGGCCGGGCGGAAACAGTCGTTGGTCTTTCTTTCTTTGATTCCGAACTTCAACAATCAAACAGATAAACATGCGCTATGTCCCTGAACGCACCATCTCATGTGGTTTCCGTAGTGTAGTGGTTATCACGTTCGCCTAACACGCGAAAGGTCCCTGGTTCGAGACCGGGCGGAAACAGTCGTTGGTGTTTCTTTCTTTGATTTTGAACTTCAACAATCAAACAGATAAACATGCGCTATGTCCCTGAATGCACCATCTCATGTGGTTTCCGTAGTGTAGTAGTTATCACGTTCGCCTCACACGCGAAAGGTCCCCGTTTCGAGACCGGGCGGAAACAGTCGTTGATGTTTTTTTCTTTGATTCCCAACTTCAACATTCAAACAGATAAACATGCTCTATGTCCCTGAACGCACCATCTCATGTGGTTTCCGTAGTGTAGTGGTTATCACGTTCGCGAAAGGTCCCTGGTTCGAGACCGGGCGGAAACAGTCGTTGATGTTTTTTTCTTTATTCCGAACTTCAGCAATCAAACAGATAAACATACACTATGTCCCTGAACGCACCATCTCCTGTGGTTTCCGTAGTGTAGTGGTTATCACGTTCGCCTTACACGCGAAAGGTCCCCGTTTTGAGACCGGGCGGAAACAGTCGTTGATGTTTTTTTCTTTGATTCCCAACTTCAACATTCAAACAGATATACATAAACTATGTCCCTGAACACACCATCTCCTGTGGTTTCCGTAGTGTAGTGGTTATCACGTTCGCCTTACACGCGAAAGGTCCCCGGTTCGATACCGGGCGGAAACAGTCGTTGGTCTTTCTTTCTTTGATTCCGAACTTCAACAATCAAACAGAGAAACATGCGATATGTCCCTGAACGCACCATCTCATGTGGTTTCCGTAGTGTAGTGGTTATCACGTTCTCCTAACACTCGAAAGGTCCCCGTTTCGAGACCGGGCGGAAACAATCGTTGATGGTTCCTGAACACACCGTCTCATGTGGTTTCCGTAGTGTAGTGGTTATCACGTTCGCGAAAGGTCCCCGGTTCGAGACCGGGCGGAAACAGTCGTTGGTGTTTCTTTCTTTGATTCCGAACTTCAACAATCAAACAGATAAACATAAGCTACGTCCCTGAACGCACCATCTCATGTTGTTTCCGTAGTGTAGTGGTTATCACGTTCGCCTAACACGCGAAAGGTCCCCGGTTCGAGACCGGGCGGAAACAGTCGTTGGTGTTTCTTTCTTTGATTCCGAACTTCAACAATCAAACAGATAAACATGCCCTATGTCCCTGAACGCACCATCTCATGTGGTTTCCGTAGTGTAGTGGTTATCACGTTCGCCTCACACGCGAAAGGTCCCCGGTTCGAGACCGTGCGGAAACAGTCGTTGATGTTTTTTTCTTTGATTCCGAAATTCAACAATCAAACAGATAAACATAAGCTATGTCCCTGAACGCGCCATCTCATGTGGTTTCCGTAGTGTAGTGGTTATCACGTTCGCCTAACACGCGAAAGGTCCCCGGTTCGAGACCGGGCGGAAACAATCGTTGATGGTTCCTGAACACACCATCTCATGTGGTTTTCGTAGTGTAGTGGTTATCACGTTCGCCTTACACGCGAAAGGTCCCCGGTTCGAGACCGGGCGGAAACAGTCGTTGATGGTTCCTGAACACACCGTCTCATGTGGTTTCCGTAGTGTAGTGGTTATCACGTTCGCCTAACACGCGAAAGGTCCCCGTTTCGAGACCGGGCGGAAACAGTCGTTGGTGTTTCTTTCTTTGATTCCGAACTTCAACAATCAAACAGATAAACATGCGCTATGTCCCTGAACGCACCATCTCATGTGGTTTCCGTAGTGTAGTGGTTATCACGTTCGCCGCACACGCGAAAGGTCCCCGGTTCGAGACCAGGCGGAAACAGTCGTTGATGTTTTTTTGTTTATTCCGAACTTCAGCAATCAAACAGATAACACGCCTAACACGCGAAAGGTCCCCGGTTCGAGACCGGGCGGAAACAGTCGTTGGTGTTTCTTTCTTTGATTCCGAAATTCAACAATCAAACAGATAAACATACACTATGTCCCTGAACGCACCATCTCCTGTGGTTTCCGTAGTGTAGTGGTTATCACGTTCGCCTTACACGCGAAAGGTCCCCGTTTCGAGACCGGCCGGAAACAGTCGGTGATGTTTTTTTCTTTGATTCCGAAATTCAACAATCAAACAGATAAACATAAGCTATGTCCCTGAACACACCATCTCATGTGGGTTCCGTAGTGTAGTGGTTATCACGTTCGCCTTACACGCGAAAGGTCCCCGTTTCGAGACCGGCCGGAAACAGTCGGTGATGTTTTTTTCTTTGATTCCGAAATTCAACAATCAAACAGATAAACATAAGCTATGTCCCTGAACACACCGTCTCATGTGGTTTCCGTAGTGTAGTGGTTATCACGTTCGCGAAAGGTCCCCGGTTCGAGACCGGGCGGAAACAGTCGTTGGTGTTTCTTTCTTTGATTCCGAACTTCAACAATCAAACAGATAAACATAAGCTATGTCCCTGAACGCACCATCTCATGTGGTTTCCGTAGTGTAGTGGTTATCACGTTCTCCTAACACTCGAAAGGTCCCCGTTTCGAGACCGGGCGGAAACAATCGTTGATGGTTATTGAACACACCGTCTCATGTGGTTTCCGTAGTGTAGTGGTTATCACGTTCGCCTTACACGCGAAAGGTCCCCGTTTCGAGACCGGGCGGAAACAGTCGTTGATGTTTTTTTCTTTGATTCCGAAATTCAACAATCAAACAGATAAACATAAGTTATGTCACGCGAAAGGTCCCCGTTTCGAGACCGGGCGGAAACAGTCGTTGGTGTTTCTTTCTTTGATTCCGAACTTCAACAATCAAACAGATAAACATGCGCTATGTCCCTGAACGCACCATCTCATGTGGTTTCCGTAGTGTAGTGGTTATCACGTTCGCCGCACACGCGAAAGGTCCCCGGTTCGAGACCAGGCGGAAACAGTCGTTGATGTTTTTTTGTTTATTCCGAACTTCAGCAATCAAACAGATAACACGCCTAACACGCGAAAGGTCCCCGGTTCGAGACCGGGCGGAAACAGTCGTTGGTGTTTCTTTCTTTGATTCCAAACTTCAGCAATCAAACAGATAAACATGCGCTATGTCCCTGAACGCACTATCTCATGTGGTTTCCGTAGTGTAGTGGTTATCACGTTCGCCTCACACGCGAAAGGTCCCCGGTTCGAGACCGGGCGGAAACAGTTGTTGATGTTTTTTTCTTTATTCCGAACTTCAGCAATCAAACAGATAAACATACACTATGTCCCTGAACGCACCATCTCCTGTGGTTTCCGTAGTGTAGTGGTTATCACGTTCGCCTTACACGCGAAAGGTCCCCGTTTCGAGACCGGCCGGAAACAGTCGGTGATGTTTTTTTCTTTGATTCCGAAATTCAATAATCAAACAGATAAACATAAGCTATGTCCCTGAACACACCATCTCATGTGGGTTCCGTAGTGTAGTGGTTATCACGTTCGCCTTACACGCGAAAGGTCCCCGTTTCGAGACCGGCCGGAAACAGTCGGTGATGTTTTTTTCTTTGATTCCGAAATTCAACAATCAAACAGATAAACATAAGCTATGTCCCTGAACACACCGTCTCATGTGGTTTCCGTAGTGTAGTGGTTATCACGTTCGCGAAAGGTCCCCGGTTCGAGACCGGGCGGAAACAGTCGTTGGTGTTTCTTTCTTTGATTCCGAACTTCAACAATCAAACAGATAAACATAAGCTATGTCCCTGAACGCACCATCTCATGTGGTTTCCGTAGTGTAGTGGTTATCACGTTCTCCTAACACTCGAAAGGTCCCCGTTTCGAGACCGGGCGGAAACAATCGTTGATGGTTATTGAACACACCGTCTCATGTGGTTTCCGTAGTGTAGTGGTTATCACGTTCGCCTTACACGCGAAAGGTCCCCGTTTCGAGACCGGGCGGAAACAGTCGTTGATGTTTTTTTCTTTGATTCCGAAATTCAACAATCAAACAGATAAACATAAGTTATGTCCCTGAACGCACCATCTCATGTGGTTTCCGTAGTGTAGTGGTTGTCACGTTCGCCTAACAAGCGAAAGGTTCCCGGTTCGAAACCGGGCGGAAACAGTCTTTGTTGTTTTTTTCTTTGATTCCGAACTTCAACAATCAAACAGATAAACATGCGCTATGTCCCTGAACGCACCATCTCATGTGGTTTCCGTAGTGTAGTGGTTATCACGTTCGCCTAACACGCGAAAGGTCCCTGGTTCGAGACCGGGCGGAAACAGTCGTTGGTCTTTCTTTCTTTGATTCCGAACTTCAACAATCAAACAGATAAACATGCGCTATGTCCCTGAACGCACCATCTCATGTGGTTTCCGTAGTGTAGTGGTTATCACGTTCGCCTTCCACGCGGAAGGTCCCCGTTTCGAGGCCGGGCGGAAACAGTCGTTGGTCTTTCTTTCTTTGATTCCGAACTTCAACAATCAAACAGATAAACATGCGCTATGTCCCTGAACGCACCATCTCATGTGGTTTCCGTAGTGTAGTGGTTATCACGTTCGCCTAACACGCGAAAGGTCCCTGGTTCGAGACCGGGCGGAAACAGTCGTTGGTGTTTCTTTCTTTGATTTTGAACTTCAACAATCAAACAGATAAACATGCGCTATGTCCCTGAATGCACCATCTCATGTGGTTTCCGTAGTGTAGTAGTTATCACGTTCGCCTCACACGCGAAAGGTCCCCGTTTCGAGACCGGGCGGAAACAGTCGTTGATGTTTTTTTCTTTGATTCCCAACTTCAACATTCAAACAGATAAACATGCGCTATGTCCCTGAACGCACCATCTCATGTGGTTTCCGTAGTGTAGTGGTTATCACGTTCGCGAAAGGTCCCTGGTTCGAGACCGGGCGGAAACAGTCGTTGATGTTTTTTTCTTTATTCCGAACTTCAGCAATCAAACAGATAAACATACACTATGTCCCTGAACGCACCATCTCCTGTGGTTTCCGTAGTGTAGTGGTTATCACGTTCGCCTTACACGCGAAAGGTCCCCGTTTTGAGACCGGGCGGAAACAGTCGTTGATGTTTTTTTCTTTGATTCCCAACTTCAACATTCAAACAGATATACATAAACTATGTCCCTGAACACACCATCTCCTGTGGTTTCCGTAGTGTAGTGGTTATCACGTTCGCCTTACACGCGAAAGGTCCCCGGTTCGATACCGGGCGGAAACAGTCGTTGGTCTTTCTTTCTTTGATTTTGAACTTCAACAATCAAACAGATAAACATGCGCTATGTCCCTGAATGCACCATCTCATGTGGTTTCCGTAGTGTAGTAGTTATCACGTTCGCCTCACACGCGAAAGGTCCCCGTTTCGAGACCGGGCGGAAACAGTCGTTGATGTTTTTTTCTTTGATTCCCAACTTCAACATTCAAACAGATAAACATGCGCTATGTCCCTGAACGCACCATCTCATGTGGTTTCCGTAGTGTAGTGGTTATCACGTTCGCGAAAGGTCCCTGGTTCGAGACCGGGCGGAAACAGTCGTTGATGTTTTTTTCTTTATTCCGAACTTCAGCAATCAAACAGATAAACATACACTATGTCCCTGAACGCACCATCTCCTGTGGTTTCCGTAGTGTAGTGGTTATCACGTTCGCCTTACACGCGAAAGGTCCCCGTTTTGAGACCGGGCGGAAACAGTCGTTGATGTTTTTTTCTTTGATTCCCAACTTCAACATTCAAACAGATATACATAAACTATGTCCCTGAACACACCATCTCCTGTGGTTTCCGTAGTGTAGTGGTTATCACGTTCGCCTTACACGCGAAAGGTCCCCGGTTCGATACCGGGCGGAAACAATCGTTGATGGTTCCTGAACACACCGTCTCATGTGGTTTCCGTAGTGTAGTGGTTATCACGTTCGCGAAAGGTCCCCGGTTCGAGACCGGGCGGAAACAGTCGTTGGTGTTTCTTTCTTTGATTCCGAACTTCAACAATCAAACAGATAAACATAAGCTACGTCCCTGAACGCACCATCTCATGTTGTTTCCGTAGTGTAGTGGTTATCACGTTCGCCTAACACGCGAAAGGTCCCCGGTTCGAGACCGGGCGGAAACAGTCGTTGGTGTTTCTTTCTTTGATTCCGAACTTCAACAATCAAACAGATAAACATGCCCTATGTCCCTGAACGCACCATCTCATGTGGTTTCCGTAGTGTAGTGGTTATCACGTTCGCCTCACACGCGAAAGGTCCCCGGTTCGAGACCGTGCGGAAACAGTCGTTGATGTTTTTTTCTTTGATTCCGAAATTCAACAATCAAACAGATAAACATGCGATATGTCCCTGAACGCACCATCTCATGTGGTTTCCGTAGTGTAGTGGTTATCACGTTCTCCTAACACTCGAAAGGTCCCCGTTTCGAGACCGGGCGGAAACAATCGTTGATGGTTCCTGAACACACCGTCTCATGTGGTTTCCGTAGTGTAGTGGTTATCACGTTCGCGAAAGGTCCCCGGTTCGAGACCGGGCGGAAACAGTCGTTGGTGTTTCTTTCTTTGATTCCGAACTTCAACAATCAAACAGATAAACATAAGCTACGTCCCTGAACGCACCATCTCATGTTGTTTCCGTAGTGTAGTGGTTATCACGTTCGCCTAACACGCGAAAGGTCCCCGGTTCGAGACCGGGCGGAAACAGTCGTTGGTGTTTCTTTCTTTGATTCCGAACTTCAACAATCAAACAGATAAACATGCCCTATGTCCCTGAACGCACCATCTCATGTGGTTTCCGTAGTGTAGTGGTTATCACGTTCGCCTCACACGCGAAAGGTCCCCGGTTCGAGACCGTGCGGAAACAGTCGTTGATGTTTTTTTCTTTGATTCCGAAATTCAACAATCAAACAGATAAACATAAGCTATGTCCCTGAACGCGCCATCTCATGTGGTTTCCGTAGTGTAGTGGTTATCACGTTCGCCTAACACGCGAAAGGTCCCCGGTTCGAGACCGGGCGGAAACAATCGTTGATGGTTCCTGAACACACCATCTCATGTGGTTTTCGTAGTGTAGTGGTTATCACGTTCGCCTTACACGCGAAAGGTCCCCGGTTCGAGACCGGGCGGAAACAGTCGTTGATGGTTCCTGAACACACCGTCTCATGTGGTTTCCGTAGTGTAGTGGTTATCACGTTCGCCTAACACGCGAAAGGTCCCCGTTTCGAGACCGGGCGGAAACAGTCGTTGGTGTTTCTTTCTTTGATTCCGAACTTCAACAATCAAACAGATAAACATGCGCTATGTCCCTGAACGCACCATCTCATGTGGTTTCCGTAGTGTAGTGGTTATCACGTTCGCCGCACACGCGAAAGGTCCCCGGTTCGAGACCAGGCGGAAACAGTCGTTGATGTTTTTTTGTTTATTCCGAACTTCAGCAATCAAACAGATAACACGCCTAACACGCGAAAGGTCCCCGGTTCGAGACCGGGCGGAAACAGTCGTTGGTGTTTCTTTCTTTGATTCCGAACTTCAGCAATCAAACAGATAAACATGCCCTATGTCCCTGAACGCACCATCTCATGTGGTTTCCGTAGTGTAGTGGTTATCACGTTCGCCTCACACGCGAAAGGTCCCCGGTTCGAGACCGGGCGGAAACAGTCGTTGACGTTTTTTTCTTTGATTCCGAAATTCAACAATCAAACAGATAAACATAAGCTATGTCCCTGAACGCGCCATCTCATGTGGTTTCCGTAGTGTAGTGGTTATCACGTTCGCCTAACACGCGAAAGGTCCCCGGTTCGAGACCGGGCGGAAATAATCGTTGATGGTTCCTGAACACACCATCTCATGTGGTTTTCGTAGTGTAGTGGTTATCACGTTCGCCTTACACGCGAAAGGTCCCCGGTTCGAGACCGGGCGGAAACAGTCGTTGATGGTTCCTGAACACACCGTCTCATGTGGTTTCCGTAGTGTAGTGGTTATCACGTTCGCCTAACACGCGAAAGGTCCCCGTTTCGAGACCGGGCGGAAACAGTCGTTGGTGTTTCTTTCTTTGATTCCGAACTTCAACAATCAAACAGATAAACATGCGCTATGTTCCTGAACGCACCATCTCATGTGGTTTCCGTAGTGTAGTGGTTATCACGTTCGCCGCACACGCGAAAGGTCCCCGGTTCGAGACCAGGCGGAAACAGTCGTTGATGTTTTTTTGTTTATTCCGAACTTCAGCAATCAAACAGATAACACGCCTAACACGCGAAAGGTCCCCGGTTCGAGACCGGGCGGAAACAGTCGTTGGTGTTTCTTTCTTTGATTCCGAAATTCAACAATCAAACAGATAAACATACACTATGTCCCTGAACGCACCATCTCCTGTGGTTTCCGTAGTGTAGTGGTTATCACGTTCGCCTTACACGCGAAAGGTCCCCGTTTCGAGACCGGCCGGAAACAGTCGGTGATGTTTTTTTCTTTGATTCCGAAATTCAACAATCAAACAGATAAACATAAGCTATGTCCCTGAACACACCATCTCATGTGGGTTCCGTAGTGTAGTGGTTATCACGTTCGCCTTACACGCGAAAGGTCCCCGTTTCGAGACCGGCCGGAAACAGTCGGTGATGTTTTTTTCTTTGATTCCGAAATTCAACAATCAAACAGATAAACATAAGCTATGTCCCTGAACACACCGTCTCATGTGGTTTCCGTAGTGTAGTGGTTATCACGTTCGCGAAAGGTCCCCGGTTCGAGACCGGGCGGAAACAGTCGTTGGTGTTTCTTTCTTTGATTCCGAACTTCAACAATCAAACAGATAAACATAAGCTATGTCCCTGAACGCACCATCTCATGTGGTTTCCGTAGTGTAGTGGTTATCACGTTCTCCTAACACTCGAAAGGTCCCCGTTTCGAGACCGGGCGGAAACAATCGTTGATGGTTATTGAACACACCGTCTCATGTGGTTTCCGTAGTGTAGTGGTTATCACGTTCGCCTTACACGCGAAAGGTCCCCGTTTCGAGACCGGGCGGAAACAGTCGTTGATGTTTTTTTCTTTGATTCCGAAATTCAACAATCAAACAGATAAACATAAGTTATGTCACGCGAAAGGTCCCCGTTTCGAGACCGGGCGGAAACAGTCGTTGGTGTTTCTTTCTTTGATTCCGAACTTCAACAATCAAACAGATAAACATGCGCTATGTCCCTGAACGCACCATCTCATGTGGTTTCCGTAGTGTAGTGGTTATCACGTTCGCCGCACACGCGAAAGGTCCCCGGTTCGAGACCAGGCGGAAACAGTCGTTGATGTTTTTTTGTTTATTCCGAACTTCAGCAATCAAACAGATAACACGCCTAACACGCGAAAGGTCCCCGGTTCGAGACCGGGCGGAAACAGTCGTTGGTGTTTCTTTCTTTGATTCCAAACTTCAGCAATCAAACAGATAAACATGCGCTATGTCCCTGAACGCACTATCTCATGTGGTTTCCGTAGTGTAGTGGTTATCACGTTCGCCTCACACGCGAAAGGTCCCCGGTTCGAGACCGGGCGGAAACAGTTGTTGATGTTTTTTTCTTTATTCCGAACTTCAGCAATCAAACAGATAAACATACACTATGTCCCTGAACGCACCATCTCCTGTGGTTTCCGTAGTGTAGTGGTTATCACGTTCGCCTTACACGCGAAAGGTCCCCGTTTCCAGACCGGCCGGAAACAGTCGGTGATGTTTTTTTCTTTGATTCCGAAATTCAATAATCAAACAGATAAACATAAGCTATGTCCCTGAACACACCATCTCATGTGGGTTCCGTAGTGTAGTGGTTATCACGTTCGCCTTACACGCGAAAGGTCCCCGTTTCGAGACCGGCCGGAAACAGTCGGTGATGTTTTTTTCTTTGATTCCGAAATTCAACAATCAAACAGATAAACATAAGCTATGTCCCTGAACACACCGTCTCATGTGGTTTCCGTAGTGTAGTGGTTATCACGTTCGCGAAAGGTCCCCGGTTCGAGACCGGGCGGAAACAGTCGTTGGTGTTTCTTTCTTTGATTCCGAACTTCAACAATCAAACAGATAAACATAAGCTATGTCCCTGAACGCACCATCTCATGTGGTTTCCGTAGTGTAGTGGTTATCACGTTCTCCTAACACTCGAAAGGTCCCCGTTTCGAGACCGGGCGGAAACAATCGTTGATGGTTATTGAACACACCGTCTCATGTGGTTTCCGTAGTGTAGTGGTTATCACGTTCGCCTTACACGCGAAAGGTCCCCGTTTCGAGACCGGGCGGAAAGAGTCGTTGATGTTTTTTTCTTTGATTCCGAAATTCAACAATCAAACAGATAAACATAAGTTATGTCCCTGAACGCACCATCTCATGTGGTTTCCGTAGTGTAGTGGTTGTCACGTTCGCCTAACAAGCGAAAGGTTCCCGGTTCGAAACCGGGCGGAAACAGTCTTTGTTGTTTTTTTCTTTGATTCCGAACTTCAACAATCAAACAGATAAACATGCGCTATGTCCCTGAACGCACCATCTCATGTGGTTTCCGTAGTGTAGTGGTTATCACGTTCGCCTCACACGCGAAAGGTCCCCGGTTCGAGACCGGGTGGAAACAGTCGTTGATGTTTCTTTCTTTGATTCCCAACTTCAACATTGAAACAGATATACATAAACTATGTCCCTGAACACACCATCTCCTGTGGTTTCCGTAGTGTAGTGGTTATCAAGTTCGCCTTACACGCGAAAGGTCCCCGGTTCGAGACCGGGCGGAAACAGTCGTTGATGGTTCCTGAACACACCGTCTCATGTGGTTTCCGTAGTGTAGTGGTTATCACGTTCGCGAAAGGTCCCCGGTTCGAGACCGGGCATAAACAGTCGTTGGTGTTTCTTTCTTTGATTCCGAACTTCAACGATCAAACAGATAAACATAAGCTATGTCCCTGAACGCACCATCTCATGTGGTTTCCGTAGTGTAGTGGTTATCACGTTCGCCTAACACGCGAAAGGTCCCCGGTTCGAGACCGGGCGGAAACAGTCGTTGGTGTTTCTTTCTTTGATTCCGAACTTCAACAATCAAACAGATAAACATAAGCTATGTCCCTGAACGCACCATCTCATGTGGTTTCCGTAGTGTAGTGGTTATCACGTTCGCCTAACACGCGAAAGGTCCCCGGTTCGAGACCGGGCGGAAACAGTCGTTGGTGTTTCTTTCTTTGATTCCCAACTTCAACATTGAAACAGATATACATAAACTATGTCCCTGAACACACCATCTCCTGTGGTTTCCGTAGTGTAGTGGTTATCACGTTCGCCTTACACGCGAAAGGTCCCCGGTTCGAGACCGGGCGCAAACAGTCGTTGATGGTTCCTGAACACACCGTCTCATGTGGTTTCCGTAGTGTAGTGGTTATCACGTTCGCGAAAGGTCCCCGGTTCGAGACCGGGCGTAAACAGTCGTTCGTGTTTCTTTCTTTGATTCCGAACTTCAACGATCAAACAGATAAACATAAGCTATGTCCCTGAACGCACCATCTCATGTGGTTTCCGTAGTGTAGTGGTTATCACGTTCGCCTAACACGCAAAAGGTCCCCGGGTTCGAGACCGGGCGCAAACAGTCGTTGATGGTTCCTGAACACACCGTCTCATGTGGTTTCCGTAGTGTAGTGGTTATCACGTTCGCGAAAGGTCCCCGGTTCGAGACCGGGCGTAAACAGTCGTTCGTGTTTCTTTCTTTGATTCCGAACTTCAACGATCAAACAGATAAACATAAGCTATGTCCCTGAACGCACCATCTCATGTGGTTTCCGTAGTGTAGTGGTTATCACGTTCGCCTAACACGCAAAAGGTCCCCGGGTTCGAGACCGGGCGGAAACAGTCGTTGGTGTTTCTTTCTTTGATTCCGAACTTCAGCAATCAAACAGATAAACATGCCCTATGTCCCTGAACGCACCATCTCATGTGGTTTCCGTAGTGTAGTGGTTATCACGTTCGCGAAAGGTCCCCGGTTCGAGACCGGGCCTAAACAGTCGTTGGTGTTTCTTTCTTTGATTCCGAACTTCAACGATCAAACAGATAAACATAAGCTATGTCCCTGAACGCACCATCTCATGTGGTTTCCGTAGTGTAGTGGTTATCACGTTCGCCTAACACGCGAAAGGTCCCCGGTTCGAGACCGGCCGGAAACAGTCGTTGGTGTTTCTTTCTTTGATTCCGAACTTCAGCAATCAAACAGATAAACATGCCCTATGTCCCTGAACGCACTATCTCATGTGGTTTCCGTAGTGTAGTGGTTATCACGTTCGCCTCACACGCGAAAGGTCCCCGGTTCGAGACCGGGCGGAAACAGTTGTTGATGTTTTTTTCTTTATTCCGAACTTCAGCAATCAAACAGATAAACATACACTATGTCCCTGAACGCACCATCTCCTGTGGTTTCCGTAGTGTAGTGGTTATCACGTTCGCCTTACACGCGAAAGGTCCCCGTTTCGAGACCGGCCGGAAGCAGTCGGTGATGCTTTTTTCTTTGATTCCAAAATTCAACAATCAAACAGATAAACATAAGCTATGTCCCTGAACACACCATCTCATGTGGGTTCCGTAGTGTAGTGGTTATCACGTTCGCCTTACACGCGAAAGGTCCCCGTTTCGAGACCGGCCGGAAACAGTCGGTGATGTTTTTTTCTTTGATTCCGAAATTCAACAATCAAACAGATAAACATAAGCTATGTCCCTGAACACACCGTCTCATGTGGTTTCCGTAGTGTAGTGGTTATCACGTTCGCGAAAGGTCCCCGGTTCGAGACCGGGCGGAAACAGTCGTTGGTGTTTCTTTCTTTGATTCCGAACTTCAACAATCAAACAGATAAACATAAGCTATGTCCCTGAACGCACCATCTCATGTGGTTTCCGTAGTGTAGTGGTTATCACGTTCTCCTAACACTCGAAAGGTCCCCGTTTCGAGACCGGGCGGAAACAATCGTTGATGGTTATTGAACACACCGTCTCATGTGGTTTCCGTAGTGTAGTGGTTATCACGTTCGCCTTACACGCGAAAGGTCCCCGTTTCGAGACCGGGCGGAAACAGTCGTTGATGTTTTTTTCTTTGATTCCGAAATTCAACAATCAAACAGATAAACATAAGTTATGTCCCTGAACGCACCATCTCATGTGGTTTCCGTAGTGTAGTGGTTATCACGTTCGCCTAACACGCGAAAGGTCCCCGGTTCGAGACCGGGCGGAAACAGTCGTTGATGGTTCCTGAAAGCACCATCTCATGTGGTTTCCGTAGTGTAGTGGTTATCACGTTCGCCTAACACGCGAAAGGTCCCCGGTTCGAGACCGGGCGGAAACAGTCGTTGGTGTTTCTTTCTTTGATTCCGAACTTCAGCAATCAAACAGATAAACATGCCCTATGTCGCTGAACGCACCATCTCATGTGGTTTCCGTAGTGTAGTGGTTATCACGTTCGCGAATGGTCCCCGGTTCGAGACCGGGCGTAAACAGTCGTTGGTGTTTCTGTCTTTGATTCCGAACTTCAACGATCAAACAGATAAACATAAGCTATGTCCCTGAGCGCACCATCTCATGTGGTTTCCGTAGTGTAGTGGTTATCACGTTCGCCTAACACGCGAAAGGTCCCCGGTTCGAAACCGGGCGGAAACAGTCTTTGTTGTTTTTTTCTTTGATTCCGAACTTCAACAATCAAACAGATAAACATGCGCTATGTCCCTGAACGCACCATCTCATGTGGTTTCCGTAGTCTAGTGGTTATCACGTTCGCCTCACACGCGAAAGGTCCCCGGTTCGAGACCGGGTGGAAACAGTCGTTGATGTTTCTTTCTTTGATTCCCAACTTCAACATTGAAACAGATATACATAAACTATGTCCCTGAACACAACATCTCCTGTGGTTTCCGTAGTGTAGTGGTTATCACGTTCGCCTTACACGCAAAAGGTCCCCGGTTCGAGACCGGGCGGAAACAGTCGTTGATGGTTCCTCAACACACCGTCTCATGTGGTTTCCGTAGTGTAGTGGTCATCACGTTCGCGAAAGGTCCCCGGTTCGAGACCGGGCGTAAACAGTCGTTGGTGTTTCTTTCTTTGATTCCGAACTTCAACGATCAAACAGATAAACATAAGCTATGTCCCTGAACGCACCATCTCATGTGGTTTCCGTAGTGTAGTGGTTATCACGTTCGCCTAACACGCGAAAGGTCCCCGGTTCGAGACCGGGCGGAAACAGTCGTTGGTGTTTCTTTCTTTGATTCCGAACTTCAGCAATCAAACAGATAAACATGCCCTATGTCCCTGAACGCACCATCTCATGTGGTTTCCGTAGTGTAGTGGTTATCACGTTCGCGAAAGGTCCCGGTTCGAGACCGGGCGTAAACAGTCGTTGGTGTTTCTTTCTTTGATTCCGAACTTCAACGATCAAACAGATAAACATAAGCTATGTCCCTGAACGCACCATCTCATGTGGTTTCCGTAGTGTAGTGGTTATCACGTTCGCCTAACACGCGAAAGGTCCCCGGTTCGAGACCGGGCGGAAACAGTCGTTGGTGTTTCTTTCTTTGATTCCGAACTTCAGCAATCAAACAGATAAACATACACTATGTCCCTGAACGCACCATCTCCTGTGGTTTCCGTAGTGTAGTGGTTATCACGTTCGCCTTACACGCGAAAGGTCCCCGGTTCGAGACCGGGCGGAAACAGTCGTTGGTGTTTCTTTCTTTGATTCCGAACTTCAGCAATCAAACAGATAAACATGCCCTATGTCCCTGAACGCACCATCTCATGTGGTTTCCGTAGTGTAGTGGTTATCACGTTCGCGAAAGGTCCCCGGTTCGAGACCGGGCGTAAACAGTCGTTGGTGTTTCTTTCTTTGATTCCGAACTTCAACGATCAAACAGATAAACATAAGCTATGTCCCTGAACGCACCATCTCATGTGGTTTCGGTAGTGTAGTGGTTATCACGTTCGCCTAACACGCGAAAGGTCCCCGGTTCGAGACCGGGCGGAAACAGTCGTTGGTGTTTCTTTCTTTGATTCCGAACTTCAGCAATCAAACAGATAAACATGCCCTATGTCCCTGAACGCACTATCTCATGTGGTTTCCGTAGTGTAGTGGTTATCACGTTCGCCTCACACGCGAAAGGTCCCCGGTTCGAGACCGGGCGGAAACAGTTGTTGATGTTTTTTTCTTTATTCCGAACTTCAGCAATCAAACAGATAAACATACACTATGTCCCTGAACGCACCATCTCCTGTGGTTTCCGTAGTGTAGTGGTTATCACGTTCGCCTTACACGCGAAAGGTCACCGTTTCGAGACCGGCCGGAAACAGTCGGTGATGTTTTTTTCTTTGATTCCGAAATTCAACAATCAAACAGATAAACATAAGCTATGTCCCTGAACACACCATCTCATGTGGGTTCCGTAGTGTAGTGGTTATCACGTTCGCCTTCCACGCGGAAGGTCCCCGTTTCGAGACCGGGCAGAAACAGTCGTTGGTCTTTCTTTCTTTGATTTCGAATTTCAACAATCAAACAGATAAACATAAGCTATGTCCCTGAACGCACCATCTCATGTGGTTTCCGTAGTGTAGTGGTTATCACGTTCGCCTAACACGCGAAAGGTCCCTGGTTCGAGACCGGGCGGAAACAGTCGTTGGTGTTTCTTTCTTTGATTTTGAACTTCAACAATCAAACAGATAAACATGCGCTATGTCCCTGAATGCACCATCTCATGTGGTTTCCGTAGTGTAGTAGTTATCACGTTCGCCTCACACGCGAAAGGTCCCCGTTTCGAGACCGGGCGGAAACAGTCGTTGATGTTTTTTTCTTTGATTCCCAACTTCAACATTCAAACAGATAAACATGCGCTATGTCCCTGAACGCACCATCTCATGTGGTTTCCGTAGTGTAGTGGTTATCACGTTCGCGAAAGGTCCCTGGTTCGAGACCGGGCGGAAACAGTCGTTGATGTTTTTTTCTTTATTCCGAACTTCAGCAATCAAACAGATAAACATACACTATGTCCCTGAACGCACCATCTCCTGTGGTTTCCGTAGTGTAGTGGTTATCACGTTCGCCTTACACGCGAAAGGTCCCCGTTTTGAGACCGGGCGGAAACAGTCGTTGATGTTTCCTGAACACACCGTCTCATGTGGTTTCCGTAGTGTAGTGGTTATCACGTTCGCGAAAGGTCCCCGGTTCGAGACCGGGCGGAAACAGTCGTTGGTGTTTCTTTCTTTGATTCCGAACTTCAACAATCAAACAGATAAACATAAGCTACGTCCCTGAACGCACCATCTCATGTTGTTTCCGTAGTGTAGTGGTTATCACGTTCGCCTAACACGCGAAAGGTCCCCGGTTCGAGACCGGGCGGAAACAGTCGTTGGTGTTTCTTTCTTTGATTCCGAACTTCAACAATCAAACAGATAAACATGCCCTATGTCCCTGAACGCACCATCTCATGTGGTTTCCGTAGTGTAGTGGTTATCACGTTCGCCTCACACGCGAAAGGTCCCCGGTTCGAGACCGTGCGGAAACAGTCGTTGATGTTTTTTTCTTTGATTCCGAAATTCAACAATCAAACAGATAAACATAAGCTATGTCCCTGAACGCGCCATCTCATGTGGTTTCCGTAGTGTAGTGGTTATCACGTTCGCCTAACACGCGAAAGGTCCCCGGTTCGAGACCGGGCGGAAACAATCGTTGATGGTTCCTGAACACACCATCTCATGTGGTTTTCGTAGTGTAGTGGTTATCACGTTCGCCTTACACGCGAAAGGTCCCCGGTTCGAGACCGGGCGGAAACAGTCGTTGATGGTTCCTGAACACACCGTCTCATGTGGTTTCCGTAGTGTAGTGGTTATCACGTTCGCCTAACACGCGAAAGGTCCCCGTTTCGAGACCGGGCGGAAACAGTCGTTGGTGTTTCTTTCTTTGATTCCGAACTTCAACAATCAAACAGATAAACATGCGCTATGTCCCTGAACGCACCATCTCATGTGGTTTCCGTAGTGTAGTGGTTATCACGTTCGCCGCACACGCGAAAGGTCCCCGGTTCGAGACCAGGCGGAAACAGTCGTTGATGTTTTTTTGTTTATTCCGAACTTCAGCAATCAAACAGATAACACGCCTAACACGCGAAAGGTCCCCGGTTCGAGACCGGGCGGAAACAGTCGTTGGTGTTTCTTTCTTTGATTCCGAAATTCAACAATCAAACAGATAAACATACACTATGTCCCTGAACGCACCATCTCCTGTGGTTTCCGTAGTGTAGTGGTTATCACGTTCGCCTTACACGCGAAAGGTCCCCGTTTCGAGACCGGCCGGAAACAGTCGGTGATGTTTTTTTCTTTGATTCCGAAATTCAACAATCAAACAGATAAACATAAGCTATGTCCCTGAACACACCATCTCATGTGGGTTCCGTAGTGTAGTGGTTATCACGTTCGCCTTACACGCGAAAGGTCCCCGTTTCGAGACCGGCCGGAAACAGTCGGTGATGTTTTTTTCTTTGATTCCGAAATTCAACAATCAAACAGATAAACATAAGCTATGTCCCTGAACACACCGTCTCATGTGGTTTCCGTAGTGTAGTGGTTATCACGTTCGCGAAAGGTCCCCGGTTCGAGACCGGGCGGAAACAGTCGTTGGTGTTTCTTTCTTTGATTCCGAACTTCAACAATCAAACAGATAAACATAAGCTATGTCCCTGAACGCACCATCTCATGTGGTTTCCGTAGTGTAGTGGTTATCACGTTCTCCTAACACTCGAAAGGTCCCCGTTTCGAGACCGGGCGGAAACAATCGTTGATGGTTATTGAACACACCGTCTCATGTGGTTTCCGTAGTGTAGTGGTTATCACGTTCGCCTTACACGCGAAAGGTCCCCGTTTCGAGACCGGGCGGAAACAGTCGTTGATGTTTTTTTCTTTGATTCCGAAATTCAACAATCAAACAGATAAACATAAGTTATGTCACGCGAAAGGTCCCCGTTTCGAGACCGGGCGGAAACAGTCGTTGGTGTTTCTTTCTTTGATTCCGAACTTCAACAATCAAACAGATAAACATGCGCTATGTCCCTGAACGCACCATCTCATGTGGTTTCCGTAGTGTAGTGGTTATCACGTTCGCCGCACACGCGAAAGGTCCCCGGTTCGAGACCAGGCGGAAACAGTCGTTGATGTTTTTTTGTTTATTCCGAACTTCAGCAATCAAACAGATAACACGCCTAACACGCGAAAGGTCCCCGGTTCGAGACCGGGCGGAAACAGTCGTTGGTGTTTCTTTCTTTGATTCCAAACTTCAGCAATCAAACAGATAAACATGCGCTATGTCCCTGAACGCACTATCTCATGTGGTTTCCGTAGTGTAGTGGTTATCACGTTCGCCTCACACGCGAAAGGTCCCCGGTTCGAGACCGGGCGGAAACAGTTGTTGATGTTTTTTTCTTTATTCCGAACTTCAGCAATCAAACAGATAAACATACACTATGTCCCTGAACGCACCATCTCCTGTGGTTTCCGTAGTGTAGTGGTTATCACGTTCGCCTTACACGCGAAAGGTCCCCGTTTCGAGACCGGCCGGAAACAGTCGGTGATGTTTTTTTCTTTGATTCCGAAATTCAATAATCAAACAGATAAACATAAGCTATGTCCCTGAACACACCATCTCATGTGGGTTCCGTAGTGTAGTGGTTATCACGTTCGCCTTACACGCGAAAGGTCCCCGTTTCGAGACCGGCCGGAAACAGTCGGTGATGTTTTTTTCTTTGATTCCGAAATTCAACAATCAAACAGATAAACATAAGCTATGTCCCTGAACACACCGTCTCATGTGGTTTCCGTAGTGTAGTGGTTATCACGTTCGCGAAAGGTCCCCGGTTCGAGACCGGGCGGAAACAGTCGTTGGTGTTTCTTTCTTTGATTCCGAACTTCAACAATCAAACAGATAAACATAAGCTATGTCCCTGAACGCACCATCTCATGTGGTTTCCGTAGTGTAGTGGTTATCACGTTCTCCTAACACTCGAAAGGTCCCCGTTTCGAGACCGGGCGGAAACAATCGTTGATGGTTATTGAACACACCGTCTCATGTGGTTTCCGTAGTGTAGTGGTTATCACGTTCGCCTTACACGCGAAAGGTCCCCGTTTCGAGACCGGGCGGAAACAGTCGTTGATGTTTTTTTCTTTGATTCCGAAATTCAACAATCAAACAGATAAACATAAGTTATGTCCCTGAACGCACCATCTCATGTGGTTTCCGTAGTGTAGTGGTTGTCACGTTCGCCTAACAAGCGAAAGGTTCCCGGTTCGAAACCGGGCGGAAACAGTCTTTGTTGTTTTTTTCTTTGATTCCGAACTTCAACAATCAAACAGATAAACATGCGCTATGTCCCTGAACGCACCATCTCATGTGGTTTCCGTAGTGTAGTGGTTATCACGTTCGCCTCACACGCGAAAGGTCCCCGGTTCGAGACCGGGTGGAAACAGTCGTTGATGTTTCTTTCTTTGATTCCCAACTTCAACATTGAAACAGATATACATAAACTATGTCCCTGAACACACCATCTCCTGTGGTTTCCGTAGTGTAGTGGTTATCAAGTTCGCCTTACACGCGAAAGGTCCCCGGTTCGAGACCGGGCGGAAACAGTCGTTGATGGTTCCTGAACACACCGTCTCATGTGGTTTCCGTAGTGTAGTGGTTATCACGTTCGCGAAAGGTCCCCGGTTCGAGACCGGGCATAAACAGTCGTTGGTGTTTCTTTCTTTGATTCCGAACTTCAACGATCAAACAGATAAACATAAGCTATGTCCCTGAACGCACCATCTCATGTGGTTTCCGTAGTGTAGTGGTTATCACGTTCGCCTAACACGCGAAAGGTCCCCGGTTCGAGACCGGGCGGAAACAGTCGTTGGTGTTTCTTTCTTTGATTCCGAACTTCAACAATCAAACAGATAAACATAAGCTATGTCCCTGAACGCACCATCTCATGTGGTTTCCGTAGTGTAGTGGTTATCACGTTCGCCTAACACGCGAAAGGTCCCCGGTTCGAGACCGGGCGGAAACAGTCGTTGGTGTTTCTTTCTTTGATTCCCAACTTCAACATTGAAACAGATATACATAAACTATGTCCCTGAACACACCATCTCCTGTGGTTTCCGTAGTGTAGTGGTTATCACGTTCGCCTTACACGCGAAAGGTCCCCGGTTCGAGACCGGGCGCAAACAGTCGTTGATGGTTTTTTCTTTGATTCCGAAATTCAACAATCAAACAGATAAACATAAGCTATGTCCCTGAACACACCGTCTCATGTGGTTTCCGTAGTGTAGTGGTTATCACGTTCGCGAAAGGTCCCCGGTTCGAGACCGGGCGGAAACAGTCGTTGGTGTTTCTTTCTTTGATTCCGAACTTCAACAATCAAACAGATAAACATAAGCTATGTCCCTGAACGCACCATCTCATGTGGTTTCCGTAGTGTAGTGGTTATCACGTTCTCCTAACACTCGAAAGGTCCCCGTTTCGAGACCGGGCGGAAACAATCGTTGATGGTTATTGAACACACCGTCTCATGTGGTTTCCGTAGTGTAGTGGTTATCACGTTCGCCTTACACGCGAAAGGTCCCCGTTTCGAGACCGGGCGGAAACAGTCGTTGATGTTTTTTTCTTTGATTCCGAAATTCAACAATCAAACAGATAAACATAAGTTATGTCCCTGAACGCACCATCTCATGTGGTTTCCGTAGTGTAGTGGTTGTCACGTTCGCCTAACAAGCGAAAGGTTCCCGGTTCGAAACCGGGCGGAAACAGTCTTTGTTGTTTTTTTCTTTGATTCCGAACTTCAACAATCAAACAGATAAACATGCGCTATGTCCCTGAACGCACCATCTCATGTGGTTTCCGTAGTGTAGTGGTTATCACGTTCGCCTCACACGCGAAAGGTCCCCGGTTCGAGACCGGGTGGAAACAGTCGTTGATGTTTCTTTCTTTGATTCCCAACTTCAACATTGAAACAGATATACATAAACTATGTCCCTGAACACACCATCTCCTGTGGTTTCCGTAGTGTAGTGGTTATCAAGTTCGCCTTACACGCGAAAGGTCCCCGGTTCGAGACCGGGCGGAAACAGTCGTTGATGGTTCCTGAACACACCGTCTCATGTGGTTTCCGTAGTGTAGTGGTTATCACGTTCGCGAAAGGTCCCCGGTTCGAGACCGGGCATAAACAGTCGTTGGTGTTTCTTTCTTTGATTCCGAACTTCAACGATCAAACAGATAAACATAAGCTATGTCCCTGAACGCACCATCTCATGTGGTTTCCGTAGTGTAGTGGTTATCACGTTCGCCTAACACGCGAAAGGTCCCCGGTTCGAGACCGGGCGGAAACAGTCGTTGGTGTTTCTTTCTTTGATTCCGAACTTCAACAATCAAACAGATAAACATAAGCTATGTCCCTGAACGCACCATCTCATGTGGTTTCCGTAGTGTAGTGGTTATCACGTTCGCCTAACACGCGAAAGGTCCCCGGTTCGAGACCGGGCGGAAACAGTCGTTGGTGTTTCTTTCTTTGATTCCCAACTTCAACATTGAAACAGATATACATAAACTATGTCCCTGAACACACCATCTCCTGTGGTTTCCGTAGTGTAGTGGTTATCACGTTCGCCTTACACGCGAAAGGTCCCCGGTTCGAGACCGGGCGCAAACAGTCGTTGATGGTTCCTGAACACACCGTCTCATGTGGTTTCCGTAGTGTAGTGGTTATCACGTTCGCGAAAGGTCCCCGGTTCGAGACCGGGCGTAAACAGTCGTTCGTGTTTCTTTCTTTGATTCCGAACTTCAACGATCAAACAGATAAACATAAGCTATGTCCCTGAACGCACCATCTCATGTGGTTTCCGTAGTGTAGTGGTTATCACGTTCGCCTAACACGCAAAAGGTCCCCGGGTTCGAGACCGGGCGCAAACAGTCGTTGATGGTTCCTGAACACACCGTCTCATGTGGTTTCCGTAGTGTAGTGGTTATCACGTTCGCGAAAGGTCCCCGGTTCGAGACCGGGCGTAAACAGTCGTTCGTGTTTCTTTCTTTGATTCCGAACTTCAACGATCAAACAGATAAACATAAGCTATGTCCCTGAACGCACCATCTCATGTGGTTTCCGTAGTGTAGTGGTTATCACGTTCGCCTAACACGCAAAAGGTCCCCGGGTTCGAGACCGGGCGGAAACAGTCGTTGGTGTTTCTTTCTTTGATTCCGAACTTCAGCAATCAAACAGATAAACATGCCCTATGTCCCTGAACGCACCATCTCATGTGGTTTCCGTAGTGTAGTGGTTATCACGTTCGCGAAAGGTCCCCGGTTCGAGACCGGGCCTAAACAGTCGTTGGTGTTTCTTTCTTTGATTCCGAACTTCAACGATCAAACAGATAAACATAAGCTATGTCCCTGAACGCACCATCTCATGTGGTTTCCGTAGTGTAGTGGTTATCACGTTCGCCTAACACGCGAAAGGTCCCCGGTTCGAGACCGGCCGGAAACAGTCGTTGGTGTTTCTTTCTTTGATTCCGAACTTCAGCAATCAAACAGATAAACATGCCCTATGTCCCTGAACGCACTATCTCATGTGGTTTCCGTAGTGTAGTGGTTATCACGTTCGCCTCACACGCGAAAGGTCCCCGGTTCGAGACCGGGCGGAAACAGTTGTTGATGTTTTTTTCTTTATTCCGAACTTCAGCAATCAAACAGATAAACATACACTATGTCCCTGAACGCACCATCTCCTGTGGTTTCCGTAGAGTAGTGGTTATCACGTTCGCCTTACACGCGAAAGGTCCCCGTTTCGAGACCGGCCGGAAGCAGTCGGTGATGCTTTTTTCTTTGATTCCAAAATTCAACAATCAAACAGATAAACATAAGCTATGTCCCTGAACACACCATCTCATGTGGGTTCCGTAGTGTAGTGGTTATCACGTTCGCCTTACACGCGAAAGGTCCCCGTTTCGAGACCGGCCGGAAACAGTCGGTGATGTTTTTTTCTTTGATTCCGAAATTCAACAATCAAACAGATAAACATAAGCTATGTCCCTGAACACACCGTCTCATGTGGTTTCCGTAGTGTAGTGGTTATCACGTTCGCGAAAGGTCCCCGGTTCGAGACCGGGCGGAAACAGTCGTTGGTGTTTCTTTCTTTGATTCCGAACTTCAACAATCAAACAGATAAACATAAGCTATGTCCCTGAACGCACCATCTCATGTGGTTTCCGTAGTGTAGTGGTTATCACGTTCTCCTAACACTCGAAAGGTCCCCGTTTCGAGACCGGGCGGAAACAATCGTTGATGGTTATTGAACACACCGTCTCATGTGGTTTCCGTAGTGTAGTGGTTATCACGTTCGCCTTACACGCGAAAGGTCCCCGTTTCGAGACCGGGCGGAAACAGTCGTTGATGTTTTTTTCTTTGATTCCGAAATTCAACAATCAAACAGATAAACATAAGTTATGTCCCTGAACGCACCATCTCATGTGGTTTCCGTAGTGTAGTGGTTATCACGTTCGCCTAACACGCGAAAGGTCCCCGGTTCGAGACCGGGCGGAAACAGTCGTTGATGGTTCCTGAAAGCACCATCTCATGTGGTTTCCGTAGTGTAGTGGTTATCACGTTCGCCTAACACGCGAAAGGTCCCCGGTTCGAGACCGGGCGGAAACAGTCGTTGGTGTTTCTTTCTTTGATTCCGAACTTCAGCAATCAAACAGATAAACATGCCCTATGTCGCTGAACGCACCATCTCATGTGGTTTCCGTAGTGTAGTGGTTATCACGTTCGCGAATGGTCCCCGGTTCGAGACCGGGCGTAAACAGTCGTTGGTGTTTCTGTCTTTGATTCCGAACTTCAACGATCAAACAGATAAACATAAGCTATGTCCCTGAGCGCACCATCTCATGTGGTTTCCGTAGTGTAGTGGTTATCACGTTCGCCTAACACGCGAAAGGTCCCCGGTTCGAAACCGGGCGGAAACAGTCTTTGTTGTTTTTTTCTTTGATTCCGAACTTCAACAATCAAACAGATAAACATGCGCTATGTCCCTGAACGCACCATCTCATGTGGTTTCCGTAGTCTAGTGGTTATCACGTTCGCCTCACACGCGAAAGGTCCCCGGTTCGAGACCGGGTGGAAACAGTCGTTGATGTTTCTTTCTTTGATTCCCAACTTCAACATTGAAACAGATATACATAAACTATGTCCCTGAACACAACATCTCCTGTGGTTTCCGTAGTGTAGTGGTTATCACGTTCGCCTTACACGCAAAAGGTCCCCGGTTCGAGACCGGGCGGAAACAGTCGTTGATGGTTCCTCAACACACCGTCTCATGTGGTTTCCGTAGTGTAGTGGTCATCACGTTCGCGAAAGGTCCCCGGTTCGAGACCGGGCGTAAACAGTCGTTGGTGTTTCTTTCTTTGATTCCGAACTTCAACGATCAAACAGATAAACATAAGCTATGTCCCTGAACGCACCATCTCATGTGGTTTCCGTAGTGTAGTGGTTATCACGTTCGCCTAACACGCGAAAGGTCCCCGGTTCGAGACCGGGCGGAAACAGTCGTTGGTGTTTCTTTCTTTGATTCCGAACTTCAGCAATCAAACAGATAAACATGCCCTATGTCCCTGAACGCACCATCTCATGTGGTTTCCGTAGTGTAGTGGTTATCACGTTCGCGAAAGGTCCCGGTTCGAGACCGGGCGTAAACAGTCGTTGGTGTTTCTTTCTTTGATTCCGAACTTCAACGATCAAACAGATAAACATAAGCTATGTCCCTGAACGCACCATCTCATGTGGTTTCCGTAGTGTAGTGGTTATCACGTTCGCCTAACACGCGAAAGGTCCCCGGTTCGAGACCGGGCGGAAACAGTCGTTGGTGTTTCTTTTTTTTGATTCCGAACTTCAGCAATCAAACAGATAAACATACACTATGTCCCTGAACGCACCATCTCCTGTGGTTTCCGTAGTGTAGTGGTTATCACGTTCGCCTTACACGCGAAAGGTCCCCGGTTCGAGACCGGGCGGAAACAGTCGTTGGTGTTTCTTTCTTTGATTCCGAACTTCAGCAATCAAACAGATAAACATGCCCTATGTCCCTGAACGCACCATCTCATGTGGTTTCCGTAGTGTAGTGGTTATCACGTTCGCGAAAGGTCCCCGGTTCGAGACCGGGCGTAAACAGTCGTTGGTGTTTCTTTCTTTGATTCCGAACTTCAACGATCAAACAGATAAACATAAGCTATGTCCCTGAACGCACCATCTCATGTGGTTTCGGTAGTGTAGTGGTTATCACGTTCGCCTAACACGCGAAAGGTCCCCGGTTCGAGACCGGGCGGAAACAGTCGTTGGTGTTTCTTTCTTTGATTCCGAACTTCAGCAATCAAACAGATAAACATGCCCTATGTCCCTGAACGCACTATCTCATGTGGTTTCCGTAGTGTAGTGGTTATCACGTTCGCCTCACACGCGAAAGGTCCCCGGTTCGAGACCGGGCGGAAACAGTTGTTGATGTTTTTTTCTTTATTCCGAACTTCAGCAATCAAACAGATAAACATACACTATGTCCCTGAACGCACCATCTCCTGTGGTTTCCGTAGTGTAGTGGTTATCACGTTCGCCTTACACGCGAAAGGTCACCGTTTCGAGACCGGCCGGAAACAGTCGGTGATGTTTTTTTCTTTGATTACGAAATTCAACAATCAAACAGATAAACATAAGCTATGTCCCTGAACACACCATCTCATGTGGGTTCCGTAGTGTAGTGGTTATCACGTTCGCCTTCCACGCGGAAGGTCCCCGTTTCGAGACCGGGCAGAAACAGTCGTTGGTCTTTCTTTCTTTGATTTCGAATTTCAACAATCAAACAGATAAACATAAGCTATGTCCCTGAACGCACCATCTCATGTGGTTTCCGTAGTGTAGTGGTTATCACGTTCGCCTAACACGCGAAAGGTCCCTGGTTCGAGACCGGGCGGAAACAGTCGTTGGTGTTTCTTTCTTTGATTTTGAACTTCAACAATCAAACAGATAAACATGCGCTATGTCCCTGAATGCACCATCTCATGTGGTTTCCGTAGTGTAGTAGTTATCACGTTCGCCTCACACGCGAAAGGTCCCCGTTTCGAGACCGGGCGGAAACAGTCGTTGATGTTTTTTTCTTTGATTCCCAACTTCAACATTCAAACAGATAAACATGCGCTATGTCCCTGAACGCACCATCTCATGTGGTTTCCGTAGTGTAGTGGTTATCACGTTCGCGAAAGGTCCCAATCGTTGATGGTTCCTGAACACACCATCTCATGTGGTTTTCGTAGTGTAGTGGTTATCACGTTCGCCTTACACGCGAAAGGTCCCCGGTTCGAGACCGGGCGGAAACAGTCGTTGATGGTTCCTGAACACACCGTCTCATGTGGTTTCCGTAGTGTAGTGGTTATCACGTTCGCCTAACACGCGAAAGGTCCCCGTTTCGAGACCGGGCGGAAACAGTCGTTGGTGTTTCTTTCTTTGATTCCGAACTTCAACAATCAAACAGATAAACATGCGCTATGTCCCTGAACGCACCATCTCATGTGGTTTCCGTAGTGTAGTGGTTATCACGTTCGCCGCACACGCGAAAGGTCCCCGGTTCGAGACCAGGCGGAAACAGTCGTTGATGTTTTTTTGTTTATTCCGAACTTCAGCAATCAAACAGATAACACGCCTAACACGCGAAAGGTCCCCGGTTCGAGACCGGGCGGAAACAGTCGTTGGTGTTTCTTTCTTTGATTCCGAACTTCAGCAATCAAACAGATAAACATGCCCTATGTCCCTGAACGCACTATCTCATGTGGTTTCCGTAGTGTAGTGGTTATCACGTTCGCCTCACACGCGAAAGGTCCCCGGTTCGAGACCGGGCGGAAACAGTTGTTGATGTTTTTTTCTTTATTCCGAACTTCAGCAATCAAACAGATAAACATACACTATGTCCCTGAACGCACCATCTCCTGTGGTTTCCGTAGTGTAGTGGTTATCACGTTCGCCTTACACGCGAAAGGTCCCCGTTTTGAGACCGGGCGGAAACAGTCGTTGATGTTTCCTGAACACACCGTCTCATGTGGTTTCCGTAGTGTAGTGGTTATCACGTTCGCGAAAGGTCCCCGGTTCGAGACCGGGCGGAAACAGTCGTTGGTGTTTCTTTCTTTGATTCCGAACTTCAACAATCAAACAGATAAACATAAGCTACGTCCCTGAACGCACCATCTCATGTTGTTTCCGTAGTGTAGTGGTTATCACGTTCGCCTAACACGCGAAAGGTCCCCGGTTCGAGACCGGGCGGAAACAGTCGTTGGTGTTTCTTTCTTTGATTCCGAACTTCAACAATCAAACAGATAAACATGCCCTATGTCCCTGAACGCACCATCTCATGTGGTTTCCGTAGTGTAGTGGTTATCACGTTCGCCTCACACGCGAAAGGTCCCCGGTTCGAGACCGTGCGGAAACAGTCGTTGATGTTTTTTTCTTTGATTCCGAAATTCAACAATCAAACAGATAAACATAAGCTATGTCCCTGAACGCGCCATCTCATGTGGTTTCCGTAGTGTAGTGGTTATCACGTTCGCCTAACACGCGAAAGGTCCCCGGTTCGAGACCGGGCGGAAACAATCGTTGATGGTTCCTGAACACACCATCTCATGTGGTTTTCGTAGTGTAGTGGTTATCACGTTCGCCTTACACGCGAAAGGTCCCCGGTTCGAGACCGGGCGGAAACAGTCGTTGATGGTTCCTGAACACACCGTCTCATGTGGTTTCCGTAGTGTAGTGGTTATCACGTTCGCCTAACACGCGAAAGGTCCCCGTTTCGAGACCGGGCGGAAACAGTCGTTGGTGTTTCTTTCTTTGATTCCGAACTTCAACAATCAAACAGATAAACATGCGCTATGTCCCTGAACGCACCATCTCATGTGGTTTCCGTAGTGTAGTGGTTATCACGTTCGCCGCACACGCGAAAGGTCCCCGGTTCGAGACCAGGCGGAAACAGTCGTTGATGTTTTTTTGTTTATTCCGAACTTCAGCAATCAAACAGATAACACGCCTAACACGCGAAAGGTCCCCGGTTCGAGACCGGGCGGAAACAGTCGTTGGTGTTTCTTTCTTTGATTCCGAACTTCAGCAATCAAACAGATAAACATGCCCTATGTCCCTGAACGCACCATCTCATGTGGTTTCCGTAGTGTAATGGTTATCACGTTCGCCTCACACGCGAAAGGTCCCCGGTTCGAGACCGGGCGGAAACAGTCGTTGATGTTTTTTTCTTTGATTCCGAAATTCAACAATCAAACAGATAAACATAAGCTATGTCCCTGAACGCGCCATCTCATGTGGTTTCCGTAGTGTAGTGGTTATCACGTTCGCCTAACACGCGAAAGGTCCCCGGTTCGAGACCGGGCGGAAACAATCGTTGATGGTTCCTGAACACACCATCTCATGTGGTTTTCGTAGTGTAGTGGTTATCACGTTCGCCGCACACGCGAAAGGTCCCCGGTTCGAGACCGGGCGGAAACAGTCGTTGATGTTTTTTTGTTTATTCCGAACTTCAGCAATCAAACAGATAACACGCCTAACACGCGAAAGGTCCCCGGTTCGAGACCGGGCGGAAACAGTCGTTGGTGTTTCTTTCTTTGATTCCGAACTTCAGCAATCAAACAGATAAACATGCCCTATGTCCCTGAACGCACTATCTCATGTGGTTTCCGTAGTGTAGTGGTTATCACGTTCGCCTCACACGCGAAAGGTCCCCGGTTCGAAACCGGGCGGAAACAGTCTTTGTTGTTTTTTTCTTTGATTCCGAACTTCAACAATCAAACAGATAAACATGCGCTATGTCCCTGAACGCACCATCTCATGTGGTTTCCGTAGTGTAGTGGTTATCACGTTCGCCTCACACGCGAAAGGTCCCCGGTTCGAGACCGGGTGGAAACAGTCGTTGATGTTTCTTTCTTTGATTCCCAACTTCAACATTGAAACAGATATACATAAACTATGTCCCTGAACACACCATCTCCTGTGGTTTCCGTAGTGTAGTGGTTATCAAGTTCGCCTTACACGCGAAAGGTCCCCGGTTCGAGACCGGGCGGAAACAGTCGTTGATGGTTCCTGAACACACCGTCTCATGTGGTTTCCGTAGTGTAGTGGTTATCACGTTCGCGAAAGGTCCCCGGTTCGAGACCGGGCATAAACAGTCGTTGGTGTTTCTTTCTTTGATTCCGAACTTCAACGATCAAACAGATAAACATAAGCTATGTCCCTGAACGCACCATCTCATGTGGTTTCCGTAGTGTAGTGGTTATCACGTTCGCCTAACACGCGAAAGGTCCCCGGTTCGAGACCGGGCGGAAACAGTCTTTGGTGTTTCTTTCTTTGATTCCGAACTTCAACAATCAAACAGATAAACATAAGCTATGTCCCTGAACGCACCATCTCATGTGGTTTCCGTAGTGTAGTGGTTATCACGTTCGCCTAACACGCGAAAGGTCCCCGGTTCGAGACCGGGCGGAAACAGTCGTTGGTGTTTCTTTCTTTGATTCCCAACTTCAACATTGAAACAGATATACATAAACTATGTCCCTGAACACACCATCTCCTGTGGTTTCCGTAGTGTAGTGGTTATCACGTTCGCCTTACACGCGAAAGGTCCCCGGTTCGAGACCGGGCGCAAACAGTCGTTGATGGTTCCTGAACACACCGTCTCATGTGGTTTCCGTAGTGTAGTGGTTATCACGTTCGCGAAAGGTCCCCGGTTCGAGACCGGGCGTAAACAGTCGTTCGTGTTTCTTTCTTTGATTCCGAACTTCAACGATCAAACAGATAAACATAAGCTATGTCCCTGAACGCACCATCTCATGTGGTTTCCGTAGTGTAGTGGTTATCACGTTCGCCTAACACGCAAAAGGTCCCCGGGTTCGAGACCGGGCGCAAACAGTCGTTGATGGTTCCTGAACACACCGTCTCATGTGGTTTCCGTAGTGTAGTGGTTATCACGTTCGCGAAAGGTCCCCGGTTCGAGACCGGGCGTAAACAGTCGTTCGTGTTTCTTTCTTTGATTCCGAACTTCAACGATCAAACAGATAAACATAAGCTATGTCCCTGAACGCACCATCTCATGTGGTTTCCGTAGTGTAGTGGTTATCACGTTCGCCTAACACGCAAAAGGTCCCCGGGTTCGAGACCGGGCGGAAACAGTCGTTGGTGTTTCTTTCTTTGATTCCGAACTTCAGCAATCAAACAGATAAACATGCCCTATGTCCCTGAACGCACCATCTCATGTGGTTTCCGTAGTGTAGTGGTTATCACGTTCGCGAAAGGTCCCCGGTTCGAGACCGGGCCTAAACAGTCGTTGGTGTTTCTTTCTTTGATTCCGAACTTCAACGATCAAACAGATAAACATAAGCTATGTCCCTGAACGCACCATCTCATGTGGTTTCCGTAGTGTAGTGGTTATCACGTTCGCCTAACACGCGAAAGGTCCCCGGTTCGAGACCGGCCGGAAACAGTCGTTGGTGTTTCTTTCTTTGATTCCGAACTTCAGCAATCAAACAGATAAACATGCCCTATGTCCCTGAACGCACTATCTCATGTGGTTTCCGTAGTGTAGTGGTTATCACGTTCGCCTCACACGCGAAAGGTCCCCGGTTCGAGACCGGGCGGAAACAGTTGTTGATGTTTTTTTCTTTATTCCGAACTTCAGCAATCAAACAGATAAACATACACTATGTCCCTGAACGCACCATCTCCTGTGGTTTCCGTAGTGTAGTGGTTATCACGTTCGCCTTACACGCGAAAGGTCCCCGTTTCGAGACCGGCCGGAAACAGTCGGTGATGTTTTTTTCTTTGATTCCGAAATTCAACAATCAAACAGATAAACATAAGCTATGTCCCTGAACACACCGTCTCATGTGGTTTCCGTAGTGTAGTGGTTATCACGTTCGCGAAAGGTCCCCGGTTCGAGACCGGGCGGAAACAGTCGTTGGTGTTTCTTTCTTTGATTCCGAACTTCAACAATCAAACAGATAAACATAAGCTATGTCCCTGAACGCACCATCTCATGTGGTTTCCGTAGTGTAGTGGTTATCACGTTCTCCTAACACTCGAAAGGTCCCCGTTTCGAGACCGGGCGGAAACAATCGTTGATGGTTATTGAACACACCGTCTCATGTGGTTTCCGTAGTGTAGTGGTTATCACGTTCGCCTTACACGCGAAAGGTCCCCGTTTCGAGACCGGGCGGAAACAGTCGTTGATGTTTTTTTCTTTGATTCCGAAATTCAACAATCAAACAGATAAACATAAGTTATGTCCCTGAACGCACCATCTCATGTGGTTTCCGTAGTGTAGTGGTTATCACGTTCGCCTAACACGCGAAAGGTCCCCGGTTCGAGACCGGGCGGAAACAGTCGTTGATGGTTCCTGAAAGCACCATCTCATGTGGTTTCCGTAGTGTAGTGGTTATCACGTTCGCCTAACACGCGAAAGGTCCCCGGTTCGAGACCGGGCGGAAACAGTCGTTGGTGTTTCTTTCTTTGATTCCGAACTTCAGCAATCAAACAGATAAACATGCCCTATGTCGCTGAACGCACCATCTCATGTGGTTTCCGTAGTGTAGTGGTTATCACGTTCGCGAATGGTCCCCGGTTCGAGACCGGGCGTAAACAGTCGTTGGTGTTTCTGTCTTTGATTCCGAACTTCAACGATCAAACAGATAAACATAAGCTATGTCCCTGAGCGCACCATCTCATGTGGTTTCCGTAGTGTAGTGGTTATCACGTTCGCCTAACACGCGAAAGGTCCCCGGTTCGAAACCGGGCGGAAACAGTCTTTGTTGTTTTTTTCTTTGATTCCGAACTTCAACAATCAAACAGATAAACATGCGCTATGTCCCTGAACGCACCATCTCATGTGGTTTCCGTAGTCTAGTGGTTATCACGTTCGCCTCACACGCGAAAGGTCCCCGGTTCGAGACCGGGTGGAAACAGTCGTTGATGTTTCTTTCTTTATTCCGAACTTCAGCAATCAAACAGATAAACATACACTATGTCCCTGAACGCACCATCTCCTGTGGTTTCCGTAGTGTAGTGGTTATCACGTTCGCCTTACACGCGAAAGGTCCCCGTTTCGAGACCGGCCGGAAGCAGTCGGTGATGCTTTTTTCTTTGATTCCAAAATTCAACAATCAAACAGATAAACATAAGCTATGTCCCTGAACACACCATCTCATGTGGGTTCCGTAGTGTAGTGGTTATCACGTTCGCCTTACACGCGAAAGGTCCCCGTTTCGAGACCGGCCGGAAACAGTCGGTGATGTTTTTTTCTTTGATTCCGAAATTCAACAATCAAACAGATAAACATAAGCTATGTCCCTGAACACACCGTCTCATGTGGTTTCCGTAGTGTAGTGGTTATCACGTTCGCGAAAGGTCCCCGGTTCGAGACCGGGCGGAAACAGTCGTTGGTGTTTCTTTCTTTGATTCCGAACTTCAACAATCAAACAGATAAACATAAGCTATGTCCCTGAACGCACCATCTCATGTGGTTTCCGTAGTGTAGTGGTTATCACGTTCTCCTAACACTCGAAAGGTCCCCGTTTCGAGACCGGGCGGAAACAATCGTTGATGGTTATTGAACACACCGTCTCATGTGGTTTCCGTAGTGTAGTGGTTATCACGTTCGCCTTACACGCGAAAGGTCCCCGTTTCGAGACCGGGCGGAAACAGTCGTTGATGTTTTTTTCTTTGATTCCGAAATTCAACAATCAAACAGATAAACATAAGTTATGTCCCTGAACGCACCATCTCATGTGGTTTCCGTAGTGTAGTGGTTATCACGTTCGCCTAACACGCGAAAGGTCCCCGGTTCGAGACCGGGCGGAAACAGTCGTTGATGGTTCCTGAAAGCACCATCTCATGTGGTTTCCGTAGTGTAGTGGTTATCACGTTCGCCTAACACGCGAAAGGTCCCCGGTTCGAGACCGGGCGGAAACAGTCGTTGGTGTTTCTTTCTTTGATTCCGAACTTCAGCAATCAAACAGATAAACATGCCCTATGTCGCTGAACGCACCATCTCATGTGGTTTCCGTAGTGTAGTGGTTATCACGTTCGCGAATGGTCCCCGGTTCGAGACCGGGCGTAAACAGTCGTTGGTGTTTCTGTCTTTGATTCCGAACTTCAACGATCAAACAGATAAACATAAGCTATGTCCCTGAGCGCACCATCTCATGTGGTTTCCGTAGTGTAGTGGTTATCACGTTCGCCTAACACGCGAAAGGTCCCCGGTTCGAAACCGGGCGGAAACAGTCTTTGTTGTTTTTTTCTTTGATTCCGAACTTCAACAATCAAACAGATAAACATGCGCTATGTCCCTGAACGCACCATCTCATGTGGTTTCCGTAGTCTAGTGGTTATCACGTTCGCCTCACACGCGAAAGGTCCCCGGTTCGAGACCGGGTGGAAACAGTCGTTGATGTTTCTTTCTTTGATTCCCAACTTCAACATTGAAACAGATATACATAAACTATGTCCCTGAACACAACATCTCCTGTGGTTTCCGTAGTGTAGTGGTTATCACGTTCGCCTTACACGCAAAAGGTCCCCGGTTCGAGACCGGGCGGAAACAGTCGTTGATGGTTCCTCAACACACCGTCTCATGTGGTTTCCGTAGTGTAGTGGTCATCACGTTCGCGAAAGGTCCCCGGTTCGAGACCGGGCGTAAACAGTCGTTGGTGTTTCTTTCTTTGATTCCGAACTTCAACGATCAAACAGATAAACATAAGCTATGTCCCTGAACGCACCATCTCATGTGGTTTCCGTAGTGTAGTGGTTATCACGTTCGCCTAACACGCGAAAGGTCCCCGGTTCGAGACCGGGCGGAAACAGTCGTTGGTGTTTCTTTCTTTGATTCCGAACTTCAGCAATCAAACAGATAAACATGCCCTATGTCCCTGAACGCACCATCTCATGTGGTTTCCGTAGTGTAGTGGTTATCACGTTCGCGAAAGGTCCCGGTTCGAGACCGGGCGTAAACAGTCGTTGGTGTTTCTTTCTTTGATTCCGAACTTCAACGATCAAACAGATAAACATAAGCTATGTCCCTGAACGCACCATCTCATGTGGTTTCCGTAGTGTAGTGGTTATCACGTTCGCCTAACACGCAAAAGGTCCCCGGTTCGAGACCGGGCGGAAACAGTCGTTGGTGTTTCTTTCTTTGATTCCGAACTTCAGCAATCAAACAGATAAACATACACTATGTCCCTGAACGCACCATCTCCTGTGGTTTCCGTAGTGTAGTGGTTATCACGTTCGCCTTACACGCGAAAGGTCCCCGGTTCGAGACCGGGCGGAAACAGTCGTTGGTGTTTCTTTCTTTGATTCCGAACTTCAGCAATCAAACAGATAAACATGCCCTATGTCCCTGAACGCACCATCTCATGTGGTTTCCGTAGTGTAGTGGTTATCACGTTCGCGAAAGGTCCCCGGTTCGAGACCGGGCGTAAACAGTCGTTGGTGTTTCTTTCTTTGATTCCGAACTTCAACGATCAAACAGATAAACATAAGCTATGTCCCTGAACGCACCATCTCATGTGGTTTCGGTAGTGTAGTGGTTATCACGTTCGCCTAACACGCGAAAGGTCCCCGGTTCGAGACCGGGCGGAAACAGTCGTTGGTGTTTCTTTCTTTGATTCCGAACTTCAGCAATCAAACAGATAAACATGCCCTATGTCCCTGAACGCACTATCTCATGTGGTTTCCGTAGTGTAGTGGTTATCACGTTCGCCTCACACGCGAAAGGTCCCCGGTTCGAGACCGGGCGGAAACAGTTGTTGATGTTTTTTTCTTTATTCCGAACTTCAGCAATCAAACAGATAAACATACACTATGTCCCTGAACGCACCATCTCCTGTGGTTTCCGTAGTGTAGTGGTTATCACGTTCGCCTTACACGCGAAAGGTCACCGTTTCGAGACCGGCCGGAAACAGTCGGTGATGTTTTTTTCTTTGATTCCGAAATTCAACAATCAAACAGATAAACATAAGCTATGTCCCTGAACACACCATCTCATGTGGGTTCCGTAGTGTAGTGGTTATCACGTTCGCCTAACACGCGAAAGGTCCCCGGTTCGAGACCGGGCGGAAACAGTCGTTGGTGTTTCTTTCTTTGATTCCGAACTTCAACAATCAAACAGATAAACATAAGCTATGTCCCTGAAGGCATCATCTCATGTGGTTTCCGTAGTGTAGTGGTTATCACGTTCGCCTAACATGCGAAAGGTCCCCGGTTCGAAACCGGGCGGAAACAGTCGTTGGTGTTTTTTTCTTTGATTCTTCAACAATCAAACAGATAAACATGCGCTATGTCCCTGAACGCATCATCTCATGTGGTTTCCGTAGTGTAGTGGTTATCACGTTCGCCTAACACTGGAAAGTTCCCCGGTTCGAGACCGGGTGGAAACAGTCGTTGATGGTTCCTGAACACACCGTCTCATGTGGTTTCCGTAGTGTAGTGGTTATCACGTTCGCGAAAGGTCCCTGGTTCGAGACCGGGCGGAAACAGCCGTTGGTGTTTCTTTCTTTGATTCCGAACTTCAACAATCAAACAGATAAACATGCGCTATGTCCCTGAACGCACCATCTCATGTGGTTTCCGTAGTGTAGTGGTTATCACGTTCGCCTAACATGCGAAAGGTCCCCGGTTCGAAACCGGGCGGAAAGAGTCGTTGGTGTTTTTTTCTTTGATTCTTCAACAATCAAACAGATAAACATGCGCTATGTCCCTGAACGCACCATCTCATGTGGTTTCCGTAGTGTAGTGGTTATCACGTTTGCCTAACACTGGAAAGTTCCCCGGTTCGAGACCGGGCGGAAACAGTCTTTGATGTGTTTTTTTTTTAATCCGGCGTGATGCTTTGTTTTTGTGCGTGAATGCCATACGGTGCTGGATATATTGCGCTGGATATACTCTATGTCCCTGAACACACCATCTCCTGTGGTTTCCGTAGTGTAGTGGTTGTCACGTTCGCCTTACACGCGAAAGTTCCCCGGTTCGAGACCGGGTGGAAACAGTCGTTGGTCTTTCTTTCTTTGATTCCGAACTTCAACAATCAAACAGAGAAACATGCGATATGTCCCTGAACGCACCATCTCATGTGGTTTCCGTAGTGTAGTGGTTATCACGTTCTCCTAACACTCGAAAGGTCCCCGTTTCGAGACCGGACGGAAACAATCGTTGATGGTTCCTGAACACACCGTCTCATGTGGTTTCCGTAGTGTAGTGGTTATCACGTTCGCGAAAGGTCCCTGGTTCGAGACCGGGCGGAAACAGCCGTTGGTGTTTCTTTCTTTGATTCCGAACTTCAACAATCAAACAGATAAACATGCGCTATGTCCCTGAACGCACCATCTCATGTGGTTTCCGTAGTGTAGTGGTTATCACGTTCGCCTAACACGCGAAAGGTCCCCGGTTCGAGACCGGGCGGAAACAGTCGTTGGTCTTTCTTTCTTTGATTCCGAACTTCAACAATCAAACAGATAAACAGGCGCTATGTCCCTGAACGCACCATCTCATGTGGTTTCCGTAGTGTAGTGGTTATCACGTTCGCCTAACACGCGAAAGGTCCCAGGTTCGAGACCGGGCGGAAACAGTCGTTGGTGTTTCTTTCTTTGATTCCGAACTTCAACAATCAAACAGATAAACATGCGCTATGTCCCTGAACGCACCATCTCATGTGGTTTCCGTAGTGTAGTGGTTATCACGTTCGCCGCACACGCGAAAGGTCCCCGGTTCGAGACCAGGCGGAAACAGTCGTTGATGTTTTTTTGTTTATTCCGAACTTCAGCAATCAAACAGATAAACATACACTATGTCCCTGAACGCACCATCTCATGTGGTTTCCGTAGTGTAGTGGTTATCACGTTCTCCTAACACTCGAAAAGTCCCCGTTTCGAGACCGGGCGGAAACAGTCGTTGATGGTTCCTGAACACACCGTCTCATGTGGTTTCCGTAGTGTAGTGGTTATCACGTTCGCCTAACACGCGAAAGGTCCCCGGTTCGAGACCGGGCGGAAACAGTCGTTGGTCTTTCTTTCTTTGATTCCGAATTTCAACAATCAAACAGAGAAACATGCGATATGTCCCTGAACGCACCATCTCATGTGGTTTCCGTAGTGTAGTGGTTATCACGTTCTCCTAACACTCGAAAGGTCCCCGTTTCGAGACCGGGCGGAAACAGTCGTTGGTGTTTTTTTCTTTGATTCCGAACTTCCCAATCAAACAGATAAACATACACTATGTCCCTGAACGCACCATCTCATGTGGTTTCCGTAGTGTAGTGGTTATCACGTTCGCCTTCCACGCGGAAGGTCCCCGTTTCGAGACCGGGCGGAAACAGTCGTTGGTCTTTCTTTCTTTGATTCCGAATTTCAACAATCAGTCGTTGGTGTTTTTTTCTTTGATTCCGAACTTCGCAATCAAACAGATAAACATACACTATGTCCCTGAACGCACCATCTCATGTGGTTTCCGTAGTGTAGTGGTTATCACGTTCGCCTTCCACGCGGAAGGTCCCCGTTTCGAGACCGGGCGGAAACAGTCGTTGGTCTTTCTTTCTTTGATTCCGAATTTCAACAATCAAACAGAGAAACATGCGATATGTCCCTGAACGCACCATCTCATGTGGTTTCCGTAGTGTAGTGGTTATCACGTTCTCCTAACACTCGAAAGGTCCCCGTTTCGAGACCGGGCGGAAACAGTCGTTGGTGTTTTTTTCTTTGATTCCGAACTTCCCAATCAAACAGATAAACATACACTATGTCCCTGAACGCACCATCTCATGTGGTTTCCGTAGTGTAGTGGTTATCACGTTCGCCTTCCACGCGGAAGGTCCCCGTTTCGAGACCGGGCAGAAACAGTCGTTGGTCTTTCTTTCTTTGATTCCGAACTTCAACAATCAAACAGATAAACATGCGCTATGTCCCTGAACGCACCATCTCATGTGGTTTCCGTAGTGTAGTGGTTATCACGTTCGCCAAACACGCGAAAGGTCCCTGGTTCGAGACCGGGCGGAAACAGTCGTTGGTGTTTCTTTCTTTGATTCCGAACTTCAACAATCAAACAGATAAACATGCGCTATGTCCCTGAACGCACCATCTCATGTGGTTTCCGTAGTGTAGTGGTTATCACGTTCGCCTCACACGCGAAAGGTCCCCGGTTCGAGACCGGGTGGAAACAGTCGTTGATGTTTCTTTCTTTATTCCGAACTTCAGCAATCAAACAGATAAACATACACTATGTCCCTGAACGCACCATCTCCTGTGGTTTCCGTAGTGTAGTGGTTATCACGTTCGCCTTACACGCGAAAGGTCCCCGTTTCGAGACCGGCCGGAAGCAGTCGGTGATGCTTTTTTCTTTGATTCCAAAATTCAACAATCAAACAGATAAACATAAGCTATGTCCCTGAACACACCATCTCATGTGGGTTCCGTAGTGTAGTGGTTATCACGTTCGCCTTACACGCGAAAGGTCCCCGTTTCGAGACCGGCCGGAAACAGTCGGTGATGTTTTTTTCTTTGATTCCGAAATTCAACAATCAAACAGATAAACATAAGCTATGTCCCTGAACACACCGTCTCATGTGGTTTCCGTAGTGTAGTGGTTATCACGTTCGCGAAAGGTCCCCGGTTCGAGACCGGGCGGAAACAGTCGTTGGTGTTTCTTTCTTTGATTCCGAACTTCAACAATCAAACAGATAAACATAAGCTATGTCCCTGAACGCACCATCTCATGTGGTTTCCGTAGTGTAGTGGTTATCACGTTCTCCTAACACTCGAAAGGTCCCCGTTTCGAGACCGGGCGGAAACAATCGTTGATGGTTATTGAACACACCGTCTCATGTGGTTTCCGTAGTGTAGTGGTTATCACGTTCGCCTTACACGCGAAAGGTCCCCGTTTCGAGACCGGGCGGAAACAGTCGTTGATGTTTTTTTCTTTGATTCCGAAATTCAACAATCAAACAGATAAACATAAGTTATGTCCCTGAACGCACCATCTCATGTGGTTTCCGTAGTGTAGTGGTTATCACGTTCGCCTAACACGCGAAAGGTCCCCGGTTCGAGACCGGGCGGAAACAGTCGTTGATGGTTCCTGAAAGCACCATCTCATGTGGTTTCCGTAGTGTAGTGGTTGTCACGTTCGCCTAACACGCGAAAGGTCCCCGGTTCGAGACCGGGCGGAAACAGTCGTTGGTGTTTCTTTCTTTGATTCCGAACTTCAGCAATCAAACAGATAAACATGCCCTATGTCGCTGAACGCACCATCTCATGTGGTTTCCGTAGTGTAGTGGTTATCACGTTCGCGAATGGTCCCCGGTTCGAGACCGGGCGTAAACAGTCGTTGGTGTTTCTGTCTTTGATTCCGAACTTCAACGATCAAACAGATAAACATAAGCTATGTCCCTGAGCGCACCATCTCATGTGGTTTCCGTAGTGTAGTGGTTATCACGTTCGCCTAACACGCGAAAGGTCCCCGGTTCGAAACCGGGCGGAAACAGTCTTTGTTGTTTTTTTCTTTGATTCCGAACTTCAACAATCAAACAGATAAACATGCGCTATGTCCCTGAACGCACCATCTCATGTGGTTTCCGTAGTCTAGTGGTTATCACGTTCGCCTCACACGCGAAAGGTCCCCGGTTCGAGACCGGGTGGAAACAGTCGTTGATGTTTCTTTCTTTGATTCCCAACTTCAACATTGAAACAGATATACATAAACTATGTCCCTGAACACAACATCTCCTGTGGTTTCCGTAGTGTAGTGGTTATCACGTTCGCCTTACACGCAAAAGGTCCCCGGTTCGAGACCGGGCGGAAACAGTCGTTGATGGTTCCTCAACACACCGTCTCATGTGGTTTCCGTAGTGTAGTGGTCATCACGTTCGCGAAAGGTCCCCGGTTCGAGACCGGGCGTAAACAGTCGTTGGTGTTTCTTTCTTTGATTCCGAACTTCAGCAATCAAACAGATAAACATACACTATGTCCCTGAACGCACCATCTCCTCTGGTTTCCGTAGTGTAGTGGTTATCACGTTCGCCTTACACGCGAAAGGTCCCCGGTTCGAGACCGGGCGGAAACAGTCGTTGGTGTTTCTTTCTTTGATTCCGAACTTCAGCAATCAAACAGATAAACATGCCCTATGTCCCTGAACGCACCATCTGAACGCACCATCTCCTGTGGTTTCCGTAGTGTAGTGGTTATCACGTTCGCCTTACACGCGAAAGGTCACCGTTTCGAGACCGGCCGGAAACAGTCGGTGATGTTTTTTTCTTTGATTCCGAAATTCAACAATCAAACAGATAAACATAAGCTATGTCCCTGAACACACCATCTCATGTGGGTTCCGTAGTGTAGTGGTTATCACGTTCGCCTAACACGCGAAAGGTCCCCGGTTCGAGACCGGGCGGAAACAGTCGTTGGTGTTTCTTTCTTTGATTCCGAACTTCAACAATCAAACAGATAAACATAAGCTATGTCCCTGAAGGCATCATCTCATGTGGTTTCCGTAGTGTAGTGGTTATCACGTTCGCCTAACATGCGAAAGGTCCCCGGTTCGAAACCGGGCGGAAACAGTCGTTGGTGTTTTTTTCTTTGATTCTTCAACAATCAAACAGATAAACATGCGCTATGTCCCTGAACGCATCATCTCATGTGGTTTCCGTAGTGTAGTGGTTATCACGTTCGCCTAACACTGGAAAGTTCCCCGGTTCGAGACCGGGTGGAAACAGTCGTTGATGGTTCCTGAACACACCGTCTCATGTGGTTTCCGTAGTGTAGTGGTTATCACGTTCGCGAAAGGTCCCTGGTTCGAGACCGGGCGGAAACAGCCGTTGGTGTTTCTTTCTTTGATTCCGAACTTCAACAATCAAACAGATAAACATGCGCTATGTCCCTGAACGCACCATCTCATGTGGTTTCCGTAGTGTAGTGGTTATCACGTTCGCCTAACACGCGAAAGGTCCCCGGTTCGAGACCGGGCGGAAACAGTCGTTGGTCTTTCTTTCTTTGATTCCGAACTTCAACAATCAAACAGATAAACAGGCGCTATGTCCCTGAACACACCATCTCATGTGGTTTCCGTAGTGTAGTGGTTATCACGTTCACCTAAGGTCCCCGGTTCGAGACCGGGCGGAAACAGTCGTTGGTGTTTCTTTCTTTGATTCCGAACTTCAGCAATCAAACAGATAAACATAAGCTATGTCCCTGAAGGCACCATCTCATGTGGTTTCCGTAGTGTAGTGGTTATCACGTTCGCCTAACATGCGAAAGGTCCCCGGTTCGAAACCGGGCGGAAAGAGTCGTTGGTGTTTTTTTCTTTGATTCTTCAACAATCAAACAGATAAACATGCGCTATGTCCCTGAACGCACCATCTCATGTGGTTTCCGTAGTGTAGTGGTTATCACGTTTGCCTAACACTGGAAAGTTCCCCGGTTCGAGACCGGGCGGAAACAGTCTTTGATGTGTTTTTTTTTTAATCCGGCGTGATGCTTTGTTTTTGTGCGTGAATGCCATACGGTGCTGGATATATTGCGCTGGATATACTCTATGTCCCTGAACACACCATCTCCTGTGGTTTCCGTAGTGTAGTGGTTGTCACGTTCGCCTTACACGCGAAAGGTCCCCGGTTCGAGACCGGGTGGAAACAGTCGTTGGTCTTTCTTTCTTTGATTCCGAACTTCAACAATCAAACAGAGAAACATGCGATATGTCCCTGAACGCACCATCTCATGTGGTTTCCGTAGTGTAGTGGTTATCACGTTCTCCTAACACTCGAAAGGTCCCCGTTTCGAGACCGGACGGAAACAATCGTTGATGGTTCCTGAACACACCGTCTCATGTGGTTTCCGTAGTGTAGTGGTTATCACGTTCGCGAAAGGTCCCTGGTTCGAGACCGGGCGGAAACAGCCGTTGGTGTTTCTTTCTTTGATTCCGAACTTCAACAATCAAACAGATAAACATGCGCTATGTCCCTGAACGCACCATCTCATGTGGTTTCCGTAGTGTAGTGGTTATCACGTTCGCCTAACACGCGAAAGGTCCCCGGTTCGAGACCGGGCGGAAACAGTCGTTGGTCTTTCTTTCTTTGATTCCGAACTTCAACAATCAAACAGATAAACAGGCGCTATGTCCCTGAACGCACCATCTCATGTGGTTTCCGTAGTGTAGTGGTTATCACGTTCGCCTAACACGCGAAAGGTCCCAGGTTCGAGACCGGGCGGAAACAGTCGTTGGTGTTTCTTTCTTTGATTCCGAACTTCAACAATCAAACAGATAAACATGCGCTATGTCCCTGAACGCACCATCTCATGTGGTTTCCGTAGTGTAGTGGTTATCACGTTCGCCGCACACGCGAAAGGTCCCCGGTTCGAGACCAGGCGGAAACAGTCGTTGATGTTTTTTTGTTTATTCCGAACTTCAGCAATCAAACAGATAAACATACACTATGTCCCTGAACGCACCATCTCATGTGGTTTCCGTAGTGTAGTGGTTATCACGTTCTCCTAACACTCGAAAAGTCCCCGTTTCGAGACCGGGCGGAAACAGTCGTTGATGGTTCCTGAACACACCGTCTCATGTGGTTTCCGTAGTGTAGTGGTTATCACGTTCGCCTAACACGCGAAAGGTCCCCGGTTCGAGACCGGGCGGAAACAGTCGTTGGTCTTTCTTTCTTTGATTCCGAATTTCAACAATCAAACAGAGAAACATGCGATATGTCCCTGAACGCACCATCTCATGTGGTTTCCGTAGTGTAGTGGTTATCACGTTCTCCTAACACTCGAAAGGTCCCCGTTTCGAGACCGGGCGGAAACAGTCGTTGGTGTTTTTTTCTTTGATTCCGAACTTCCCAATCAAACAGATAAACATACACTATGTCCCTGAACGCACCATCTCATGTGGTTTCCGTAGTGTAGTGGTTATCACGTTCGCCTTCCACGCGGAAGGTCCCCGTTTCGAGACCGGGCGGAAACAGTCGTTGGTCTTTCTTTCTTTGATTCCGAATTTCAACAATCAGTCGTTGGTGTTTTTTTCTTTGATTCCGAACTTCGCAATCAAACAGATAAACATACACTATGTCCCTGAACGCACCATCTCATGTGGTTTCCGTAGTGTAGTGGTTATCACGTTCGCCTTCCACGCGGAAGGTCCCCGTTTCGAGACCGGGCGGAAACAGTCGTTGGTCTTTCTTTCTTTGATTCCGAATTTCAACAATCAAACAGAGAAACATGCGATATGTCCCTGAACGCACCATCTCATGTGGTTTCCGTAGTGTAGTGGTTATCACGTTCTCCTAACACTCGAAAGGTCCCCGTTTCGAGACCGGGCGGAAACAGTCGTTGGTGTTTTTTTCTTTGATTCCGAACTTCCCAATCAAACAGATAAACATACACTATGTCCCTGAACGCACCATCTCATGTGGTTTCCGTAGTGTAGTGGTTATCACGTTCGCCTTCCACGCGGAAGGTCCCCGTTTCGAGACCGGGCAGAAACAGTCGTTGGTCTTTCTTTCTTTGATTCCGAACTTCAACAATCAAACAGATAAACATGCGCTATGTCCCTGAACGCACCATCTCATGTGGTTTCCGTAGTGTAGTGGTTATCACGTTCGCCAAACACGCGAAAGGTCCCTGGTTCGAGACCGGGCGGAAACAGTCGTTGGTGTTTCTTTCTTTGATTCCGAACTTCAACAATCAAACAGATAAACATGCGCTATGTCCCTGAACGCACCATCTCATGTGGTTTCCGTAGTGTAGTGGTTATCACGTTCGCCGCACACGCGAAAGGTCCCCGGTTCGAGACCAGGCGGAAACAGTCGTTGATGTTTTTTTGTTTATTCCGAACTTCAGCAATCAAACAGATAAACATAAGCTATGTCCCTGAACGCACCATCTCATGTGGTTTCCGTAGTGTAGTGGTTATCATGTTCGCCTCACACGCGAAAGGTCCCCGGTTCGAGACCGGGCTGAAACAGTCGTTGATGTTTTTTTCTTTGATTCCGAACTTCGCAATCAAACAGATAAACATACACTATGTCCCTGAACGCACCATCTCATGTGGTTTCCGTAGTGTAGTGGTTATCACGTTTGCCTTACACGCGGAAGGTCCCCGTTTCGAGACCGGGCGGAAACAGTCGTTAATGTTTTTTTCTTTGATTCCGAAATTCAACAATCAAACAGATAAACATAAGCTATGTCCCTGAACGCACCATCTCATGTGGTTTCCGTAGTGTAGTGGTTATCATGTTCGCCTCACACGCGAGAGGTCCCCGGTTCGAGACCGGGCGGAAACAGTCGTTGATGTTTCTTTCTTTGATTCCGAACTTCGCAATCAAACAGATAAACATACACTATGTCCCTGAACGCACCATCTCATGTGGTTTCCGTAGTGTAGTGGTTATCACGTTCGCCTTCCACGCGGAAGGTCCCCGTTTCGAGACCGGGCTGAAACAGTCGTTGGTCTTTCTTTCTTTGATTCCGAACTTCAACAATCAAACAGATAAACATGCGCTATGTCCCTGAACGCACCATCTCATGTGGTTTCCGTAGTGTAGTGGTTATCACGTTCGCCTAACATGCGAAAGGTCCCCGGTTCGAGACCGGGCGGAAACAGTCGTTGGTGTTTCTTTCTTTGATTCCGAACTTCAACAATCAAACAGATAAACATGCGCTATGTCCCTGAACGCACCATCTCATGTGGTTTCCGTAGTGTAGTGGTTATCACGTTCGCCTCACACGCGAAAGGTCCCCGGTTCGAGACCGGGCGGAAACAGTCGTTGATGTTTTTTTCTTTGATTCCGAACTTCGCAATCAAACAGATAAACATACACTATGTCCCTGAACGCACCATCTCATGTGGTTTCCGTAGTGTAGTGGTTATCACGTTTGCCTTACACGCGGAAGGTCCCCGTTTCGAGACCGGGCGGAAACAGTCGTTGATGTTTTTTTCTTTGATTCCGAAATTCAACAATCAAACAGAGAAACATGCGATATGTCCCTGAACGCACCATCTCATGTGGTTTCCGTAGTGTAGTGGTTATCACGTTCTCCTAACACTCGAAAGGTCCCCGTTTCGAGACCGGGCGGAAACAGTCGTTGGTGTTTTTTTCTTTGATTCCGAACTTCCCAATCAAACAGATAAACATACACTATGTCCCTGAACGCACCATCTCATGTGGTTTCCGTAGTGTAGTGGTTATCACGTTCGCCTTCCACGCGGAAGGTCCCCGTTTCGAGACCGGGCAGAAACAGTCGTTGGTCTTTCTTTCTTTGATTCCGAACTTCAACAATCAAACAGATAAACATGCGCTATGTCCCTGAACGCACCATCTCATGTGGTTTCCGTAGTGTAGTGGTTATCACGTTCGCCAAACACGCGAAAGGTCCCTGGTTCGAGACCGGGCGGAAACAGTCGTTGGTGTTTCTTTCTTTGATTCCGAACTTCAACAATCAAACAGATAAACATGCGCTATGTCCCTGAACGCACCATCTCATGTGGTTTCCGTAGTGTAGTGGTTATCACGTTCGCCGCACACGCGAAAGGTCCCCGGTTCGAGACCAGGCGGAAACAGTCGTTGATGTTTTTTTGTTTATTCCGAACTTCAGCAATCAAACAGATAAACATAAGCTATGTCCCTGAACGCACCATCTCATGTGGTTTCCGTAGTGTAGTGGTTATCACGTTCGCCTCACACGCGAAAGGTCCCCGTTTCGAGACCGGGCTGAAACAGTCGTTGGTCTTTCTTTCTTTGATTCCGAACTTCAACAATCAAACAGATAAACATAAGCTATGTCCCTGAACGCACCATCTCATGTGGTTTACGTAGTGTAGTGGTTATCATGTTCGCCTCACACGCGAAAGGTCCCCGGTTCGAGACCGGGCGGAAACAGTCGTTGATGTTTTTTTCTTTGATTCCGAACTTCGCAATCAAACAGATAAACATACACTATGTCCCTGAACGCACCATCTCATGTGGTTTCCGTAGTGTAGTGGTTATCACGTTTGCCTTACACGCGGAAGGTCCCCGTTTCGAGACCGGGCGGAAACAGTCGTTAATGTTTTTTTCTTTGATTCCGAAATTCAACAATCAAACAGATAAACATAAGCTATGTCCCTGAACGCACCATCTCATGTGGTTTCCGTAGTGTAGTGGTTATCATGTTCGCCTCACACGCGAGAGGTCCCCGGTTCGAGACCGGGCGGAAACAGTCGTTGATGTTTCTTTCTTTGATTCCGAACTTCGCAATCAAACAGATAAACATACACTATGTCCCTGAACGCACCATCTCATGTGGTTTCCGTAGTGTAGTGGTTATCACGTTCGCCTTCCACGCGGAAGGTCCCCGTTTCGAGACCGGGCTGAAACAGTCGTTGGTCTTTCTTTCTTTGATTCCGAACTTCAACAATCAAACAGATAAACATGCGCTATGTCCCTGAACGCACCATCTCATGTGGTTTCCGTAGTGTAGTGGTTATCACGTTCGCCTAACATGCGAAAGGTCCCCGGTTCGAGACCGGGCGGAAACAGTCGTTGGTGTTTCTTTCTTTGATTCCGAACTTCAACAATCAAACAGATAAACATGCGCTATGTCCCTGAACGCACCATCTCATGTGGTTTCCGTAGTGTAGTGGTTATCACGTTCGCCTCACACGCGAAAGGTCCCCGGTTCGAGACCGGGCGGAAACAGTCGTTGATGTTTTTTTCTTTGATTCCGAACTTCGCAATCAAACAGATAAACATACACTATGTCCCTGAACGCACCATCTCATGTGGTTTCCGTAGTGTAGTGGTTATCACGTTTGCCTTACACGCGGAAGGTCCCCGTTTCGAGACCGGGCGGAAACAGTCGTTGATGTTTTTTTCTTTGATTCCGAAATTCAACAATCAAACAGATAAACATAAGCTATGTCCCTGAACGCACCATCTCATGTGGTTTCCGTAGTGTAGTGGTTATCATGTTCGCCTCACACGCGAAAGGTCCCCGGTTCGAGACCCAGCGGAAACAGTCGTTGATGTTTCTTTCTTTGATTCCGAACTTCGCAATCAAACAGATAAACATACACTATGTCCCTGAACGCACCATCTCATGTGGTTTCCGTAGTGTAGTGGTTATCACGTTTGCCTTACACGCGGAAGGTCCCCGTTTCGAGACCGGGCGGAAACAGTCGTTGATGTTTCTTTCTTTGATTTCGAATTTCAACAATCAAACAGATAAACATAAGCTATGTCCCTGAACGCACCATCTCATGTGGTTTTCGTAGTGTAGTGGTTATCACGTTCGCCTAACACGCGAAAGGTCCCTGGTTCGAGACCGGGCGGAAACAGTCGTTGGTGTTTCTTTCTTTGATTTTGAACTTCAACAATCAAACAGATAAACATGCGCTATGTCCCTGAATGCACCATCTCATGTGGTTTCCGTAGTGTAGTGGTTATCACGTTCGCCTCACACGCGAAAGGTCCCCGGTTCGAGACCGGGCGGAAACAGTCGTTGCTGTTTTTTTCTTTGATTCCGAACTTCGCAATCAAACAGATAAACATACACTATGTCCCTGAACGCACCATCTCATGTGGTTTCCGTAGTGTAGTGGTTATCACGTTCGCCTTCCACGCGGAAGGTCCCCGTTTCGAGACCGGGCAGAAACAGTCGTTGGTCTTTCTTTCTTTGATTTCGAATTTCAACAATCAAACAGATAAACATAAGCTATGTCCCTGAACGCACCATCTCATGTGGTTTCCGTAGTGTAGTGGTTATCACGTTCGCCTCACACGCGAAAGGTCCCCGGTTCGAGACCGGGCGGAAACAGTCGTTGATGTTTTTTTCTTTGATTCCGAACTTCGCAATCAAACAGATAAACATACACTATGTCCCTGAACGCACCATCTCATGTGGTTTCCGTAGTGTAGTGGTTATCACGTTTGCCTTACACGCGGAAGGTCCCCGTTTCGAGACCGGGCGGAAACAGTCGTTGATGTTTTTTTCTTTGATTCCGAAATTCAACAATCAAACAGATAAACATAAGCTATGTCCCTGAACGCACCATCTCATGTGGTTTCCGTAGTGTAGTGGTTATCATGTTCGCCTCACACGCGAAAGGTCCCCGGTTCGAGACCCAGCGGAAACAGTCGTTGATGTTTCTTTCTTTGATTCCGAACTTCGCAATCAAACAGATAAACATACACTATGTCCCTGAACGCACCATCTCATGTGGTTTCCGTAGTGTAGTGGTTATCACGTTTGCCTTACACGCGGAAGGTCCCCGTTTCGAGACCGGGCGGAAACAGTCGTTGATGTTTCTTTCTTTGATTTCGAATTTCAACAATCAAACAGATAAACATAAGCTATGTCCCTGAACGCACCATCTCATGTGGTTTTCGTAGTGTAGTGGTTATCACGTTCGCCTCACACGCGAAAGGTCCCCGGTTCGAGACCGGGCGGAAACAGTCGTTGATATTTTTTTCTTTGATTCCGAAATTCAACAATCAAACAGATAAACATAAGCTATGTCCCTGAACGCACCATCTCCTGTGGTTTCCGTAGTGTAGTGGTTATCACGTTCGCCTTACACGCGAAAGGTCCCCGTTTCGAGACCGGGCGGAAACAGTCGTTGATGTTTTTTTCTTTGATTCCGAAATTCAACAATCAAACAGATAAACATAAGCTATGTCCCTGAACGCACCATCTCATGTGGTTTCCGTAGTGTAGTGGTTATCACGTTCGCCTCACACGCGAAAGGTCCCCGGTTCGAGACCGGGCGGAAACAGTCGTTGATGTTTTTTTCTTTATTCCAAACTTCAGCAATCAAACAGATAAACATAAGCTATGTCCCTGAATGCACCATCTCATGTTGTTTCCGTAGGGTAGTGGTTATCACGTTCGCCCTACACGCGAAAGGTCCCCGTTTCGAGACCGGGCGGAAACAGTCGTTGATGTTTTTTTCTTTGATTCCGAAATTCAACAATCAAACAGATAAACATAAGCTATGTCCCTGAACGCACCATCTCATGTGGTTTCCGTAGTGTAGTGGTTATCACGTTCGCCTAACACGCGAAAGGTCCCCGGTTCGAGACCGGGCGGAAACAGTCGTTGGTGTTTCTTTCTTTGATTCCGAACTTCAACAATCAAACAGATAAACATAAGCTATGTCCCTGAAGGCACCATCTCATGTGGTTTCCGTAGAGTAGTGGTTATCACGTTCGCCTCACACGCGAAAGGTCCCCGTTTCGAGACCGGGCGGAAACAGTCGTTGATGTTTTTTTCTTTGATTCCCAACTTCAACATTCAAACAGATAAACATGCGCTATGTCCCTGAACGCACCATCTCATGTGGTTTCCGTAGTGTAGTGGTTATCACGTTCGCGAAAGGTCCCTGGTTCGAGACCGGGCGGAAACAGTCGTTGATGTTTTTTTCTTTATTCCGAACTTCAGCAATCAAACAGATAAACATACACTATGTCCCTGAACGCACCATCTCCTGTGGTTTCCGTAGTGTAGTGGTTATCACGTTCGCCTTACACGCGAAAGGTCCCCGTTTCGAGACCGGGCGGAAACAGTCGTTGATGTTTTTTTCTTTGATTCCGAAATTCAACAATCAAACAGATAAACATAAGCTATGTCCCTGAACGCACCATCTCATGTGGTTTCCGTAGTGTAGTGGTTATCACGTTCGCCTCACACGCGAAAGGTCCCCTGTTCGAGACCGGGCGGAAACAGTCGTTGATGTTTTTTTCTTTATTCCGAACTTCAGCAATCAAACAGATAAACATACACTATGTCCCTGAACGCACCATCTCCTGTGGTTTCCGTAGTGTAGTGGTTATCACGTTCGCCTTACACGCGAAAGGTCCCCGTTTTGAGACCGGGCGGAAACAGTCGTTGATGTTTTTTTCTTTGATTCCCAACTTCAACATTCAAACAGATATACATAAACTATGTCCCTGAACACACCATCTCCTGTGGTTTCCGTAGTGTAGTGGTTATCACGTTCGCCTTACACGCGAAAGGTCCCCGGTTCGAGACCGGGCGGAAACAGTCGTTGGTCTTTCTTTCTTTGATTCCGAACTTCAACAATCAAACAGAGAAACATGCGATATGTCCCTGAACGCACCATCTCATGTGGTTTCCGTAGTGTAGTGGTTATCACGTTCTCCTAACACTCGAAAGGTCCCCGTTTCGAGACCGGGCGGAAACAATCGTTGATGGTTCCTGAACACACCGTCTCATGTGGTTTCCGTAGTGTAGTGGTTATCACGTTCGCAAAAGGTCCCCGGTTCGAGACCGGGCGGAAACAGTCGTTGGTGTTTCTTTCTTTGATTCCGAACTTCAACAATCAAACAGATAAACACAAGCTATGTCCCTGAACGCACCATCTCATGTTGTTTCCGTAGTGTAGTGGTTATCACGTTCGCCTAACACGCGAAAGGTCCCCGGTTCGAGACCGGGCGGAAACAGTCGTTGGTGTTTCTTTCTTTGATTCCGAACTTCAACAATCAAACAGATAAACATGCCCTATGTCCCTGAACGCACCATCTCGTGTGGTTTCCGTAGTGTAGTGGTTATCACGTTCGCCTCACACGCGAAAGGTCCCCGGTTCGAGACCGGGCGGAAACAGTCGTTGGTGTTTCTTTCTTTGATTCCGAACTTCAACAATCAAACAGATAAACATGCCCTATGTCCCTGAACGCACCATCTCGTGTGGTTTCCGTAGTGTAGTGGTTATCACGTTCGCCTCACACGCAAAAGGTCCCCGGTTCGAGACCGGGCGGAAACAATCGTTGATGGTTCCTGAACACACCGTCTCATGTGGTTTCCGTAGTGTAGTGGTTATCACGTTCGCGAAAGGTCCCCGGTTCGAGACCGGGCGGAAACAGTCGTTGGTGTTTCTTTCTTTGATTCCGAACTTCAACAATCAAACAGATAAACATAAGCTATGTCCCTGAACGCACCATCTCATGTGGTTTCCGTAGTGTAGTGGTTATCACGTTCGCCTCACACGCGAAAGGTCCCCTGTTCGAGACCGGGCGGAAACAGTCGTTGATGTTTTTTTCTTTATTCCAAACTTCAGCAATCAAACAGATAAACATAAGCTATGTCCCTGAACGCACCATCTCATGTTGTTTCCGTAGTGTAGTGGTTATCACGTTCGCCTTACACGCGAAAGGTCCCCGTTTCGAGACCGGGCGGAAACAGTCGTTGGTGTTTCTTTCTTTGATTCCGAACTTCAACAATCAAACAGATAAACATAAGCTATGTCCCTGAAGGCACCATCTCATGTGGTTTCCGTAGTGTAGTGGTTATCACGTTCGCCTCACACACGAAAGGTCCCCGGTTCGAGACCGGGCGGAAACAGTCGTTGATGTTTTTTTCTTTGATTCCCAACTTCAACATTCAAACAGATATACATAAACTATGTCCCTGAACACACCATCTCCTGTGGTTTCCGTAGTGTAGTGGTTATCACGTTCGCCTTACAAGCGAAAGGTCCCCGGTTCGAGACCGGGCGGAAACAGTCGTTGGTCTTTCTTTCTTTGATTCCGAAATTCAACAATCAAACAGATAAACATACGCTATGTCCCTGAACGCACCATCTCATGTGGTTTCCGTAGTGTAGTGGTTATCACGTTCGCCTAACACGCGAAAGGTCCCCGGTTCGAGACCGGGCGGAAACAGTTGGTCGTTGGTGTCCCTGAACGCACCATCTCATGTGGTTTCCGTAGTGTAGTGGTTATCACGTTCGCGAAAGGTCCCCGGTTCGAGACCGGGCGTAAACAATCGTTGGTGTTTCTTTCTTTTATTCCGAACTTCAGCAATCAAACAGATAAACATAAGCTATGTCCCTGAACGCACCATCCCATGTGGTTTATGTAGTGTAGTGGTTATCACGTTCTCCTAACACTCGAAAAGTCCCCGTTTCGAGACCGGGCGGAAACAGTCGTTGATGGTTCCTGAACACACCGTCTCATGTGGTTTCCGTAGTGTAGTGGTTATCACGTTCGCCTAACACGCGAAAGGTCCCCGGTTTGAGACCGGGCGGAAACAGTCGTTGATGGTTCCTGAACACACCGTCACATGTGGTTTCCGTAGTGTAGTGGTTATCACGTTCGCCTTACACGCGAAAGGTCCCCGGTTCGAGACCGGGCGGAAACAGTCGTTGATGGTTCCTGAACACACCGTCTCATGTGGTTTCCGTAGTGTAGTGGTTATCGCGTTCGCGAAAGGTCCCTGGTTCGAGACCGGGCGTAAACAGTCGTTGATGTTTTTTTCTTTATTCCGAACTTCAGCAATCAAACAGATAAACATACACTATGTCCCTGAACACACAATCTCCTGTGGTTTCCGTAGTGTAGTGGTTATCACGTTCGCCTTACACGCGAAAGGTCCCCGGTGCGAGACCGGGCGGAAACAGTCGTTGATGGTTCCTGAACACACCGTCTCATGTGGTTTCCGTAGTGTAGTGGTTATCACGTTCGCGAAAGGTCCCTGGTTCGAGACCGGGCGGAAACAGTCGTTGATGTTTTTTTCTTTATTCCGAACTTCAGCAATCAAACAGATAAACATACACTATGTCCCTGAACGCACCATCTCCTGTGGTTTCCGTAGTGTAGTGGTTATCACGTTCGCCTTACACGCGAAAGGTCCCCGTTTCGAGACCGGGCGGAAACAGTCGTTGATGTTTTTTTCTTTGATTCCCAACTTCAACATTCAAACAGATATACATAAACTATGTCCCTGAACACACCATCTCCTGTGGTTTCCGTAGTGTAGTGGTTATCACGTTCGCCTTACACGCGAAAGGTCCCCGGTTCGAGACCGGGCGGAAACAATCGTTGATGGTTATTGAACACACCGTCTCATGTGGTTTCCGTAGTGTAGTGGTTATCACGTTCGCGAAAGGTCCCCGGTTCGAGACCGGGCGGAAACAGTCGTTGGTGTTTCTTTCTTTGATTCCGAACTTCAACAATCAAACAGAGAAACATAAGCTATGTCCCTGAACGCACCATCTCATGTGGTTTCCGTAGTGTAGTGGTTATCACGTTCTCCTAACACTCGAAAGGTCCCCGTTTCGAGACCGGTCGGAAACAATCGTTGATGGTTATTGAACACACCGTCTCATGTGGTTTCCGTAGTGTAGTGGTTATCACGTTCGCCTTACACGCGAAAGGTCCCCGTTTCGAGACCGGGCGGAAACAGTCGTTGATGTTTTTTTCTTTGATTCCGAAATTCAACAATCAAACAGATAAACATAAGTTATGTCACGCGAAAGGTCCCCGTTTCGAGACCGGGCGGAAACAGTCGTTGGTGTTTCTTTCTTTGATTCCGAACTTCAACAATCAAACAGATAAACATGCGCTATGTCCCTGAACGCACCATCTCATGTGGTTTCCGTAGTGTAGTGGTTATCACGTTCGCCGCACACGCGAAAGGTCCCCGGTTCGAGACCAGGCGGAAACAGTCGTTGATGTTTTTTTGTTTATTCCGAACTTCAGCAATCAAACAGATAACACGCCTAACACGCGAAAGGTCCCCGGTTCGAGACCGGGCGGAAACAGTCGTTGGTGTTTCTTTCTTTGATTCCGAACTTCAGCAATCAAACAGATAAACATGCCCTATGTCCCTGAACGCACTATCTCATGTGGTTTCCGTAGTGTAGTGGTTATCACGTTCGCCTCACACGCGAAAGGTCCCCGGTTCGAGACCGGGCGGAAACAGTTGTTGATGTTTTTTTCTTTATTCCGAACTTCAGCAATCAAACAGATAAACATACACTATGTCCCTGAACGCACCATCTCCTGTGGTTTCCGTAGTGTAGTGGTTATCACGTTCGCCTTACACGCGAAAGGTCCCCGTTTCGAGACCGGCCGGAAACAGTCGGTGATGTTTTTTTCTTTGATTCCGAAATTCAACAATCAAACAGATAAACATAAGCTATGTCCCTGAACACACCATCTCATGTGGGTTCCGTAGTGTAGTGGTTATCATGTTCGCCTTACACGCGAAAGGTCCCCGTTTCGAGACCGGCCGGAAACAGTCGGTGATGTTTTTTTCTTTGATTCCGAAATTCAACAATCAAACAGATAAACATAAGCTATGTCCCTGAACACACCGTCTCATGTGGTTTCCGTAGTGTAGTGGTTATCACGTTCGCGAAAGGTCCCCGGTTCGAGACCGGGCGGAAACAGTCGTTGGTGTTTCTTTCTTTGATTCCGAACTTCAACAATCAAACAGATAAACATAAGCTATGTCCCTGAACGCACCATCTCATGTGGTTTCCGTAGTGTAGTGGTTATCACGTTCTCCTAACACTCGAAAGGTCCCCGTTTCGAGACCGGGCGGAAACAATCGTTGATGGTTATTGAACACACCGTCTCATGTGGTTTCCGTAGTGTAGTGGTTATCACGTTCGCCTTACACGCGAAAGGTCCCCGTTTCGAGACCGGGCGGAAACAGTCGTTGATGTTTTTTTCTTTGATTCCGAAATTCAACAATCAAACAGATAAACATAAGTTATGTCCCTGAACGCACCATCTCATGTGGTTTCCGTAGTGTAGTGGTTGTCACGTTCGCCTAACAAGCGAAAGGTCCCCGGTTCGAGACCGGGCGGAAACAGTCGTTGGTGTTTCTTTCTTTGATTCCGAACTTCAACAATCAAACAGATAAACATAAGCTATGTCCCTGAAGGCACCATCTCATGTGGTTTCCGTAGTGTAGTGGTTATCACGTTCGCCTAACATGCGAAAGGTCCCCGGTTCGAAACCGGGCGGAAACAGTCGTTGGTGTTTTTTTCTTTGATTCTTCAACAATCAAACAGATAAACATGCGCTATGTCCCTGAACGCACCATCTCATGTGGTTTCCGTAGTGTAGTGGTTATCACGTTCGACTAACACTGCAAAGTTCCCCGGTTCGAGACCGGGCGGAAACAGTCTTTGATGTGTTTTTTTTTTAATCCGGCGTGATGCTTTGTTTTTGTGCGTGAATGCCATACGGTGCTGGATATATTGCGCTGGATATACTCTATGTCCCTGAACACACCATCTCCTGTGGTTTCCGTAGTGTAGTGGTTATCACGTTCGCGAAAGGTCCCCGGTTCGAGACCGGGCGTAAACAGTCGTTGGTGTTTCTTTCTTTGATTCCGAACTTCAACGATCAAACAGATAAACATGCCCTATGTCCCTGAACGCACTATCTCATGTGGTTTCCGTAGTGTAGTGGTTATCACGTTCGCCTCACACGCGAAAGGTCCCCGGTTCGAGACCGGGCGGAAACAGTTGGTCGTTGGTGTCCCTGAACGCACCATCTCATGTGGTTTCCGTAGTGTAGTGGTTATCACGTTCGCGAAAGGTCCCCGGTTCGAGACCGGGCGTAAACAATCGTTGGTGTTTCTTTCTTTTATTCCGAACTTCAGCAATCAAACATATAAACATAAGCTATGTCCCTGAACGCACCATCCCATGTGGTTTATGTAGTGTAGTGGTTATCACGTTCTCCTAACACTCGAAAAGTCCCCGTTTCGAGACCGGGCGGAAACAGTCGTTGATGGTTCCTGAACACACCGTCTCATGTGGTTTCCGTAGTGTAGTGGTTATCACGTTCGCCTAACACGCGAAAGGTCCCCGGTTCGAGACAGGGCGGAAACAGTCGTTGATGGTTCCTGAACACACCGTCACATGTGGTTTCCGTAGTGTAGTGGTTATCACGTTCGCCTTACACGCGAAAGGTCCCCGGTTCGAGACCGGAAGGAAACAGTCGTTGATGGTTCCTGAACACACCGTCTCATGTGGTTTCCGTAGTGTAGTGGTTATCGCGTTCGCGAAAGGTCCCTGGTTCGAGACCGGGCGGAAACAGTCGTTGATGTTTTTTTCTTTATTCCGAACTTCAGCAATCAAACAGATAAACATACACTATGTCCCTGAACACACAATCTCCTGTGGTTTCCGTAGTGTAGTGGTTATCACGTTCGCCTTACACGCGAAAGGTCCCCGGTGCGAGACCGGGCGGAAACAGTCGTTGATGGTTCCTGAACACACCGTCTCATGTGGTTTCCGTAGTGTAGTGGTTATCACGTTCGCGAAAGGTCTCTGGTTCGAGACCGGGCGGAAACAGTCGTTGATGTTTTTTTCTTTATTCCGAACTTCAGCAATCAAACAGATAAACATACACTATGTCCCTGAACGCACCATCTCCTGTGGTTTCCGTAGTGTAGTGGTTATCACGTTCGCCTTACACGCGAAAGGTCCCCGTTTCGAGACCGGGCGGAAACAGTCGTTGATGTTTTTTTCTTTGATTCCCAACTTCAACATTCAAACAGATATACATAAACTATGTCCCTGAACACACCATCTCCTGTGGTTTCCGTAGTGTAGTGGTTATCACGTTCGCCTTACACGCGAAAGGTCCCCGGTTCGAGACCGGGCGGAAACAGTCGTTGGTCTTTCTTTCTTTGATTCCGAACTTCAACAATCAAACAGAGAAACATGCGATATGTCCCTGAACGCACCATCTCATGTGGTTTCCGTAGTGAATTGGTTATCACGTTCTCCTAACACTCGAAAGGTCCCCGTTTCGAGACCGGGCGGAAACAATCGTTGATGGTTATTGAACACACCGTCTCATGTGGTTTCCGTAGTGTAGTGGTTATCACGTTCGCGAAAGGTCCCCGGTTCGAGACCGGGCGGAAACAGTCGTTGGTGTTTCTTTCTTTGATTCCGAACTTCAACAATCAAACAGAGAAACATAAGCTATGTCCCTGAACGCACCATCTCATGTGGTTTCCGTAGTGTAGTGGTTATCACGTTCTCCTAACACTCGAAAGGTCCCCGTTTCGAGACCGGTCGGAAACAATCGTTGATGGTTATTGAACACACCGTCTCATGTGGTTTCCGTAGTGTAGTGGTTATCACGTTCGCCTAACACGCAAAAGGTCCCCGGTTCGAAACCGGGCGGAAACAGTCTTTGTTGTTTTTTTCTTTGATTCCGAACTTCAACAATCAAACAGATAAACATGCCCTATGTCCCTGAACGCACCATCTCATGTGGTTTCCGTAGTGTAGTGGTTATCACGTTCGCCTCACACGCGAAAGGTCCCCGGTTCGAGACCGGGCGGAAACAGTCGTTGATGTTTCTTTCTTTGATTCCCAACTTCAACATTGAAACAGATATACATAAACTATGTCCCTGAACACACCATCTCCTGTGGTTTCCGTAGTGTAGTGGTTATCACGTTCGCCTTACACGCGAAAGGTCCCCGGTTCGAGACCGGGCGGAAACAGTCGTTGATGGTTCCTGAACACACCGTCTCATGTGGTTTCCGTAGTGTAGTGGTTATCACGTTCGCGAAAGGTCCCCGGTTCGAGACCGGGCGTAAACAGTCGTTGGTGTTTCTTTCTTTGATTCCGAACTTCAACGATCAAACAGATAAACATAAGCTATGTCCCTGAACGCACCATCTCATGTGGTTTCCGTAGTGTAGTGGTTATCACGTTCGCCTAACACGCGAAAGGTCCCCGGTTCGAGACCGGGCGGAAACAGTCGTTGGTGTTTCTTTCTTTGATTCTGAACTTCAGCAATCAAACAGATAAACATGCCCTATGTCCCTGAACGCACCATCTCATGTGGTTTCCGTAGTGTAGTGGTTATCACGTTCGCGAAAGGTCCCCGGTTCGAGACCGGGCGTAAACAGTCGTTGGTGTTTCTTTCTTTGATTCCGAACTTCAACGATCAAACAGATAAACATAAGCTATGTCCCTGAACGCACCATCCCATGTGGTTTATGTAGTGTAGTGGTTATCACGTTCGCCTAACACGCGAAAGGTCCCCGGTTCGAGACCGGGCGGAAACAGTCGTTGGTGTTTCTTTCTTTGATTCCGAACTTCAGCAATCAAACAGATAAACATGCCCTATGTCCCTGAACGCACTATCTCATGTGGTTTCCGTAGTGTAGTGGTTATCACGTTCGCCTCACACGCGAAAGGTCCCCGGTTCGAGACCGGGCGGAAACAGTTGTTGATGTTTTTTTCTTTATTCCGAACTTCAGCAATCAAACAGATAAACATACACTATGTCCCTGAACGCATCATCTCCTGTGGTTTCCGTAGTGTAGTGGTTATCACGTTCGCCTTACACGCGAAAGGTCCCCGTTTCGAGACCGGGCGGAAACAGTCGTTGATGTTTTTTTCTTTGATTCCCAACTTCAACATTCAAACAGATATACATAAACTATGTCCCTGAACACACCATCTCCTGTGGTTTCCGTAGTGTAGTGGTTATCACGTTCGCCTTACACGCGAAAGGTCCCCGGTTCGAGACCGGGCGGAAACAGTCGTTGGTCTTTCTTTCTTTGATTCCGAACTTCAACAATCAAACAGAGAAACATGCGATATGTCCCTGAACGCACCATCTCATGTGGTTTCCGTAGTGTAGTGGTTATCACGTTCTCCTAACACTCGAAAGGTCCCCGTTTCGAGACCGGGCGGAAACAATCGTTGATGGTTCCTGAACACACCGTCTCATGTGGTTTCCGTAGTGTAGTGGTTATCACGTTCGCGAAAGGTCCCCGGTTCGAGACCGGGCGGAAACAGTCGTTGGTGTTTTTTTCTTTGATTCCGAACTTCAACAATCAAACAGATAAACATAAGCTATGTCCCTGAACGCACCATCTCATGTGGTTTCCGTAGTGTAGTGGTTATCACGTTCGCCTTACACGCGAAAGGTCCCCGGTTCGAGACCGGGCGGAAACAGTCGTTGGTCTTTCTTTCTTTGATTCCGAACTTCAACAATCAAACAGAGAAACATGCGATATGTCCCTGAACGCACCATCTCATGTGGTTTCCGTAGTGTAGTGGTTATCACGTTCTCCTAACACTCGAAAGGTCCCCGTTTCGAGACCGGGCGGAAACAATCGTTGATGGTTCCTGAACACACCGTCTCATGTGGTTTCCGTAGTGTAGTGGTTATCACGTTCGCGAAAGGTCCCCGGTTCGAGACCGGGCGGAAACAGTCGTTGGTCTTTCTTTCTTTGATTCCGAACTTCAACAATCAAACAGATAAACATAAGCTATGTCCCTGAACGCACCATCTCATGTTGTTTCCGTAGTGTAGTGGTTATCACGTTCGCCTAACACGCGAAAGGTCCCCGGTTCGAGACCGGGCGGAAACAGTCGTTGGTGTTTCTTTCTTTGATTCCGAACTTCAACAATCAAACAGATAAACATGCCCTATGTCCCTGAACGCACCATCTCATGTGGTTTCCGTAGTGTAGTGGTTATCACGTTCGCCTCACACGCGAAAGGTCCCCGGTTCGAGACCGGGCGGAAACAGTCGTTGATGTTTCTTTCTTTGATTCCCAACTTCAACATTGAAACAGATATACATAAACTATGTCCCTGAACACACCATCTCCTGTGGTTTCCGTAGTGTAGTGGTTATCACGTTCGCCTTACACGCGAAAGGTCCCCGGTTCGAGACCGGGCGGAAACAGTCGTTGATGGTTCCTGAACACACCGTCTCATGTGGTTTCCGTAGTGTAGTGGTTATCACGTTCGCGAAAGGTCCCCGGTTCGAGACCGGGCGTAAACAGTCGTTGGTGTTTCTTTCTTTGATTCCGAACTTCAACGATCAAACAGATAAACATAAGCTATGTCCCTGAACGCACCATCTCATGTGGTTTCCGTAGTGTAGTGGTTATCACGTTCGCCTAACACGCGAAAGGTCCCCGGTTCGAGACCGGGCGGAAACAGTCGTTGGTGTTTCTTTCTTTGATTCTGAACTTCAGCAATCAAACAGATAAACATGCCCTATGTCCCTGAACGCACCATCTCATGTGGTTTCCGTAGTGTAGTGGTTATCACGTTCGCGAAAGGTCCCCGGTTCGAGACCGGGCGTAAACAGTCGTTGGTGTTTCTTTCTTTGATTCCGAACTTCAACGATCAAACAGATAAACATAAGCTATGTCCCTGAACGCACCATCCCATGTGGTTTATGTAGTGTAGTGGTTATCACGTTCGCCTAACACGCGAAAGGTCCCCGGTTCGAGACCGGGCGGAAACAGTCGTTGGTGTTTCTTTCTTTGATTCCGAACTTCAGCAATCAAACAGATAAACATGCCCTATGTCCCTGAACGCACTATCTCATGTGGTTTCCGTAGTGTAGTGGTTATCACGTTCGCCTCACACGCGAAAGGTCCCCGGTTCGAGACCGGGCGGAAACAGTTGTTGATGTTTTTTTCTTTATTCCGAACTTCAGCAATCAAACAGATAAACATACACTATGTCCCTGAACGCATCATCTCCTGTGGTTTCCGTAGTGTAGTGGTTATCACGTTCGCCTTACACGCGAAAGGTCCCCGTTTCGAGACCGGGCGGAAACAGTCGTTGATGTTTTTTTCTTTGATTCCCAACTTCAACATTCAAACAGATATACATAAACTATGTCCCTGAACACACCATCTCCTGTGGTTTCCGTAGTGTAGTGGTTATCACGTTCGCCTTACACGCGAAAGGTCCCCGGTTCGAGACCGGGCGGAAACAGTCGTTGGTCTTTCTTTCTTTGATTCCGAACTTCAACAATCAAACAGAGAAACATGCGATATGTCCCTGAACGCACCATCTCATGTGGTTTCCGTAGTGTAGTGGTTATCACGTTCTCCTAACACTCGAAAGGTCCCCGTTTCGAGACCGGGCGGAAACAATCGTTGATGGTTCCTGAACACACCGTCTCATGTGGTTTCCGTAGTGTAGTGGTTATCACGTTCGCGAAAGGTCCCCGGTTCGAGACCGGGCGGAAACAGTCGTTGGTGTTTTTTTCTTTGATTCCGAACTTCAACAATCAAACAGATAAACATAAGCTATGTCCCTGAACGCACCATCTCATGTGGTTTCCGTAGTGTAGTGGTTATCACGTTCGCCTTACACGCGAAAGGTCCCCGGTTCGAGACCGGGCGGAAACAGTCGTTGGTCTTTCTTTCTTTGATTCCGAACTTCAACAATCAAACAGAGAAACATGCGATATGTCCCTGAACGCACCATCTCATGTGGTTTCCGTAGTGTAGTGGTTATCACGTTCTCCTAACACTCGAAAGGTCCCCGTTTCGAGACCGGGCGGAAACAATCGTTGATGGTTCCTGAACACACCGTCTCATGTGGTTTCCGTAGTGTAGTGGTTATCACGTTCGCGAAAGGTCCCCGGTTCGAGACCGGGCGGAAACAGTCGTTGGTCTTTCTTTCTTTGATTCCGAACTTCAACAATCAAACAGATAAACATAAGCTATGTCCCTGAACGCACCATCACATGTTGTTTCCGTAGTGTAGTGGTTATCACGTTCGCCTAACACGCGAAAGGTCCCCGGTTCGAGACCGGGCGGAAACAGTCGTTGGTGTTTCTTTCTTTGATTCCGAACTTCAACAATCAAACAGATAAACATGCCCTATGTCCCTGAACGCACCATCTCATGTGGTTTCCGTAGTGTAGTGGTTATCACGTTCGCCTCACACGCGAAAGGTCCCCGGTTCGAGACCGGGCGGAAACAGTCGTTGATGTTTTTTTCTTTATTCCGAACTTCAGCAATCAAACAGATAAACATACACTATGTCCCTGAACGCACCATCTCCTGTGGTTTCCGTAGTGTAGTGGTTATCACGTTCGCCTTACACGCGAAAGGTCCCCGTTTCGAGACCGGGCGGAAACAGTCGTTGATGTTTTTTTCTTTGATTCCGAAATTCAACAATCAAACAGATAAACATAAGCTATGTCCCTGAACGCACCATCTCATGTGGTTTCCGTAGTGTAGTGGTTATCACGTTCGCCTAACACGCGAAAGGTCCCCGGTTCGAGACCGGGCGGAAACAGTCCTTGGTGTTTCTTTCTTTGATTCCGAACTTCAACAATCAAACAGATAAACATAAGCTATGTCCCTGAAGGCACCATCTCATGTGGTTTCCGTAGTGTAGTGGTTATCACGTTCGCCTAACATGCGAAAGGTCCCCGGTTCGAAACCGGGCGGAAACAGTCGTTGGCGTTTTTTTCTTTGATTCTTCAACAATCAAACAGATAAACATGCGCTATGTCCCTGAACGCACCATCTCATGTGGTTTCCGTAGTGTAGTGGTTATCACGTTCGCGAAAGGTCCCCGGTTCGAGACCGGGCGGAAACAGTCGTTGGTCTTTCTTTCTTTGATTCCGAACCTCAACAATCAAACAGATAAACATGCGCTATGTCCCTGAATGCACCATCTCATGTGGTTTCCGTAGTGTAGTGGTTATCACGTTCGCCTCACACGCGAAAGGTCCCCGGTTTGAGACCGGGCGGAAACAGTCGTTGGTGTTTTTTTCTTTGATTCCGAACTTCGCAATCAAACAGATAAACATACACTATGTCCCTGAACGCACCATCTCATGTGGTTTCCGTAGTGTAGTGGTTATCACGTTCGCCTTCCACGCGGAAGGTCCCCGTTTCGAGACCGGACGGAAACAGTCGTTGGTCTTTCTTTCTTTGATTCCGAATTTCAACAATCAAACAGAGAAACATGCGATATGTCCCTGAACGCACCATCTCATGTGGTTTCCGTAGTGTAGTGGTTATCACGTTCTCCTAACACTCGAAAGGTCCCCGTTTCGAGACCGGGCGGAAACAGTCGTTGGTGTTTTTTTCTTTGATTCCGAACTTCCCAATCAAACAGATAAACATACACTATGTCCCTGAACGCACCATCTCATGTGGTTTCCGTAGTGTAGTGGTTATCACGTTCGCCTTCCACGCGGAAGGTCCCCGTTTCGAGACCGGGCAGAAACAGTCGTTGGTCTTTCTTTCTTTGATTCCGAACTTCAACAATCAAACAGATAAACATGCGCTATGTCCCTGAACGCACCATCTCATGTGGTTTCCGTAGTGTAGTGGTTATCACGTTCGCCAAACACGCGAAAGGTCCCTGGTTCGAGACCGGGCGGAAACAGTCGTTGGTGTTTCTTTCTTTGATTCCGAACTTCAACAATCAAACAGATAAACATGCGCTATGTCCCTGAATGCACCATCTCATGTGGTTTCCGTAGTGTAGTGGTTATCACGTTCGCCTCACACGCGAAAGGTCCCCGGTTCGAGACCAGGCGGAAACAGTCGTTGATGTTTTTTTGTTTATTCCGAACTTCAGCAATCAAACAGATAAACATAAGCTATGTCCCTGAACGCACCATCTCATGTGGTTTCCGTAGTGTAGTGGTTATCACGTTCGCCTCACACGCGAAAGGTCCCCGGTTCGAGACCGGGCGGAAACAGTCGTTGATGTTTTTTTCTTTGATTCCGAACTTCGCAATCAAACAGATAAACATACACTATGTCCCTGAACGCACCATCTCATGTGGTTTCCGTAGTGTAGTGGTTATCACGTTTGCCTTACACGCGGAAGGTCCCCGTTTCGAGACCGGGCGGAAACAGTCGTTGATGTTTTTTTCTTTGATTCCGAAATTCAACAATCAAACAGATAAACATAAGCTATGTCCCTGAACGCACCATCTCATGTGGTTTCCGTAGTGTAGTGGTTATCATGTTCGCCTCACACGCGAAAGGTCCCCGGTTCGAGACCGGGCGGAAACAGTCGTTGATGTTTCTTTCTTTGATTCCGAACTTCGCAATCAAACAGATAAACATACACTATGTCCCTGAACGCACCATCTCATGTGGTTTCCGTAGTGTAGTGGTTATCACGTTCGCCTTCCACGCGGAAGGTCCCCGTTTCGAGACCGGGCGGAAACAGTCGTTGGTCTTTCTTTCTTTGATTCCGAATTTCAACAATCAAACAGATAAACATAAGCTATGTCCCTGAACGCACCATCTCATGTGGTTTCCGAAGTGTAGTGGTTATCACGTTCGCCTAACACGCGAAAGGTCCCCGGTTCGAGACCGGGCGGAAACAGTCGTTGATGTTTTTTTCTTTGATTCCGAACTTCGCAATCAAACAGATAAACATACACTATGTCCCTGAACGCACCATCTCATGTGGTTTCCGTAGTGTAGTGGTTATCACGTTCGCCTTCCACGCGGAAGGTCCCCGTTTCGAGACCGGGCGGAAACAGTCGTTGATGTTTTTTTCTTTGATTCCGAAATTCAACAATCAAACAGATAAACATAAGCTATGTCCCTGAACGCACCATCTCATGTGGTTTCCGTAGTGTAGTGGTTATCATGTTCGCCTCACACGCGAAAGGTCCCCGGTTCGAGACCGGGCGGAAACAGTCGTTGATGGTTCCTGAACACACCGTCTCATGTGGTTTCCGTAGTGTAGTGGTTATCACGTTCGCGAAAGGTCCCCGGTTCGAGACCGGGCGTAAACAGTCGTTGGTGTTTCTTTCTTTGATTCCGAACTTCAACGATCAAACAGATAAACATAAGCTATGTCCCTGAACGCACCATCTCATGTGGTTTCCGTAGTGTAGTGGTTATCACGTTCGCCTTCCACGCGGAAGGTCCCCGTTTCGAGACCGGACGGAAACAGTCGTTGGTCTTTCTTTCTTTGATTCCGAATTTCAACAATCAAACAGAGAAACATGCGATATGTCCCTGAACGCACCATCTCATGTGGTTTCCGTAGTGTAGTGGTTATCACGTTCTCCTAACACTCGAAAGGTCCCCGTTTCGAGACCGGGCGGAAACAGTCGTTGGTGTTTTTTTCTTTGATTCCGAACTTCCCAATCAAACAGATAAACATACACTATGTCCCTGAACGCACCATCTCATGTGGTTTCCGTAGTGTAGTGGTTATCACGTTCGCCTTCCACGCGGAAGGTCCCCGTTTCGAGACCGGGCAGAAACAGTCGTTGGTCTTTCTTTCTTTGATTCCGAACTTCAACAATCAAACAGATAAACATGCGCTATGTCCCTGAACGCACCATCTCATGTGGTTTCCGTAGTGTAGTGGTTATCACGTTCGCCAAACACGCGAAAGGTCCCTGGTTCGAGACCGGGCGGAAACAGTCGTTGGTGTTTCTTTCTTTGATTCCGAACTTCAACAATCAAACAGATAAACATGCGCTATGTCCCTGAATGCACCATCTCATGTGGTTTCCGTAGTGTAGTGGTTATCACGTTCGCCTCACACGCGAAAGGTCCCCGGTTCGAGACCAGGCGGAAACAGTCGTTGATGTTTTTTTGTTTATTCCGAACTTCAGCAATCAAACAGATAAACATAAGCTATGTCCCTGAACGCACCATCTCATGTGGTTTCCGTAGTGTAGTGGTTATCACGTTCGCCTCACACGCGAAAGGTCCCCGGTTCGAGACCGGGCGGAAACAGTCGTTGATGTTTTTTTCTTTGATTCCGAACTTCGCAATCAAACAGATAAACATACACTATGTCCCTGAACGCACCATCTCATGTGGTTTCCGTAGTGTAGTGGTTATCACGTTTGCCTTACACGCGGAAGGTCCCCGTTTCGAGACCGGGCGGAAACAGTCGTTGATGTTTTTTTCTTTGATTCCGAAATTCAACAATCAAACAGATAAACATAAGCTATGTCCCTGAACGCACCATCTCATGTGGTTTCCGTAGTGTAGTGGTTATCATGTTCGCCTCACACGCGAAAGGTCCCCGGTTCGAGACCGGGCGGAAACAGTCGTTGATGTTTCTTTCTTTGATTCCGAACTTCGCAATCAAACAGATAAACATACACTATGTCCCTGAACGCACCATCTCATGTGGTTTCCGTAGTGTAGTGGTTATCACGTTCGCCTTCCACGCGGAAGGTCCCCGTTTCGAGACCGGGCGGAAACAGTCGTTGGTCTTTCTTTCTTTGATTCCGAATTTCAACAATCAAACAGATAAACATAAGCTATGTCCCTGAACGCACCATCTCATGTGGTTTCCGAAGTGTAGTGGTTATCACGTTCGCCTAACACGCGAAAGGTCCCCGGTTCGAGACCGGGCGGAAACAGTCGTTGATGTTTTTTTCTTTGATTCCGAACTTCGCAATCAAACAGATAAACATACACTATGTCCCTGAACGCACCATCTCATGTGGTTTCCGTAGTGTAGTGGTTATCACGTTCGCCTTCCACGCGGAAGGTCCCCGTTTCGAGACCGGGCGGAAACAGTCGTTGATGTTTTTTTCTTTGATTCCGAAATTCAACAATCAAACAGATAAACATAAGCTATGTCCCTGAACGCACCATCTCATGTGGTTTCCGTAGTGTAGTGGTTATCATGTTCGCCTCACACGCGAAAGGTCCCCGGTTCGAGACCGGGCGGAAACAGTCGTTGATGGTTCCTGAACACACCGTCTCATGTGGTTTCCGTAGTGTAGTGGTTATCACGTTCGCGAAAGGTCCCCGGTTCGAGACCGGGCGTAAACAGTCGTTGGTGTTTCTTTCTTTGATTCCGAACTTCAACGATCAAACAGATAAACATAAGCTATGTCCCTGAACGCACCATCTCATGTGGTTTCCGTAGTGTAGTGGTTATCACGTTCGCCTAACACGCGAAAGGTCCCCGGTTCGAGACCGGGCGGAAACAGTCGTTGGCGTTTCTTTCTTTGATTCTGAACTTCAGCAATCAAACAGATAAACATGCCCTATGTCCCTGAACGCACCATCTCATGTGGTTTCCGTAGTGTAGTGGTTATCACGTTCGCGAAAGGTCCCCGGTTCGAGACCGGGCGGAAACAGTCGTTGCTGTTTTTTTCTTTGATTCCGAACTTCGCAATCAAACAGATAAACATACACTATGTCCCTGAACGCACCATCTCATGTGGTTTCCGTAGTGTAGTGGTTATCACGTTCGCCTTCCACGCGGAAGGTCCCCGTTTCGAGACCGGGCAGAAACAGTCGTTGGTCTTTCTTTCTTTGATTTCGAATTTCAACAATCAAACAGATAAACATAAGCTATGTCCCTGAACGCACCATCTCATGTGGTTTCCGTAGTGTAGTGGTTATCACGTTTGCCTTACACGCGGAAGGTCCCCGTTTCGAGACCGGGCGGAAACAGTCGTTGATGTTTTTTTCTTTGATTCCGAAATTCAACAATCAAACAGATAAACATAAGCTATGTCCCTGAACGCACCATCTCATGTGGTTTCCGTAGTGTAGTGGTTATCATGTTCGCCTCACACGCGAAAGGTCCCCGGTTCGAGACCGGGCGGAAACAGTCGTTGATGTTTCTTTCTTTGATTCCGAACTTCGCAATCAAACAGATAAACATACACTATGTCCCTGAACGCACCATCTCATGTGGTTTCCGTAGTGTAGTGGTTATCACGTTCGCCTTCCACGCGGAAGGTCCCCGTTTCGAGACCGGGCGGAAACAGTCGTTGGTCTTTCTTTCTTTGATTCCGAATTTCAACAATCAAACAGATAAACATAAGCTATGTCCCTGAACGCACCATCTCATGTGGTTTCCGAAGTGTAGTGGTTATCACGTTCGCCTAACACGCGAAAGGTCCCCGGTTCGAGACCGGGCGGAAACAGTCGTTGATGTTTTTTTCTTTGATTCCGAACTTCGCAATCAAACAGATAAACATACACTATGTCCCTGAACGCACCATCTCATGTGGTTTCCGTAGTGTAGTGGTTATCACGTTCGCCTTCCACGCGGAAGGTCCCCGTTTCGAGACCGGGCGGAAACAGTCGTTGATGTTTTTTTCTTTGATTCCGAAATTCAACAATCAAACAGATAAACATAAGCTATGTCCCTGAACGCACCATCTCATGTGGTTTCCGTAGTGTAGTGGTTATCATGTTCGCCTCACACGCGAAAGGTCCCCGGTTCGAGACCGGGCGGAAACAGTCGTTGATGGTTCCTGAACACACCGTCTCATGTGGTTTCCGTAGTGTAGTGGTTATCACGTTCGCGAAAGGTCCCCGGTTCGAGACCGGGCGTAAACAGTCGTTGGTGTTTCTTTCTTTGATTCCGAACTTCAACGATCAAACAGATAAACATAAGCTATGTCCCTGAACGCACCATCTCATGTGGTTTCCGTAGTGTAGTGGTTATCACGTTCGCCTAACACGCGAAAGGTCCCCGGTTCGAGACCGGGCGGAAACAGTCGTTGGCGTTTCTTTCTTTGATTCTGAACTTCAGCAATCAAACAGATAAACATGCCCTATGTCCCTGAACGCACCATCTCATGTGGTTTCCGTAGTGTAGTGGTTATCACGTTCGCGAAAGGTCCCCGGTTCGAGACCGGGCGGAAACAGTCGTTGCTGTTTTTTTCTTTGATTCCGAACTTCGCAATCAAACAGATAAACATACACTATGTCCCTGAACGCACCATCTCATGTGGTTTCCGTAGTGTAGTGGTTATCACGTTCGCCTTCCACGCGGAAGGTCCCCGTTTCGAGACCGGGCAGAAACAGTCGTTGGTCTTTCTTTCTTTGATTTCGAATTTCAACAATCAAACAGATAAACATAAGCTATGTCCCTGAACGCACCATCTCATGTGGTTTCCGTAGTGTAGTGGTTATCACGTTCGCCTCACACGCGAAAGGTCCCCGGTTCGAGACCGGGCGGAAACAGTCGTTGATGTTTTTTTCTTTGATTCCGAACTTCGCAATCAAACAGATAAACATACACTATGTCCCTGAACGCACCATCTCATGTGGTTTCCGTAGTGTAGTGGTTATCACGTTTGCCTTACACGCGGAAGGTCCCCGTTTCGAGACCGGGCGGAAACAGTCGTTGATGTTTTTTTCTTTGATTCCGAAATTCAACAATCAAACAGATAAACATAAGCTATGTCCCTGAACGCACCATCTCATGTGGTTTTCGTAGTGTAGTGGTTATCACGTTCGCCTAACACGCGAAAGGTCCCTGGTTCGAGACCGGGCGGAAAGAGTCGTTGGTGTTTCTTTCTTTGATTTTGAACTTCAACAATCAAACAGATAAACATGCGCTATGTCCCTGAATGCACCATCTCATGTGGTTTCCGTAGTGTAGTTGTTATCACGTTCGCCTCACACGCGAAAGGTCCCCGGTTCGAGACCGGGCGGAAACAGTCGTTGCTGTTTTTTTCTTTGATTCCGAACTTCGCAATCAAACAGATAAACATACACTATGTCCCTGAACGCACCATCTCATGTGGTTTCCGTAGTGTAGTGGTTATCACGTTCGCCTTCCACGCGGAAGGTCCCCGTTTCGAGACCGGGCAGAAACAGTCGTTGGTCTTTCTTTCTTTGATTTCGAATTTCAACAATCAAACAGATAAACATAAGCTATGTCCCTGAACGCACCATCTCATGTGGTTTCCGTAGTGTAGTGGTTATCACGTTCGCCTAACACGCGAAAGGTCCCTGGTTCGAGACCGGGCGGAAACAGTCGTTGGTGTTTCTTTCTTTGATTTTGAACTTCAACAATCAAAAAGATAAACATGCGCTATGTCCCTGAATGCACCATCTCATGTGGTTTCCGTAGTGTAGTGGTTATCACGTTCGCCTCACACGCGAAAGGTCCCCGGTTCGAGACCGGGCGGAAACAGTCGTTCGTGTTTTTTTCTTTGATTCCGAACTTCGCAATCAAACAGATAAACATACACTATGTCCCTGAACGCACCATCTCATGTGGTTTCCGTAGTGTAGTGGTTATCACGTTCGCCGCACACGCGAAAGGTCCCCGGTTCGAGACCAGGCGGAAACAGTCGTTGATGTTTTTTTGTTTATTCCGAACTTCAGCAATCAAACAGATAAACATAAGCTATGTCCCTGAACGCACCATCTCATGTGGTTTCCGTAGTGTAGTGGTTATCACGTTCGCCTCACACGCGAAAGGTCCCCGGTTCGAGACCGGGCGGAAACAGTCGTTGATGTTTTTTTCTTTGATTTCGAACTTCGCAATCAAACAGATAAACATACACTATGTCCCTGAACGCACCATCTCATGTGGTTTCCGTAGTGTAGTGGTTATCACGTTTGCCTTACACGCGGAAGGTCCCCGTTTCGAGACCGGGCGGAAACAGTCGTTGATGTTTTTTTCTTTGATTCCGAAATTCAACAATCAAACAGATAAACATAAGCTATGTCCCTGAACGCACCATCTCATGTGGTTTCCGTAGTGTAGTGGTTATCATGTTCGCCTCACACGCGAAAGGTCCCCGGTTCGAGACCGGGCGGAAACAGTCGTTGATGTTTCTTTCTTTGATTCCGAACTTCGCAATCAAACAGATAAACATACACTATGTCCCTGAACGCACCATCTCATGTGGTTTCCGTAGTGTAGTGGTTATCACGTTCGCCTTCCACGCGGAAGGTCCCCGTTTCGAGACCGGGCGGAAACAGTCGTTGGTCTTTCTTTCTTTGATTCCGAATTTCAACAATCAAACAGATAAACATAAGCTATGTCCCTGAACGCACCATCTCATGTGGTTTCCGAAGTGTAGTGGTTATCACGTTCGCCTAACACGCGAAAGGTCCCCGGTTCGAGACCGGGCGGAAACAGTCGTTGATGTTTTTTTCTTTGATTCCGAACTTCGCAATCAAACAGATAAACATACACTATGTCCCTGAACGCACCATCTCATGTGGTTTCCGTAGTGTAGTGGTTATCACGTTCGCCTTCCACGCGGAAGGTCCCCGTTTCGAGACCGGGCGGAAACAGTCGTTGATGTTTTTTTCTTTGATTCCGAAATTCAACAATCAAACAGATAAACATAAGCTATGTCCCTGAACGCACCATCTCATGTGGTTTCCGTAGTGTAGTGGTTATCATGTTCGCCTCACACGCGAAAGGTCCCCGGTTCGAGACCGGGCGGAAACAGTCGTTGATGGTTCCTGAACACACCGTCTCATGTGGTTTCCGTAGTGTAGTGGTTATCACGTTCGCGAAAGGTCCCCGGTTCGAGACCGGGCGTAAACAGTCGTTGGTGTTTCTTTCTTTGATTCCGAACTTCAACGATCAAACAGATAAACATAAGCTATGTCCCTGAACGCACCATCTCATGTGGTTTCCGTAGTGTAGTGGTTATCACGTTCGCCTAACACGCGAAAGGTCCCCGGTTCGAGACCGGGCGGAAACAGTCGTTGGCGTTTCTTTCTTTGATTCTGAACTTCAGCAATCAAACAGATAAACATGCCCTATGTCCCTGAACGCACCATCTCATGTGGTTTCCGTAGTGTAGTGGTTATCACGTTCGCGAAAGGTACCCGGTTCGAGACCGGGCGGAAACAGTCGTTGCTGTTTTTTTCTTTGATTCCGAACTTCGCAATCAAACAGATAAACATACACTATGTCCCTGAACGCACCATCTCATGTGGTTTCCGTAGTGTAGTGGTTATCACGTTCGCCTTCCACGCGGAAGGTCCCCGTTTCGAGACCGGGCAGAAACAGTCGTTGGTCTTTCTTTCTTTGATTTCGAATTTCAACAATCAAACAGATAAACATAAGCTATGTCCCTGAACGCACCATCTCATGTGGTTTCCGTAGTGTAGTGGTTATCACGTTCGCCTAACACGCGAAAGGTCCCCGGTTCGAGACCAGGCGGAAACAGTCGTTGATGTTTTTTTGTTTATTCCGAACTTCAGCAATCAAACAGATAAACATAAGCTATGTCCCTGAACGCACCATCTCATGTGGTTTCCGTAGTGTAGTGGTTATCACGTTCGCCTCACACGCGAAAGGTCCCCGGTTCGAGACCGGGCGGAAACAGTCGTTGATGTTTTTTTCTTTGATTCCGAACTTCGCAATCAAACAGATAAACATACACTATGTCCCTGAACGCACCATCTCATGTGGTTTCCGTAGTGTAGTGGTTATCACGTTTGCCTTACACGCGGAAGGTCCCCGTTTCGAGACCGGGCGGAAACAGTCGTTGATGTTTTTTTCTTTGATTCCGAAATTCAACAATCAAACAGATAAACATAAGCTATGTCCCTGAACGCACCATCTCATGTGGTTTCCGTAGTGTAGTGGTTATCATGTTCGCCTCACACGCGAAAGGTCCCCGGTTCGAGACCGGGCGGAAACAGTCGTTGATGTTTCTTTCTTTGATTCCGAACTTCGCAATCAAACAGATAAACATACACTATGTCCCTGAACGCACCATCTCATGTGGTTTCCGTGGTGTAGTGGTTATCACGTTCGCCTTCCACGCGGAAGGTCCCCGTTTCGAGACCGGGCGGAAACAGTCGTTGGTCTTTCTTTCTTTGATTCCGAATTTCAACAATCAAACAGATAAACATAAGCTATGTCCCTGAACGCACCATCTCATGTAGTTTTCGTAGTGTAGTGGTTATCACGTTCGCCTAACACGCGAAAGGTCCCTGGTTCGAGACCGGGCGGAAACAGTCGTTGGTGTTTCTTTCTTTGATTTTGAACTTCAACAATCAAACAGATAAACATGCGCTATGTCCCTGAATGCACCATCTCATGTGGTTTCCGTAGTGTAGTTGTTATCACGTTCGCCTCACACGCGAAAGGTCCCCGGTTCGAGACCGGGCGGAAACAGTCGTTGCTGTTTTTTTCTTTGATTCCGAACTTCGCAATCAAACAGATAAACATACACTATGTCCCTGAACGCACCATCTCATGTGGTTTCCGTAGTGTAGTGGTTATCACGTTCGCCTTCCACGCGGAAGGTCCCCGTTTCGAGACCGGGCAGAAACAGTCGTTGGTCTTTCTTTCTTTGATTTTGAATTTCAACAATCAAACAGATAAACATAAGCTATGTCCCTGAACGCACCATCTCATGTGGTTTCCGTAGTGTAGTGGTTATCACGTTCGCCTAACACGCGAAAGGTCCCTGGTTCGAGACCGGGCGGAAACAGTCGTTGGTGTTTCTTTCTTTGATTTTGAACTTCAACAATCAAACAGATAAACATGCGCTATGTCCCTGAATGCACCATCTCATGTGGTTTCCGTAGTGTAGTGGTTATCACGTTCGCCTCACACGCGAAAGGTCCCCGGTTCGAGACCGGGCGGAAACAGTCGTTCGTGTTTTTTTCTTTGATTCCGAACTTCGCAATCAAACAGATAAACATACACTATGTCCCTGAACGCACCATCTCATGTGGTTTCCGTAGTGTAGTGGTTATCACGTTCGCCGCACACGCGAAAGGTCCCCGGTTCGAGACCAGGCGGAAACAGTCGTTGATGTTTTTTTGTTTATTCCGAACTTCAGCAATCAAACAGATAAACATAAGCTATGTCCCTGAACGCACCATCTCATGTGGTTTCCGTAGTGTAGTGGTTATCACGTTCGCCTCACACGCGAAAGGTCCCCGGTTCGAGACCGGGCGGAAACAGTCGTTGATGTTTTTTTCTTTGATTTCGAACTTCGCAATCAAACAGATAAACATACACTATGTCCCTGAACGCACCATCTCATGTGGTTTCCGTAGTGTAGTGGTTATCACGTTTGCCTTACACGCGGAAGGTCCCCGTTTCGAGACCGGGCGGAAACAGTCGTTGATGTTTTTTTCTTTGATTCCGAAATTCAACAATCAAACAGATAAACATAAGCTATGTCCCTGAACGCACCATCTCATGTGGTTTCCGTAGTGTAGTGGTTATCATGTTCGCCTCACACGCGAAAGGTCCCCGGTTCGAGACCGGGCGGAAACAGTCGTTGATGTTTCTTTCTTTGATTCCGAACTTCGCAATCAAACAGATAAACATACACTATGTCCCTGAACGCACCATCTCATGTGGTTTCCGTAGTGTAGTGGTTATCACGTTCGCCTTCCACGCGGAAGGTCCCCGTTTCGAGACCGGGCGGAAACAGTCGTTGGTCTTTCTTTCTTTGATTCCGAATTTCAACAATCAAACAGATAAACATAAGCTATGTCCCTGAACGCACCATCTCATGTGGTTTCCGAAGTGTAGTGGTTATCACGTTCGCCTAACACGCGAAAGGTCCCCGGTTCGAGACCGGGCGGAAACAGTCGTTGATGTTTTTTTCTTTGATTCCGAACTTCGCAATCAAACAGATAAACATACACTATGTCCCTGAACGCACCATCTCATGTGGTTTCCGTAGTGTAGTGGTTATCACGTTCGCCTTCCACGCGGAAGGTCCCCGTTTCGAGACCGGGCGGAAACAGTCGTTGATGTTTTTTTCTTTGATTCCGAAATTCAACAATCAAACAGATAAACATAAGCTATGTCCCTGAACGCACCATCTCATGTGGTTTCCGTAGTGTAGTGGTTATCATGTTCGCCTCACACGCGAAAGGTCCCCGGTTCGAGACCGGGCGGAAACAGTCGTTGATGTTTTTTTCTTTGATTCCGAACTTCGCAATCAAACAGATAAACATACACTATGTCCCTGAACGCAACATCTCATGTGGTTTCCGTAGTGTAGTGGTTATCACGTGTGCCTTACACGCGGAAGGTCCCCGTTTCGAGACCGGGCGGAAACAGTCGTTGATGTTTTTTTCTTTGATTCCGAAATTCAACAATCAAACAGATAAACATAAGCTATGTCCCTCAACGCACCATCTCATGTGGTTTCCGTAGTGTAGTGGTCATCATGTTCGCCTCACACGCGAAAGGTCCCCGGTTCGAGACCCAGCGGAAACAGTCGTTGGTGTTTCTTTCTTTGATTTTGAACTTCAACAATCAAACAGATAAACATGCGCTGTGTCCCTGAATGCACCATCTCATGTGGTTTCCGTAGTGTAGTGGTTATCACGTTCGCCTCACACGCGAAAGGTCCCCGGTTCGAGACCGGGCGGAAACAGTCGTTCGTGTTTTTTTCTTTGATTCCGAACTTCGCAATCAAACAGATAAACATACACTATGTCCCTGAACGCACCATCTCATGTGGTTTCCGTAGTGTAGTGGTTATCACGTTCGCCTAACACGCGAAAGGTCCCCGGTTCGAGACCAGGCGGAAACAGTCGTTGATGTTTTTTTGTTTATTCCGAACTTCAGCAATCAAACAGATAAACATAAGCTATGTCCCTGAACGCACCATCTCATGTGGTTTCCGTAGTGTAGTGGTTATCACGTTCGCCTCACACGCGAAAGGTCCCCGGTTCGAGACCGGGCGGAAACAGTCGTTGATGTTTCTTTCTTTGATTCCGAACTTCGCAATCAAACAGATAAACATACACTATGTCCCTGAACGCACCATCTCATGTGGTTTCCGTAGTGTAGTGGTTATCACGTTCGCCTTCCACGCGGAAGGTCCCCGTTTCGAGACCGGGCGGAAACAGTCGTTGGTCTTTCTTTCTTTGATTCCGAATTTCAACAATCAAACAGATAAACATAAGCTATGTCCCTGAACGCACCATCTCATGTGGTTTTCGTAGTGTAGTGGTTATCACGTTCGCCTAACACGCGAAAGGTCCCTGGTTCGAGACCGGGCGGAAACAGTCGTTGGTGTTTCTTTCTTTGATTTTGAACTTCAACAATCAAACAGATAAACATGCGCTATGTCCCTGAATGCACCATCTCATGTGGTTTCCGTAGTGTAGTTGTTATCACGTTCGCCTCACACGCGAAAGGTCCCCGGTTCGAGACCGGGCGGAAACAGTCGTTGCTGTTTTTTTCTTTGATTCCGAACTTCGCAATCAAACAGATAAACATACACTATGTCCCTGAACGCACCATCTCATGTGGTTTCCGTAGTGTAGTGGTTATCACGTTCGCCTTCCACGCGGAAGGTCCCCGTTTCGAGACCGGGCAGAAACAGTCGTTGGTCTTTCTTTCTTTGATTTCGAATTTCAACAATCAAACAGATAAACATAAGCTATGTCCCTGAACGCACCATCTCATGTGGTTTCCGTAGTGTAGTGGTTATCACGTTCGCCTAACACGCGAAAGGTCCCTGGTTCGAGACCGGGCGGAAACAGTCGTTGGTGTTTCTTTCTTTGATTTTGAACTTCAACAATCAAACAGATAAACATAAGCTATGTCCCTGAACGCACCATCTCATGTGGTTTCCGAAGTGTAGTGGTTATCACGTTCGCCTAACACGCGAAAGGTCCCCGGTTCGAGACCGGGCGGAAACAGTCGTTGATGTTTTTTTCTTTGATTCCGAACTTCGCAATCAAACAGATAAACATACACTATGTCCCTGAACGCACCATCTCATGTGGTTTCCGTAGTGTAGTGGTTATCACGTTCGCCTTCCACGCGGAAGGTCCCCGTTTCGAGACCGGGCGGAAACAGTCGTTGATGTTTTTTTCTTTGATTCCGAAATTCAACAATCAAACAGATAAACATAAGCTATGTCCCTGAACGCACCATCTCATGTGGTTTCCGTAGTGTAGTGGTTATCATGTTCGCCTCACACGCGAAAGGTCCCCGGTTCGAGACCGGGCGGAAACAGTCGTTGATGTTTTTTTCTTTGATTCCGAACTTCGCAATCAAACAGATAAACATACACTATGTCCCTGAACGCAACATCTCATGTGGTTTCCGTAGTGTAGTGGTTATCACGTGTGCCTTACACGCGGAAGGTCCCCGTTTCGAGACCGGGCGGAAACAGTCGTTGATGTTTTTTTCTTTGATTCCGAAATTCAACAATCAAACAGATAAACATAAGCTATGTCCCTCAACGCACCATCTCATGTGGTTTCCGTAGTGTAGTGGTCATCATGTTCGCCTCACACGCGAAAGGTCCCCGGTTCGAGACCCAGCGGAAACAGTCGTTGGTGTTTCTTTCTTTGATTTTGAACTTCAACAATCAAACAGATAAACATGCGCTATGTCCCTGAATGCACCATCTCATGTGGTTTCCGTAGTGTAGTGGTTATCACGTTCGCCTCACACGCGAAAGGTCCCCGGTTCGAGACCGGGCGGAAACAGTCGTTCGTGTTTTTTTCTTTGATTCCGAACTTCGCAATCAAACAGATAAACATACACTATGTCCCTGAACGCACCATCTCATGTGGTTTCCGTAGTGTAGTGGTTATCACGTTCGCCGCACACGCGAAAGGTCCCCGGTTCGAGACCAGGCGGAAACAGTCGTTGATGTTTTTTTGTTTATTCCGAACTTCAGCAATCAAACAGATAAACATAAGCTATGTCCCTGAACGCACCATCTCATGTGGTTTCCGTAGTGTAGTGGTTATCACGTTCGCCTCACACGCGAAAGGTCCCCGGTTCGACACCGGGCGGAAACAGTCGTTGATGTTTTTTTCTTTGATTTCGAACTTCGCAATCAAACAGATAAACATACACTATGTCCCTGAACGCAACATCTCATGTGGTTTCCGTAGTGTAGTGGTTATCACGTGTGCCTTACACGCGGAAGGTCCCCGTTTCGAGACCGGGCGGAAACAGTCGTTGATGTTTTTTTCTTTGATTCCGAAATTCAACAATCAAACAGATAAACATAAGCTATGTCCCTCAACGCACCATCTCATGTGGTTTCCGTAGTGTAGTGGTCATCATGTTCGCCTCACACGCGAAAGGTCCCCGGTTCGAGACCCAGCGGAAACAGTCGTTGGTGTTTCTTTCTTTGATTTTGAACTTCAACAATCAAACAGATAAACATGCGCTATGTCCCTGAATGCACCATCTCATGTGGTTTCCGTAGTGTAGTGGTTATCACGTTCGCCTCACACGCGAAAGGTCCCCGGTTCGAGACCGGGCGGAAACAGTCGTTCGTGTTTTTTTCTTTGATTCCGAACTTCGCAATCAAACAGATAAACATACACTATGTCCCTCAACGCACCATCTCATGTGGTTTCCGTAGTGTAGTGGTCATCATGTTCGCCTCACACGCGAAAGGTCCCCGGTTCGAGACCCAGCGGAAACAGTCGTTGGTGTTTCTTTCTTTGATTTTGAACTTCAACAATCAAACAGATAAACATGCGCTATGTCCCTGAATGCACCATCTCATGTGGTTTCCGTAGTGTAGTGGTTATCACGTTCGCCGCACATGCGAAAGGTCCCCGGTTCGAGACCAGGCGGAAACAGTCGTTGATGTTTTTTTGTTTATTCCGAACTTCAGCAATCAAACAGATAAACATAAGCTATGTCCCTGAACGCACCATCTCATGTGGTTTCCGTTGTGTAGTGGTTATCACGTTCGCCTCACACGCGAAAGGTCCCCGGTTCGACACCGGGCGGAAACAGTCGTTGATGTTTTTTTCTTTGATTTCGAACTTCGCAATCAAACAGATAAACATACACTATGTCCCTGAACGCACCATCTCATGTGGTTTCCGTAGTGTAGTGGTTATCACGTTTGCCTTACACGCGGAAGGTCCCCGTTTCGAGACCGGGCGGAAACAGTCGTTGATGTTTTTTTCTTTGATTCCGAAATTCAACAATCAAACAGATAAACATAAGCTATGTCCCTGAACGCACCATCTCATGTGGTTTCCGTAGTGTAGTGGTTATCATGTTCGCCTCACACGCGAAAGGTCCCCGGTTCGACACCGGGCGGAAACAGTCGTTGATGTTTTTTTCTTTGATTTCGAACTTCGCAATCAAACAGATAAACATACACTATGTCCCTGAACGCACCATCTCATGTGGTTTCCGTAGTGTAGTGGTTATCACGTTTGCCTTACACGCGGAAGGTCCCCGTTTCGAGACCGGGCGGAAACAGTCGTTGATGTTTTTTTCTTTGATTCCGAAATTCAACAATCAAACAGATAAACATAAGCTATGTCCCTGAACGCACCATCTCATGTGGTTTCCGTAGTGTAGTGGTTATCACGTTCGCCTTCCACGCGGAAGGTCCCCGTTTCGAGACCGGGCGGAAACAGTCGTTGATGTTTTTTTCTTTGATTCCGAAATTCAACAATCAAACAGATAAACATAAGCTATGTCCCTGAACGCACCATCTCATGTGGTTTCCGTAGTGTAGTGGTTATCACGTTCGCCTTCCACGCGGAAGGTCCCCGTTTCGAGACCGGGCGGAAACAGTCGTTGATGTTTTTTTCTTTGATTCCGAAATTCAACAATCAAACAGATAAACATAAGCTATGTCCCTGAACGCACCATCTCATGTGGTTTCCGTAGTGTAGTGGTTATCATGTTCGCCTCACACGCGAAAGGTCCCCGGTTCGAGACCGGGCGGAAACAGTCGTTGATGTTTTTTTCTTTGATTCCGAACTTCGCAATCAAACAGATAAACATACACTATGTCCCTGAACGCAACATCTCATGTGGTTTCCGTAGTGTAGTGGTTATCACGTGTGCCTTACACGCGGAAGGTCCCCGTTTCGAGACCGGGCGGAAACAGTCGTTGATGTTTTTTTCTTTGATTCCGAAATTCAACAATCAAACAGATAAACATAAGCTATGTCCCTCAACGCACCATCTCATGTGGTTTCCGTAGTGTAGTGGTCATCATGTTCGCCTCACACGCGAAAGGTCCCCGGTTCGAGACCCAGCGGAAACAGTCGTTGATGTTTCTTTCTTTGATTCCGAACTTCGCAATCAAACAGATAAACATACACTATGTCCCTGAACGCACCATCTCATGTGGTTTCCGTAGTGTAGTGGTTATCACGTTCGCCTTCCACGCGGAAGGTCCCCGTTTCGAGACCGGGCGGAAACAGTCGTTGGTCTTTCTTTCTTTGATTCCGAATTTCAACAATCAAACAGATAAACATAAGCTATGTCCCTGAACACACCATCTCCTGTGGTTTCCGTAGTGTAGTGGTTATCACGTTCGCCTTACACGCGAAAGGTCCCCGGTTCGAGACCGGGCGGAAACAGTCGTTGATGGTTCCTGAACACACCGTCTCATGTGGTTTCCGTAGTGTAGTGGTTATCACGTTCGCGAAAGGTCCCCGGTTCGAGACCGGGCGTAAACAGTCGTTGGTGTTTCTTTCTTTGATTCCGAACTTCGCAATCAAACAGATAAACATACACTATGTCCCTGAACGCACCATCTCATGTGGTTTCCGTAGTGTAGTGGTTATCACGTTCGCCGCACACGCGAAAGGTCCCCGGTTCGAGACCAGGCGGAAACAGTCGTTGATGTTTTTTTGTTTATTCCGAACTTCAGCAATCAAACAGATAAACATAAGCTATGTCCCTGAACGCACCATCTCATGTGGTTTCCGTAGTGTAGTGGTTATCACGTTCGCCTCACACGCGAAAGGTCCCCGGTTCGACACCGGGCGGAAACAGTCGTTGATGTTTTTTTCTTTGATTTCGAACTTCGCAATCAAACAGATAAACATACACTATGTCCCTGAACGCACCATCTCATGTGGTTTCCGTAGTGTAGTGGTTATCACGTTTGCCTTACACGCGGAAGGTCCCCGTTTCGAGACCGGGCGGAAACAGTCGTTGATGTTTTTTTCTTTGATTCCGAAATTCAACAATCAAACAGATAAACATAAGCTATGTCCCTGAACGCACCATCTCATGTGGTTTCCGTAGTGTAGTGGTTATCATGTTCGCCTCACACGCAAAAGGTCCCCGGTTCGACACCGGGCGGAAACAGTCGTTGATGTTTTTTTCTTTGATTTCGAACTTCGCAATCAAACAGATAAACATACACTATGTCCCTGAACGCACCATCTCATGTGGTTTCCGTAGTGTAGTGGTTATCACGTTTGCCTTACACGCGGAAGGTCCCCGTTTCGAGACCGGGCGGAAACAGTCGTTGATGTTTTTTTCTTTGATTCCGAAATTCAACAATCAAACAGATAAACATAAGCTATGTCCCTGAACGCACCATCTCATGTGGTTTCCGTAGTGTAGTGGTTATCACGTTCGCCTTCCACGCGGAAGGTCCCCGTTTCGAGACCGGGCGGAAACAGTCGTTGATGTTTTTTTCTTTGATTCCGAAATTCAACAATCAAACAGATAAACATAAGCTATGTCCCTGAACGCACCATCTCATGTGGTTTCCGTAGTGTAGTGGTTATCACGTTCGCCTTCCACGCGGAAGGTCCCCGTTTCGAGACCGGGCGGAAACAGTCGTTGATGTTTTTTTCTTTGATTCCGAAATTCAACAATCAAACAGATAAACATAAGCTATGTCCCTGAACGCACCATCTCATGTGGTTTCCGTAGTGTAGTGGTTATCATGTTCGCCTCACACGCGAAAGGTCCCCGGTTCGAGACCGGGCGGAAACAGTCGTTGATGTTTTTTTCTTTGATTCCGAACTTCGCAATCAAACAGATAAACATACACTATGTCCCTGAACGCAACATCTCATGTGGTTTCCGTAGTGTAGTGGTTATCACGTGTGCCTTACACGCGGAAGGTCCCCGTTTCGAGACCGGGCGGAAACAGTCGTTGATGTTTTTTTCTTTGATTCCGAAATTCAACAATCAAACAGATAAACATAAGCTATGTCCCTCAACGCACCATCTCATGTGGTTTCCGTAGTGTAGTGGTCATCATGTTCGCCTCACACGCGAAAGGTCCCCGGTTCGAGACCCAGCGGAAACAGTCGTTGATGTTTCTTTCTTTGATTCCGAACTTCGCAATCAAACAGATAAACATACACTATGTCCCTGAACGCACCATCTCATGTGGTTTCCGTAGTGTAGTGGTTATCACGTTCGCCTTCCACGCGGAAGGTCCCCGTTTCGAGACCGGGCGGAAACAGTCGTTGGTCTTTCTTTCTTTGATTCCGAATTTCAACAATCAAACAGATAAACATAAGCTATGTCCCTGAACACACCATCTCCTGTGGTTTCCGTAGTGTAGTGGTTATCACGTTCGCCTTACACGCGAAAGGTCCCCGGTTCGAGACCGGGCGGAAACAGTCGTTGATGGTTCCTGAACACACCGTCTCATGTGGTTTCCGTAGTGTAGTGGTTATCACGTTCGCGAAAGGTCCCCGGTTCGAGACCGGGCGTAAACAGTCGTTGGTGTTTCTTTCTTTGATTCCGAACTTCAACGATCAAACAGATAAACATAAGCTATGTCCCTGAACGCACCATCTCATGTGGTTTCCGTAGTGTAGTGGTTATCACGTTCGCCTAACACGCGAAAGGTCCCCGGTTCGAGACCGGGCGGAAACAGTCGTTGGTGTTTCTTTCTTTGATTCTGAACTTCAGCAATCAAACAGATAAACATGCCCTATGTCCCTGAACGCACCATCTCATGTGGTTTCCGTAGTGTAGTGGTTATCACGTTCGCGAAAGGTCCCCGGTTCGAGACCGGGCGGAAACAGTCGTTGCTGTTTTTTTCTTTGATTCCGAACTTCGCAATCAAACAGATAAACATACACTATGTCCCTGAACGCACCATCTCATGTGGTTTCCGTAGTGTAGTGGTTATCACGTTCGCCTTCCACGCGGAAGGTCCCCGTTTCGAGACCGGGCAGAAACAGTCGTTGGTCTTTCTTTCTTTGATTTCGAATTTCAACAATCAAACAGATAAACATAAGCTATGTCCCTGAACGCACCATCTCATGTGGTTTCCGTAGTGTAGTGGTTATCACGTTCGCCTAACACGCGAAAGGTCCCTGGTTCGAGACCGGGCGGAAACAGTCGTTGGTGTTTCTTTCTTTGATTTTGAACTTCAACAATCAAACAGATAAACATGCGCTATGTCCCTGAATGCACCATCTCATGTGGTTTCCGTAGTGTAGTGGTTATCACGTTCGCCTCACACGCGAAAGGTCCCCGGTTCGAGACCGGGCGGAAACAGTCGTTGGTGTTTTTTTCTTTGATTCCGAACTTCGCAATCAAACAGATAAACATACACTATGTCCCTGAACGCACCATCTCATGTGGTTTCCGTAGTGTAGTGGTTATCACGTTCGCCGCACACGCGAAAGGTCCCCGGTTCGAGACCAGGCGGAAACAGTCGTTGATGTTTTTTTGTTTATTCCGAACTTCAGCAATCAAACAGATAAACATAAGCTATGTCCCTGAACGCACCATCTCATGTGGTTTCCGTAGTGTAGTGGTTATCACGTTCGCCTCACACGCGAAAGGTCCCCGGTTCGAGACCGGGCGGAAACAGTCGTTGATGTTTTTTTCTTTGATTCCGAACTTCGCAATCAAACAGATAAACATACACTATGTCCCTGAACGCACCATCTCATGTGGTTTCCGTAGTGTAGTGGTTATCACGTTTGCCTTACACGCGGAAGGTCCCCGTTTCGAGACCTGGCGGAAACAGTCGTTGATGTTTTTTTCTTTGATTCCGAAATTCAACAATCAAACAGATAAACATAAGCTATGTCCCTGAACGCACCATCTCATGTGGTTTCCGTAGTGTAGTGGTTATCATGTTCGCCTCACACGCGAAAGGTCCCCGGTTCGAGACCGGGCGGAAACAGTCGTTGATGTTTCTTTCTTTGATTCCGAACTTCGCAATCAAACAGATAAACATACACTATGTCCCTGAACGCACCATCTCATGTGGTTTCCGTAGTGTAGTGGTTATCACGTTCGCCTTCCACGCGGAAGGTCCCCGTTTCGAGACCGGGCGGAAACAGTCGTTGGTCTTTCTTTCTTTGATTCCGAATTTCAACAATCAAACAGATAAACATAAGCTATGTCCCTGAACGCACCATCTCATGTGGTTTCCGTAGTGTAGTGGTTATCACGTTCGCCTCACACGCGAAAGGTCCCCGGTTCGAGACCGGGCGGAAACAGTCGTTGATTTTTCTTTCTTTGATTCCGAACTTCGCAATCAAACTGATAAACATACACTATGTCCCTGAACGCACCATCTCATGTGGTTTCCGTAGTGTAGTGGTTATCACGTTCGCCTTCCACGCGGAAGGTCCCCGTTTCGAGACCGGGCAGAAACAGTCGTTGGTCTTTCTTTCTTTGATTTCAAATTTCAACAATCAAACAGATAAACATAAGCTATGTCCCTGAACGCACCATCTCATGTGGTTTCCGTAGTGTAGTGGTTATCACGTTCGCCTAACACGCGAAAGGTCCCTGGTTCGAGACCGGGCGGAAACAGTCGTTGGTGTTTCTTTCTTTGATTCCGAACTTCAACAATCAAACAGATAAACATGCGCTATGTCCCTGAATGCACCATCTCATGTGGTTTCCGTAGTGTAGTGGTTATCACGTTCGCCTTCCACGCGGAAGGTCCCCGTTTCGAGACCGGGCGGAAACAGTCGTTGGTCTTTCTTTCTTTGATTCCGAATTTCAACAATCAAACAGAGAAACATGCGATATGTCCCTGAACGCACCATCTCATGTGGTTTCCGTAGTGTAGTGGTTATCACGTTCTCCTAACACTCGAAAGGTCCCCGTTTCGAGACCGGGCTGAAACAGTCGTTGGTGTTTTTTTCTTTGATTCCGAACTTCGCAATCAAACAGATAAACATACACTATGTCCCTGAACGCACCATCTCATGTGGTTTCCGTAGTGTAGTGGTTATCACGTTCGCCTTCCACGCGGAAGGTCCCCGTTTCGAGACCGGGCAGAAACAGTCGTTGGTCTTTCTTTCTTTGATTTCGAATTTCAACAATCAAACAGATAAACATAAGCTATGTCCCTGAACGCATCATCTCATGTGGTTTCCGTAGTGTAGTGGTTATCACGTTCGCCTAACACGCGAAAGGTCCCTGGTTCGAGACCGGGCGGAAACAGTCGTTGGTGTTTCTTTCTTTGATTCCGAACTTCAACAATCAAACAGATAAACATGCGCTATGTCCCTGAATGCACCATCTCATGTGGTTTCCGTAGTGTAGTGGTTATCACGTTCGCCTCACACGCGAAAGGTCCCCGGTTCGAGACCGGGCGAAAACAGTCGTTGGTGTTTTTTTCTTTGATTCCGAACTTCGCAATCAAACAGATAAACATACACTATGTCCCTGAACGCAACATCTCATGTGGTTTCCGTAGGGTAGTGGTTATCACGTTCGCCTCACACGCGAAAGGTCCCCGGTTCGAGACCGGGCGGAAACAGTCGTTGATGTTTTTTTCTTTGATTCCGAAGTTCGCAATCAAACAGATAAACATACACTATGTCCCTGAACGCACCATCTCATGTGGTTTCCGTAGTGTAGTGGTTATCACGTTTGCCTTACACGCGGAAGGTCCCCGTTTCGAGACCGGGCGGAAACAGTCGTTGATGTTTTTTTCTTTGATTCCGAAATTCAACAATCAAACAGATAAACATAAGCTATGTCCCTGAACACACCATCTCATGTGGTTTCCGTAGTGTAGTGGTTATCACGTTCGCCTAACACGCGAAAGGTCCCTGGTTCGAAACCGGGCGGAAACAGTCGTTGGTGTTTTTTTCTTTGATTCCGAACTTCGCAATCAAACAGATAAACATACACTATGTCCCTGAACGCACCATCTCATGTGGTTTCCGTAGTGTAGTGGTTATCACGTTCGCCTTCCACGCGGAAGGTCCCCGTTTCGAGACCGGGCAGAAACAGTCGTTGGTCTTTCTTTCTTTGATTTCGAATTTCAACAATCAAACAGATAAACATAAGCTATGTCCCTGAACGCACCATCTCATGTGGTTTCCGTAGTGTAGTGGTTATCACGTTCGCCTAACACGCGAAAGGTCCCTGGTTCGAGACCGGGCGGAAACAGTCGTTGGTGTTTTTTTCTTTGATTCCGAACTTCGCAATCAAACAGATAAACATACACTATGTCCCTGAACGCACCATCTCATGTGGTTTCCGTAGTGTAGTGGTTATCACGTTCGCCTTCCACGCGGAAGGTCCCCGTTTCGAGACCGGGCGGAAACAGTCGTTGGTGTTTCTTTCTTTGATTCCGAACTTCAACAATCAAACAGATAAACATGCGCTATGTCCCTGAATGCACCATCTCATGTGGTTTCCGTAGTGTAGTGGTTATCACGTTCGCCTAACACGCGAAAGGTCCCTGGTTCGAAACCGGGCGGAAACAGTCGTTAGTGTTTCTTTCTTTGATTCCGAACTTCAACAATCAAACAGATAAACATGCGCTATGTCCCTGAACGCACCATCTCATGTGGTTTCCGTAGTGTAGTGGTTATCATGTTCGCCTCACACGCGAAAGGTCCCCGGTTCGAGACCGGGCGGAAACAGTCGTTGATGTTTCTTTCTTTGATTCCGAACTTCGCAATCAAACAGATAAACATACACTATGTCCCTGAACGCACCATCTCATGTGGTTTCAGTAGTGTAGTGGTTATCACGTTCGCGAAAGGTCCCCGGTTCGAGACCGGGCGGAAACAGTCGTTGGTCTTTCTTTCTTTGATTCCGAACTTCAACAATCAAACAGATAAACATGCGCTATGTCCCTGAACGCACCATCTCATGTGGTTTCCGTAGTGTAGTGGTTATCACGTTCGCCTCACACGCGAAAGGTCCCCGGTTCGAGACCGGGCGGAAACAGTCGTTGATTTTTCTTTCTTTGATTCCGAACTTCGCAATCAAACAGATAAACATACACTATGTCCCTGAACGCACCATCTCACGTGGTTTCCGTAGTGTAGTGGTTATCACGTTCGCCTCACACGCGAAAGGTCCCCGGTTCGAGACCGGGCGGAAACAGTCGTTGGTCTTTCTTTCTTTGATTCCGAACTTCAACAATCAAACAGATAAACATGCGCTATGTCCCTGAACGCACCATCTCATGTGGTTTCCGTAGTGTAGTGGTTATCACGTTCGCCGCACACGCGAAAGGTCCCCGGTTCGAGACCAGGCGGAAACAGTCGTTGATGTTTTTTTGTTTATTCCGAACTTCAGCAATCAAACAGATAAACATAAGCTATGTCCCTGAACGCACCATCTCATGTGGTTTCCGTAGTGTAGTGGTTATCACGTTCGCCTCACACGCGAAAGGTCCCAGGTTCGAGACCGGGCGGAAACAGTCGTTGATGTTTTTTTCTTTGATTCCGAACTTCGCAATCAAACAGATAAACATACACTATGTCCCTGAACGCACCATCTCATGTGGTTTCCGTAGTGTAGTGGTTATCACGTTCGCCTCACACGCGAAAGGTCCCCGGTTCGAGACCGGGCGGAAACAGTCGTTGATTTTTCTTTCTTTGATTCCGAACTTCAGCATTCAAACAGATATACATACGCTATGTCCCTGTAGGCACCCTCTCATGTGGTTTCCGCAGTTTAGTAGTTATCACGTTCGCCTAACACGCGAAAGGTCCCCGGTTCGAGACCGGGCGGAAACAGTCTTTGATGTTTCTCTCTTTGATTCCGAACTTCAACATTCAAACAGATATACATACGCTATGTCCCTGAACGCACCACCTTCTGTGCTTTCCGTAGTGTAGTGGTTATCACGTTAGCCTCACACGCTAAAGGTCCCCGGTTCAAGACCGGGCGGAAACAGTCGTTGGTCTTCCTTTCTTTGATTCCGAACTTCAACAATCAAACAGAGAAACATGCGATATGTCCCTGAACGCACCATCTCATGTGGTTTCCGTAGTGTAGTGGTTATCACGTTCGCCTCACACGCGAAAGGTCCCCGGTTCGAGACCGGGCGGAAACAGTCGTTGATTTTTCTTTCTTTGATTCCGAACTTCGCAATCAAACAGATAAACATACACTATGTCCCTGAACGCACCATCTCATGTGGTTTCCGTAGTGTAGTGGTTATCACGTTCGCCGCACACGCGAAAGGTCCCTGGTTCGAGACCGGGCGGAAACAGTCGTTGGTGTTTCTTTCTTTGATTCCGAACTTCAACAATCAAACAGATAAACATGCGCTATGTCCCTGCACGCACCATCTCATGTGGTTTCCGTAGTGTAGTGGTTATCACGTTAGCCTCACACGCTAAAGGTCCCCGGTTCGAGACCGGGCGGAAACAGTCGTTGGTCTTTCTTTCTTTGATTCCGAACTTCAACAATCAAACAGATAAACATACGCTATGTCCCTGAACGTACCATCTCATGAGGTTTCCGTAGTGTAGTGGTTATCACGTTCGCCTGACATGCGGAAGGTCCCTGGTTCGAGACCGGGCGGAAACAGTCGTTGATGTATCTTTCTTTGATTCCGAACTTCAACATTCAAACAGGTATACATAAACTATGTCCCTGAACGCACCATCTCATGTGGTTTCCGTATTGTAGTGGTTATCACGTTCGCCTTACACGCGAAAGGTCCCCGGTTCGAGACCGGGCGGAAACAGTCGTTGGTGTTGATTTCTTTGATTCCGAACTTCAACAATCAAACAGATAACCATACGCTATGTCCCTGAACCCACCATCTCATGCGGTTTCCTTAGTGTAGTGGTTATCACGTTCGCCTAACACTGGAAAGGTCCCCGGTTAGAGACCGGGCGGAAACAGTTTTTGATGTGTTTTTCTTTGATTCCGAACTTCAACATTCAAACAGATATACATAAACTATGTCCCTGAACGAACCATCTCATGTGGTTTCCGTATTGTAGTGGTTATCACGTTCGCCTTACACGCGAAAGGTCCCCGGTTCGAGACTGGGCGGAAACAGTCTTTGGTGTTTCTTTCTTTCATTCCGAACTTCAACAATCAAACAGATATACATAAACTATGTCCCTAAACGCACCATCTCATGTGGTTTCTGAGTGTAGTGGTTACCACGTTCGCCGCACACGCGAAAGGTCCCCGGTTCGAGACCAGGCGGAAACAGTCGTTGATGTTTTTTTGTTTATTCCGAACTTCAGCAATCAAACAGATAAACATGCGCTATGTCCCTGAACGCACCATCTCATGTGGTTTCCGTAGTGTAGTGGTTATCACGTTCGCCTCACACGCGAAAGGTCCCCGGTTCGAGACCGGGCGGAAACAGTCGTTGATTTTTCTTTCTTTGATTCCGAACTTCGCAATCAAACAGATAAACATACACTATGTCCCTGAACGCACCATCTCATGTGGTTTCCGTAGTGTAGTGGTTATCACGTTCGCCGCACACGCGAAAGGTCCCTGGTTCGAGACCGGGCGGAAACAGTCGTTGGTGTTTCTTTCTTTGATTCCGAACTTCAACAATCAAACAGATAAACATGCGCTATGTCCCTGAACGCACCATCTCATGTGGTTTCCGTAGTGTAGTGGTTATCACGTTAGCCTCACACGCTAAAGGTCCCCGGTTCGAGACCGGGCGGAAACAGTCGTTGGTCTTTCTTTCTTTGATTCCGAACTTCAACAATCAAACAGATAAACATACGCTATGTCCCTGAACGTACCATCTCATGAGGTTTCCGTAGTGTAGTGGTTATCACGTTCGCCTGACATGCGGAAGGTCCCTGGTTCGAGACCGGGCGGAAACAGTCGTTGATGTATCTTTCTTTGATTCCGAACTTCAACATTCAAACAGGTATACATAAACTATGTCCCTGAACGCACCATCTCATGTGGTTTCCGTATTGTAGTGGTTATCACGTTCGCCTTACACGCGAAAGGTCCCCGGTTCGAGACCGGGCGGAAACAGTCGTTGGTGTTGATTTCTTTGATTCCGAACTTCAACAATCAAACAGATAACCATTCTTTGAATCCGGCGTGATGCTTTGCTTTTGTGCGTGAATGCCATATGGTGCTGGATATATTGCGCTGGATATACTCTATGTCCCTGAACACACCATCTCCTGTGGATTCCGTAGTGTAGTGGTTATCACGTTCGCCTAACACGCGGAAGGTCCCTGGTTCGAGACCGGGCTGAAACAGTCGTTGATGTTTCTTTCTTTGATTCCGAACTTCAACATTCAAACAGATATACATAAACTATGTCCCTGAACGCACCATCTCATGTGGTTTCCGTAGTGTAGTGGTTATCACGTTCGCCTAACACGCGGAAGGTCCCTGGTTCGAGACCGGGCTGAAACAGTCGTTGATGTTTCTTTCTTTGATTCCGAACTTCAACATTCAAACAGATATACATAAACTATGTCCCTGAACGCACCATCTCATGTGGTTTCCGTAGTGTAGTGGTTATCACGTTCGCCGCACACGCGAAAGGTCCCCGGTTCGAGACCAGGCGGAAACAGTCGTTGATGTTTTTTTGTTTATTCCGAACTTCAGCAATCAAACAGATAAACATAAGCTATGTCCCTGAACGCACCATCTCATGAGGTTTCCGTAGTGTAGTGGTTATCACGTTCGCCTCACACGCGAAAGGTCCCCTGTTCGACAACGGGTGGAAACAGTCGTTGGTGTTTTTTTCTTTGATTCCGAACTTCAACAATCAAACAGATAAACATACGCTGTGTCCCTGAACGCACCATCTCATGCGGTTTCCTTAGTGTAGTGGTTATCACGTTCGCCTAACACTGGAAAGGTCCCCGGTTAGAGACCGGGCGGAAACAGTTTTTGATGTGTTTTTCTTTGATTCCGAACTTCAACATTCAAACAGATATACATAAACTATGTCCCTGAACGCACCATCTCATGTGGTTTCCGTATTGTAGTGGTTATCACGTTCGCCTTACACGCGAAAGGTCCCCGGTTCGAGACCGGGCGGAAACAGTCTTTGGTGTTTCTTTCTTTCATTCCGAACTTCAACAATCAAACAGATATACATAAACTATGTCCCTAAACGCACCATCTCATGTGGTTTCTGAGTTTAGAGGTTATCACGTTCGCCTTACACGCGAAAGGTCCCCGGTTCGAGACCGGGCGGAAACAGTCGTTGGTGTTTATTTCTTTGATTCCGAACTTCAACAATCAAACAGATAACCATACGCTATGTCCCTGAACGCACCATCTCATGCGGTTTCCTTAGTGTAGTGGTTATCACGTTCGCCTAACACTGGAAAGGTCCCCGGTTAGAGACCGGGCGGAAACAGTTTTTGATGTGTTTTTCTTTGATTCCGAACTTCAACATTCAAACAGATATACATAAACTATGTCCCTGAACGCACCATCTCATGTGGTTTCCGTATTGTAGTGGTTATCACGTTCGCCTTACACGCGAAAGGTCCCCGGTTCGAGACTGGGCGGAAACAGTCTTTGGTGTTTCTTTCTTTCATTCCGAACTTCAACAATCAAACAGATAAACATACGCTATGTCCCTGAACGCACCATCTCATGCGGTTTCCTTAGTGTAGTGGTTATCACGTTCGCCTAACACTGGAAAGGTCCCCGGTTAGAGACCGGGCGGAAAAAGTTTTTGATGTGTTTTTCTTTGATTCCGAACTTCAACATTCAAACAGATATACATAAACTATGTCCCTGAACGCACCATCTCATGTGGTTTCCGTATTGTAGTGGTTATCACGTTTGCCTTACACGCGAAAGGTCCCCGGTTCGAGACCGGGCGGAAACAGTCTTTGGTGTTTCTTTCTTTCATTCCGAACTTCAACAATCAAACAGATATACATAAACTATGTCCCTAAACGCACCATCTCATGTGGTTTCTGAGTGTAGAGGTTATCACGTTCGCCTTACACGCGAAAGGTCCCCGGTTCGAGACTGGGCGGAAACAGTCTTTGGTGTTTCTTTCTTTCATTCCGAACTTCAACAATCAAACAGATATACATAAACTATGTCCCTAAACGCACCATCTCATGTGGTTTCTGAGTGTAGAGGTTATCACGTTCGCCTTACACGCGAAAGGTCCCCGGTTCGAGACCGGGCGGAAACAGTCGTTGGTGTTTTTTCCTTTGATTCCGAACTTCAACAATCAAACAGATAAACATACGCTATGTCCCTGAACGCACCATCTCATGTGGTTTCCGTAGTGTAGTGGTTATCACGTTCGCCTAACACGCGAAAGGTCCCCGGTTCGAGACCGGGCGGAAACAGTCTTTGATGTCTTTTTCTTTGAATCCGGCGTGATGCTTTGTTTTTGTGCGTGAATGCCATATGGTGCTGGATATATTGCGCTGGATATACTCTATGTCCCTGAACACACCATCTCCTGTGGATTCCGTAGTGTAGTGGTTATCACGTTCGCCTAACACGCGGAAGGTCCCTGGTTCGAGACCGGGCTGAAACAGTCGTTGATGTTTCTTTCTTTGATTCCGAACTTCAACATTCAAACAGATATACATAAACTATGTCCCTGAACGCACCATCTCATGTGGTTTCCGTATTGTAGTGGTTATCACGTTCGCCTTACACGCGAAAGGTCCCCGGTTCGAGACCGGGCGGAAACAGTTGTTGGTGTTTCTTTCTTTGATTCCGAACTTCAACAATCAAACAGATAAACATACGCTATGTCCCTGAACGCACCATCTCATGAGGTTTCCGTAGTGTAGTGGTTATCACGTTCGCCTCACACGCGAAAGGTCCCCTGTTCGACAACGGGTGGAAACAGTCGTTGGTGTTTTTTTCTTTGATTCCGAACTTCAACAATCAAACAGATAAACATACGCTGTGTCCCTGAACGCACCATCTCATGCGGTTTCCTTAGTGTAGTGGTTATCACGTTCGCCTAACACTGGAAAGGTCCCCGGTTAGAGACCGGGCGGAAACAGTTTTTGATGTGTTTTTCTTTGATTCCGAACTTCAACATTCAAACAGATATACATAAACTATGTCCCTGAACGCACCATCTCATGTGGTTTCCGTATTGTAGTGGTTATCACGTTCGCCTTACACGCGAAAGGTCCCCGGTTCGAGACCGGGCGGAAACAGTCTTTGGTGTTTCTTTCTTTCATTCCGAACTTCAACAATCAAACAGATATACATAAACTATGTCCCTGAACGCACCATCTCATGTGGTTTCTGAGTTTAGAGGTTATCACGTTCGCCTTACACGCGAAAGGTCCCCGGTTCGAGCCCGGGCGGAAACAGTCGTTGGTGTTTTTTTCTTTGATTCCGAACTTCAACAATCAAACAGATAAACATACGCTATGTCCCTGAACGCACCATCTCATGTGGTTTCCGTAGTGTAGTGGTTATCACGTTCGCCTAACACGCGAAAGGTCCCCGGTTCGAGACCGGGCGGAAACAGTCTTTGATGTCTTTTTCTTTGAATCCGGCGTGATGCTTTGTTTTTGTGCGTGAATACCATATGGTGCTGGATATATTGCGCTGGATATACTCTATGTCCCTGAACACACCATCTCCTGTGGTTTCCGTAGTGTAGTGGTTATCACGTTCGCCTAACATGCGGAAGGTCCCTGGTTCGAGACCGGGCGGAAACAGTCATTGATGTTTCTTTCTTTGATTCCGAACTTCAACATTCAAACAGGTATACATAAACTATGTCCCTGAACGCACCATCTCATGTGGTTTCCGTATTGTAGTGGTTATCACGTTCGCCTTACACGCGAAAGGTCCCCGGTTCGAGACCGGGCGGAAACAGTCGTTGGTGTTTATTTCTTTGATTCCGAACTTCAACAATCAAACAGATAACCATACGCTATGTCCCTGAACGCACCATCTCATGCGGTTTCCTTAGTGTAGTGGTTATCACGTTCGCCTAACACTGGAAAGGTCCCCGGTTAGAGACCGGGCGGAAACAGTTTTTGATGTGTTTTTCTTTGATTCCGAACTTCAACATTCAAACAGATATACATAAACTATGTCCCTGAACGCACCATCTCATGTGGTTTCCGTATTGTAGTGGTTATCACGTTCGCCTTACACGCGAAAGGTCCCCGGTTCGAGACTGGGCGGAAACAGTCTTTGGTGTTTCTTTCTTTCATTCCGAACTTCAACAATCAAACAGATAAACATACGCTATGTCCCTGAACGCACCATCTCATGTGGTTTCCTTAGTGTAGTGGTTATCACGTTCGCCTAACACTGGAAAGGTCCCCGGTTAGAGACCGGGCGGAAACAGTCTTTGATGTCTTTTTCTTTGAATCCGGCGTGATGCTTTGTTTTTGTGCGTGAATGCCATATGGTGCTGGATATATTGCGCTGGATATACTCTATGTCCCTGAACACACCATCTCCTGTGGTTTCCGTAGTGTAGTGGTTATCACGTTCGCCTAACATGCGGAAGGTCCCTGGTTTGAGACCGGGCGGAAACAGTCATTGATGTTTCTTTCTTTGATTCCGAACTTCAACATTCAAACAGGTATACATAAACTATGTCCCTGAACGCACCATCTCATGCGGTTTCCTTAGTGTAGTGGTTATCACGTTCGCCTAACACTGGAAAGGTCCCCGGTTAGAGACCGGGCGGAAACAGTTTTTGATGTGTTTTTCTTTGATTCCGAACTTCAACATTCAAACAGATATACATAAACTATGTCCCTGAACGCACCATCTCATGTGGTTTCCGTATTGTAGTGGTTATCACGTTCGCCTTACACGCGAAAGGTCCCCGGTTCGAGACTGGGCGGAAACAGTCTTTGGTGTTTCTTTCTTTCATTCCGAACTTCAACAATCAAACAGATATACATAAACTATGTCCCTAAACGCACCATCTCATGTGGTTTCTGAGTGTAGAGGTTATCACGTTCGCCTTACACGCGAAAGGTCCCCGGTTCGAGACCGGGCGGAAACAGTCGTTGGTGTTTCTTTCTTTGATTCCGAACTTCAACAATCAAACAGATAAACATACGCTATGTCCCTGAACGCACCATCTCATGCGGTTTCCTTAGTGTAGTGGTTATCACGTTCGCCTAACACTGGAAAGGTCCCCGGTTAGAGACCGGGCGGAAACAGTTTTTGATGTGTTTTTCTTTGATTCCGAACTTCAACATTCAAACAGATATACATAAACTATGTCCCTGAACGCACCATCTCATGTGGTTTCCGTATTGTAGTGGTTATCACGTTTGCCTTACACGCGAAAGGTCCCCGGTTCGAGACCGGGCGGAAACAGTCTTTGGTGTTTCTTTCTTTCATTCCGAACTTCAACAATCAAACAGATATACATAAACTATGTCCCTAAACGCACCATCTCATGTGGTTTCTGAGTGTAGAGGTTATCACGTTCGCCTTACACGCGAAAGGTCCCCGGTTCGAGACCGGGCGGAAACAGTCGTTGGTGTTTTTTTCTTTGATTCCGAACTTCAACAATCAAACAGATAAACATACGCTATGTCCCTGAACGCACCATCTCATGTGGTTTCCGTAGTGTAGTGGTTATCACGTTCGCCTAACACGCGAAAGGTCCCCGGTTCGAGACCGGGCGGAAACAGTCTTTGATGTCTTTTTCTTTGAATCCGGCGTGATGCTTTGTTTTTGTGCGTGAATGCCATATGGTGCTGGATATATTGCGCTGGATATACTCTATGTCCCTGAACACACCATCTCCTGTGGTTTCCGTAGTGTAGTGGTTATCACGTTCGCCTAACATGCGGAAGGTCCCTGGTTCGAGACCGGGCGGAAACAGTCGTTGATGTTTCTTTCTTTGATTCTTCAACAATCAAACAGATAAACATAAGCTATGTCCCTGAACGCACCATCTCATGTGGTTTCCGTAGTGTAGTGGTTATCACGTTCGCCTCACACGCGAAAGGTCCCCGGTTCGAGCCCGGCGGAAACAGTCGTTGGTGTTTTTTTCTTAGATTCCGAACCTCGCAATCAAACAGATAAACATACACTATGTCCCTGAACGCACCATCTCATGTGGTTTCCGTAGTGTAGTGGTTATCACGTTCGCCTAACATGCGGAAGGTCCCTGGTTCGAGACCGGGCGGAAACAGTCATTGATGTTTCTTTCTTTGATTCCGAACTTCAACATTCAAACAGGTATACATAAACTATGTCCCTGAACGCACCATCTCATGTGGTTTCCGTATTGTAGTGGTTATCACGTTCGCCTTACACGCAAAAGGTCCCCGGTTCGAGACCGGGCGGAAACAGTCGTTGGTGTTTATTTCTTTGATTCCGAACTTCAACAATCAAACAGATAACCATACGCTATGTCCCTGAACGCACCATCTCATGCGGTTTCCTTAGTGTAGTGGTTATCACGTTCGCCTAACACTGGAAAGGTCCCCGGTTAGAGACCGGGCGGAAACAGTTTTTGATGTGTTTTTCTTTGATTCCGAACTTCAACATTCAAACAGATATACATAAACTATGTCCCTGAACGCACCATCTCATGTGGTTTCCGTATTGTAGTGGTTATCACGTTCGCCTTACACGCGAAAGGTCCCCGGTTCGAGACTGGGCGGAAACAGTCTTTGGTGTTTCTTTCTTTCATTCCGAACTTCAACAATCAAACAGATATACATAAACTATGTCCCTAAACGCACCATCTCATGTGGTTTCTGAGTGTAGAGGTTATCACGTTCGCCTTACACGCGAAATGTCCCCGGTTCGAGACCGGGCGGAAACAGTCGTTGGTGTTTCTTTCTTTGATTCCGAACTTCAACAATCAAACAGATAAACATACGCTATGTCCCTGAACGCACCATCTCATGCGGTTTCCTTAGTGTAGTGGTTATCACGTTCGCCTAACACTGGAAAGGTCCCCGGTTAGAGACCGGGCGGAAACAGTTTTTGATGTGTTTTTCTTTGATTCCGAACTTCAACATTCAAACAGATATACATAAACTATGTCCCTGAACGCACCATCTCATGTGGTTTCCGTATTGTAGTGGTTATCACGTTTGCCTTACACGCGAAAGGTCCCCGGTTCGAGACCGGGCGGAAACAGTCTTTGGTGTTTCTTTCTTTCATTCCGAACTTCAACAATCAAACAGATATACATAAACTATGTCCCTAAACGCACCATCTCATGTGGTTTCTGAGTGTAGAGGTTATCACGTTCGCCTTACACGCGAAAGGTCCCCGGTTCGAGACCGGGCGGAAACAGTCGTTGGTGTTTTTTTCTTTGATTCCGAACTTCAACAATCAAACAGATAAACATACGCTATGTCCCTGAACGCACCATCTCATGTGGTTTCCGTAGTGTAGTGGTTATCACGTTCGCCTAACACGCGAAAGGTCCCCGGTTCGAGACCGGGCGGAAACAGTCTTTGATGTCTTTTTCTTTGAATCCGGCGTGATGCTTTGTTTTTGTGCGTGAATGCCATATGGTGCTGGATATATTGCGCTGGATATACTCTATGTCCCTGAACACACCATCTCCTGTGGTTTCCGTAGTGTAGTGGTTATCACGTTCGCCTAACATGCGGAAGGTCCCTGGTTTGAGACCGGGCGGAAACAGTCATTGATGTTTCTTTCTTTGATTCCGAACTTCAACATTCAAACAGGTATACATAAACTATGTCCCTGAACGCACCATCTCATGCGGTTTCCTTAGTGTAGTGGTTATCACGTTCGCCTAACACTGGAAAGGTCCCCGGTTAGAGACCGGGCGGAAACAGTTTTTGATGTGTTTTTCTTTGATTCCGAACTTCAACATTCAAACAGATATACATAAACTATGTCCCTGAACGCACCATCTCATGTGGTTTCCGTATTGTAGTGGTTATCACGTTCGCCTTACACGCGAAAGGTCCCCGGTTCGAGACTGGGCGGAAACAGTCTTTGGTGTTTCTTTCTTTCATTCCGAACTTCAACAATCAAACAGATATACATAAACTATGTCCCTAAACGCACCATCTCATGTGGTTTCTGAGTGTAGAGGTTATCACGTTCGCCTTACACGCGAAAGGTCCCCGGTTCGAGACCGGGCGGAAACAGTCGTTGGTGTTTCTTTCTTTGATTCCGAACTTCAACAATCAAACAGATAAACATACGCTATGTCCCTGAACGCACCATCTCATGCGGTTTCCTTAGTGTAGTGGTTATCACGTTCGCCTAACACTGGAAAGGTCCCCGGTTAGAGACCGGGCGGAAACAGTTTTTGATGTGTTTTTCTTTGATTCCGAACTTCAACATTCAAACAGATATACATAAACTATGTCCCTGAACGCACCATCTCATGTGGTTTCCGTATTGTAGTGGTTATCACGTTTGCCTTACACGCGAAAGGTCCCCGGTTCGAGACCGGGCGGAAACAGTCTTTGGTGTTTCTTTCTTTCATTCCGAACTTCAACAATCAAACAGATATACATAAACTATGTCCCTAAACGCACCATCTCATGTGGTTTCTGAGTGTAGAGGTTATCACGTTCGCCTTACACGCGAAAGGTCCCCGGTTCGAGACCGGGCGGAAACAGTCGTTGGTGTTTTTTTCTTTGATTCCGAACTTCAACAATCAAACAGATAAACATACGCTATGTCCCTGAACGCACCATCTCATGTGGTTTCCGTAGTGTAGTGGTTATCACGTTCGCCTAACACGCGAAAGGTCCCCGGTTCGAGACCGGGCGGAAACAGTCTTTGATGTCTTTTTCTTTGAATCCGGCGTGATGCTTTGTTTTTGTGCGTGAATGCCATATGGTGCTGGATATATTGCGCTGGATATACTCTATGTCCCTGAACACACCATCTCCTGTGGTTTCCGTAGTGTAGTGGTTATCACGTTCGCCTAACATGCGGAAGGTCCCTGGTTTGAGACCGGGCGGAAACAGTCATTGATGTTTCTTTCTTTGATTCCGAACTTCAACATTCAAACAGGTATACATAAACTATGTCCCTGAACGCACCATCTCATGCGGTTTCCTTAGTGTAGTGGTTATCACGTTCGCCTAACACTGGAAAGGTCCCCGGTTAGAGACCGGGCGGAAACAGTTTTTGATGTGTTTTTCTTTGATTCCGAACTTCAACATTCAAACAGATATACATAAACTATGTCCCTGAACGCACCATCTCATGTGGTTTCCGTATTGTAGTGGTTATCACGTTCGCCTTACACGCGAAAGGTCCCCGGTTCGAGACTGGGCGGAAACAGTCTTTGGTGTTTCTTTCTTTCATTCCGAACTTCAACAATCAAACAGATATACATAAACTATGTCCCTAAACGCACCATCTCATGTGGTTTCTGAGTGTAGAGGTTATCACGTTCGCCTTACACGCGAAAGGTCCCCGGTTCGAGACCGGGCGGAAACAGTCGTTGGTGTTTCTTTCTTTGATTCCGAACTTCAACAATCAAACAGATAAACATACGCTATGTCCCTGAACGCACCATCTCATGCGGTTTCCTTAGTGTAGTGGTTATCACGTTCGCCTAACACTGGAAAGGTCCCCGGTTAGAGACCGGGCGGAAACAGTTTTTGATGTGTTTTTCTTTGATTCCGAACTTCAACATTCAAACAGATATACATAAACTATGTCCCTGAACGCACCATCTCATGTGGTTTCCGTATTGTAGTGGTTATCACGTTTGCCTTACACGCGAAAGGTCCCCGGTTCGAGACCGGGCGGAAACAGTCTTTGGTGTTTCTTTCTTTCATTCCGAACTTCAACAATCAAACAGATATACATAAACTATGTCCCTAAACGCACCATCTCATGTGGTTTCTGAGTGTAGAGGTTATCACGTTCGCCTTACACGCGAAAGGTCCCCGGTTCGAGACCGGGCGGAAACAGTCGTTGGTGTTTTTTTCTTTGATTCCGAACTTCAACAATCAAACAGATAAACATACGCTATGTCCCTGAACGCACCATCTCATGTGGTTTCCGTAGTGTAGTGGTTATCACGTTCGCCTAACACGCGAAAGGTCCCCGGTTCGAGACCGGGCGGAAACAGTCTTTGATGTCTTTTTCTTTGAATCCGGCGTGATGCTTTGTTTTTGTGCGTGAATGCCATATGGTGCTGGATATATTGCGCTGGATATACTCTATGTCCCTGAACACACCATCTCCTGTGGTTTCCGTAGTGTAGTGGTTATCACGTTCGCCTAACATGCGGAAGGTCCCTGGTTCGAGACCGGGCGGAAACAGTCGTTGATGTTTCTTTCTTTGATTCTTCAACAATCAAACAGATAAACATAAGCTATGTCCCTGAACGCACCATCTCATGTGGTTTCCGTAGTGTAGTGGTTATCACGTTCGCCTCACACGCGAAAGGTCCCCGGTTCGAGCCCGGCGGAAACAGTCGTTGGTGTTTTTTTCTTAGATTCCGAACCTCGCAATCAAACAGATAAACATACACTATGTCCCTGAACGCACCATCTCATGTGGTTTCCGTAGTGTAGTGGTTATCACGTTCGCCTAACACGCGAAAGGTCCCCGGTTTGAGACCGGGCGGAAACAGTCGTTGGTGTTTCTTTCTTTGATTCCGAACTTCAACAATCAAACAGATAAACATGCGCTATGTCCCTGAACGCACCATCTCATGTGGTTTCGTAGTGTAGTGGTTATCACGTTCGCCTCACACGCGAAAGGTCCCCGAGACCGGGCGGAAACAGTCGTTGATGGTTCCTTAACACACCATCTCATGTGGTTTCCGTAGTGTAGTGGTTATCCAGTTCGCGAAAGGTCCCTGGTTCGAGCCCGGGCGGAAACAGTCGTTGGTGTTTCTTTAACTGATGCCCTTAGAATGTCTTATGAATCTAATTTAGAAAAAATTCTGAATTTTATATCAATGTACATTTTCTCACTGTCGTGCCCCTTCATATGACTGCAGTTAGAATTTCATGACTTTTTGCAAAATATTTTGGGATTCTTTTCAGACGCGGAAGTTTTTAAAAAGTTTTTTCCATTACTTCGACAAGTATGGAGTGAACCCCATGCAGGCTTAGCCTACACCACCAAATACAAAGGCTCCACTTGGTGGAGTTGAACCCGAGGCATCTATCTGGGAGGCGAGAGTGCTAACAACTACACAACTGTACCATGTAAACTTCTGCCGTTAGAATGTCTTATGAATCCAATTCAGAAAAAAATCCTGATTTTTATTCAAATGTAGGTTTTCTCTCCGTCGTGCGTCTTGATATGACTACAGTTAGAATTTAATGACTTTTTGCAAAATATTTTGGGATTAATTTCAGACGCGGAAGTTTTGAAAAAGTTTTTTTCATTACTTTTACAAGTACGGAGTGAACCCCATGCAGGCTAAGGCTACACCACCTAACACACAGGCAACACTGGGTGGAGTCGAACCCGAGGCATCTGTCTGGGAGGCGAGAGTGCTAACCACTACACCACTGTACCGTGTAAACTGCTGCCGTTAGAATGTCTTAGAAATCCAATTTAGAAAAAATTCAGATTTTATTCAAAAGTACGTTTTCTCACCGTCGTGCGTCTTGACATGACTATAGTGAGAATTTTATGAATTTTTGCAAAACATTGTGGGATTCTTTTCAGACGCGGAAGTTTTAAAAAGGTTTTTCCCATTACTTTGACAAGTATGGAGTGAACCCCATGCAGGCTAAGCCTACAGCACCTAACACACAGGCTCCACTGGGTGGAGCTGAACCCGAGGCATCTGTCTGGGAGGCGAGAGTGCTAACCACTACCTTACTGTACCGTGTCAACTGATGCCGTTAGAATGTCTTATGACTCCAATTTAGAAAAAATTCTGATTTTTATATCGATGTACATTTTCTTACTGTCGTGCCCCTTCATATGACTGCAGTTAGAATTTCATGACTTTTTGCAAAATATTTTGGGATTCTTTTCAGACGCGGAAGTTTTTAAAAAGTTTTTTCCATTACTTTGACAAGTATGGAGTGAAACCCATCCAGGCTTAGCCTACACCACCTAACATACAGGTGCCACTCGGTGGAGTTGAACCCGAGGCGAGAGTGCTAACCACTACACCACTGTACCGTGTCAACTGATGCCTTTAGAATGTCTAATGAATCCAATTTAGAAAAAATCCTGATTTTTATTCAAATGTACGTTTTCTCACCGTCGTGAGCCTTGATATGACTACAGTTAGAATTTTATAACTTTTTGCAAAACATTTTGGGATTTTTTTCAGACGCGGAAGTTTTAAAAAGGTTTTTTCCATTACTTTGACAAGTATGGAGTGAACCCCATGCGGGCTTAGCTTGCACCACTTAACACACAGGCTCCACTGCGTGGAGTCGAACACGAGGCATCTGTCTGGGAGGCGAGAGTTCTAACCACTACACCACCGTACCGTGTCAACTGATGCCGTTAGAATGTCTTATGACTCCAATTTAGAAAAAATTCTGAATTTTATATCAGTGTACATTTACTCACTGTCGTGCCCCTTAATATGACTGCAGTTATAATTTCATGACTTTTTGCAAAATATATTGGGATTCTTTTCAGACGCGGAAGTTTTAAAAACGTTTTTTCCATTACTTTGACAAGTATGGAGTGAACCCCATGCAGGCTAAGCCTAGGTGGAGTCGAACCCGAGGCGTCTGTCTGGGAAGCGAGAGTGCTAACCACTACACCACTGTACCGTGTCAACTGATGCCTTTAGAATGTCTTATGAATCCAATTTAGAAAAAATCCTGATTTTTATTCAAATGTACGTTTTCTCACCGTCGTGAGCCTTGATATGACTACAGTGAGAATTTTATAACTTTTTGCAAAACATTTTGGGATTTTTTTCAGACGCGGAAGTTTTAAAAAGGTTTTTTCCATTACTTTGACAAGTATGGAGAGAACCCCATGCAGGCTTAGCCTGCACCACCTGACACACAGGCTCCACTAGGTGGAGTCGAACCCAAGGCATCTGTCTGGGAGGCGAGAGTGCTAACCACTACACCACTGTACCGTGTCAACTGATGCCGTTAGAATGTCTTATGAATCCAATTTAGAAAAAATCCTGATTTTTATTCAAATGTAGGTTTTCTAACCGTCGTGCGCCTTGATATGACTACAGTGAGAATTTTATGACTTTTTGCAAAATATTTTGGGATTAATTTCAGACGCGGAAGTTTTAAAAAAGTTTTTTCCATTACTTTCACAAGTACGGAGTGAACCCCATGCAGGCTTAGCCTACACCACCTAACACACAGGTGCGACTCGGTGGAGTTGAACCCGAGGCATCTATCTGGGAGGCGAGAGTGCTAACCACTACATTGCTGTACCGTGTCAACTGATGCTGTTAGAATGTCTTATGACTCCAATTTAGAAAAAATTCTGACTTTTATATCAATGTACATTTTCTCACTGCCGTGCTCCTTCATATGACTGCAGTTAGAATTTCATGACTTTTTGCAAAATATTTTGGGATTCTTTTCAGAAGCGGAAGTTTTTAAAAAGTTTTTTCCATTACTTTGACAAGTATGGAGTGAACCCCATGCAGGCTTAGCCTACACCACCAAATACACAGGCGCCACTTGGTGGAGTTGAACCCGAGGCATCTATCTGGGAGGCGAGAGTGCTAACAACTACACAACTGTACCATGTAAACTTCTGCCGCTAGAATGTCTTAGAAATCCAATTTAGAAAAAATTCGGATTTTATTCTAAAGTACGTTTTCTCACCGTCGTGCCCCTTCATATGACTACAGTTAGAATTTAATGACTTTTTGCAAAATATTTGGAGATTAATTTCAGACGCCGAAGTTTTAAAAAAGTTTTTCCCATTACTTTGACAAGTATGGGGTGAACCCCATGCAGGCTTAGCTGCATCACCTAACACACAGGCTCCACTGGGTGGAGTTGAACCCGAGGCATCTGTCTGTGAGGTAAGAGTGCTAACAACTACACCACTGTACCGTGTCAGCTGATGCCGTTAGAATGTCTTATGACTCCAATGTAGCAAAAATTCTGATTTTATTCAAAAGTACGTTTTCTCACCGTCGTGCGCCTTGACATGACTACAGTGAGAATTTTATGACTTTTTGCAAAATATTTTGGGATTCTTTTCAGAAGCGGAAGTTTAAAAAAAAAAAAATCCATTGCTTTGACAAGTATGGAGTGAACCCCATGCAGGCTTAGCCTGTCACAACTAACACACAGGCTCCACTGGGTGGAGTCGAACCCGAGGCATCTGTCTGGGAGGCTAGAGTGCTAACCACTACACTACCGTACCATGTCAACTGCTGCCGTTTGAATGTCTTAGAAATCCAATTTAGAAAAAATTCAGATTTTATTCAAAAGTACGTTTCTCACCGTCGTGCGTCTTGACATGACTATAGTGAGAATTTTATGAATTTTTGCAAAACATTTTGGGATTCTTTTCAGATCCGAAAGTTTAAAAAAAGTTTTTTCCATTACTTTGACAAGTATGGAGTGAACCCCATGCAGGCTAAGCCTAGGTGGAGTTGAACCCGAGGCATCTGTCTGCAAGGCGAGAGTGCTAACCAATACACCACTGTACCATGTCATCTGATGCCGTTAGAATGTCTTATGAATCCAATTTAGAAAAAATCCTGATTTTTATATCAATGTACATTTTCTCACTGTCGTGCCCCTTCATATGACTGCAGTTAGAATTTCATCACTTTTTGCAAAATATTTTGGGATTCTTTTCAGACAAGGAAGTTTAAAAAAAAAGATTCCATTACTTTTAAAATTTTTGAGTGAACCCCATGCAGGCTTAGCTGCATCTCCTAACACACAGGCTCAAATGGGTGGAGTTGAACCCGAGGCATATGTCTTTGAGGCGAGAGTGCTAACAACTACACCACTGTACCGTGTCATCTGATGCCGTTAGAATGTCTTATGACTCCAATTTAGCAAAAATTCAGATTTTTATTCAAATGTACGTTTTCTCACCGTTGTGCGCCTTGATATGACTACAGTGAGAATTTTATGACTTTTTGCAAAATATTTTGGGATTCTTTTCAGAAGCGGAAGTTTAAAAAAAAAAATTTCCATTACTTTGACAAGTATGGAGTGAACCCCATGCAGGCTTAGCCTGTCACAACTAACACACAGGCTCCACTGGGTGGAGTCGAACCCGAGGCATCTGTCTGGGAGGCGAGAGTGCTAACGACTACACCACTGTACCGTGTAAACTGCTGCTGTTAGAATGTCTTAGAAATCCAATTTAGAAAAAATTCGGATTTTATTCAAAAGTACGTTTTCTCACCGTCGTGCCCCTTCATATGACTACAGTTAGAATTGAATGACTTTTTGCAAAATATTTTGGGATTAATTTCAGACGCGGAAGTTTTAAAAAGGTTTTTTCTATTACTTTGAGAAGTATGGAGTGAACCCCATGCAGGCTAAGCCTACACCACCTAACACACAGGCTCCACTGGGTGGAGTTGAACCCGAGACATCTGTCTGGGAGGCGAGAGTGCTAACCACTACATTACTGTACCTTGTCAACTGATGCCGTTAGAATGTCTTATGACTCCAATTTAGAAAAAATCCTGATTTTTATTCAAATGTAGGTTTTCTCACCGTCGTGCGTCTTGACATGACTATAGTGAGAATTTTATGAATTTTTGCAAAACATTGTGGGATTCTTTTCAGACACGAAAGTTTTAAAAAAGTTTTTTCCATTACTTTGACAAGTATGGAGGGAACCCCATGCAGGCTTAGCCTACACCACCTGACACACAGGCTCCACTAGGTGGAGTCGAACCCGAGGCATCTGTCTGGGAGGCGAGAGTGCTAACCACTACACCACTGTACCGTGTCAACTGATGCTGTTAGAATGTCTTATGACTCCAATTTAGAAAAAATTCTGACTTTTATATCAATGTACATTTTCTCACTGCCGTGCTCCTTCATATGACTGCAGTTAGAATTTCATGACTTTTTGCAAAATATTTTGGGATTCTTTTCAGAAGCGGAAGTTTTTAAAAAGTTTTTTCCATTACTTTGACAAGTATGGAGTGAACCCCATGCAGGCTTAGCCTACACCACCAAATACACAGGCGCCACTTGGTGGAGTTGAACCCGAGGCATCTATCTGGGAGGCGAGAGTGCTAACAACTACACAACTGTACCATGTAAACTTCTGCCGTTAGAATGTCTTAGAAATCCAATTTAGAAAAAATTCGGATTTTATTCTAAAGTACGTTTTCTCACCGTCGTGCCCCTTCATATGACTACAGTTAGAATTTAATGACTTTTTGCAAAATATTTTGGGATTCTTTTCAGACGCCGAAGTTTTAAAAAAGTTTTTCCCATTGCTTTGACAAGTATGGAGTGAACCCCATGCAGGCTTAGCTGCATCACCTAACACACAGGCTCCACTGGGTGGAGTTGAACCCGAGGCATCTGTCTGTGAGGCAAGAGTGCTAACAACTACACCACTGTACCATGTCAACTGCTGCCGTTTGAATGTCTTAGAAATCCAATTTAGAAAAAATTCAGATTTTATTCAAAAGTACGTTTCTCACCGTCGTGCGTCTTGACATGGCTATAGTGAGAATTTTATGAATTTTTGCAAAACATTTTGGGATTCTTTTCAGATGCGAAAGTTTAAAAAAAGTTTTTTCCATTACTTTGACAAGTATGGAGTGAACCCCATGCCGGCTAAGCCTACACCACCTAACACACAGGCTCCACTGGGTGGAGTTGAACCCGAGGCATCTGTCTGCGAGGCGAGAGTGCTAACCAATACACCACTGTACCGTGTCAACTGATGCCGTTAGAATGTCTTATGAATCCAATTTAGAAAAAATCCTGATTTTTATATCAATGTACATTTTCTCACTGTCGTGCCCCTTCATATGACTGCAGTTAGAATTTCATGACTTTTTGCAAAATATTTTGGGATTCTTTTCAGACAAGGAAGTTTAAAAAAAAAGATTCCATTACTTTTAAAATTTTTGAGTGAACCCCATGCAGGCTTAGCTGCATCACCTAACACACAGGCTCAACTGGGTGGAGTTGAACCCGAGGCGTCTGTCTGGGAGGCGAGAGTGCTAACCACTACACCACTGTACCGTGTCAACTGATGCCGTTAGAATGTCTTATGAATCCAATTTAGAAAAAATCCTGATTTTTATTCAAATGTAGGTTTTCTCACCGTCGTGTGCCTTGATATGACTACAGTGAGAATTTTCTGACTTTTTGCAAAATATTTTAGGATTAATTTCAGACGCGGAAGTTTTAAAAAAGTGTTTTCCATTACTTTGACAAGTATGGAGTGAACCCCATGCAGGCTTAGCCTGCACCACCTAACACACAGGCTCCACTGGGTGGAGTCTAACCCGAGGCATCTGTCTGCGAGGCGAGAGTGCTAACCAATACACCACTGTACCGTGTCAACTGATGCCGTTAGAATGTCTTATGAATCCAATTGAGAAAAAATCCTGATTTTTATTCAAATGTACGTTTTCTCACCGTCGTGAGCCTTGATATGACTACAGTTAGAATTTTATAACTTTTTGCAAAACATTTTGGGATTTTTTTCAGACGCGGAAGTTTTAAAAAGGTTTTTTCCATTACTTTGACAAGTATGGAGTGAACCCCATGCAGGCTAAGCCTAGGTGGAGTCGAACCCGAGGCGTCTGTCTGGGAAGCGAGAGTGCTAACCACTACACCACTGTACCGTGTCAACTGATGCCTTTAGAATGTCTTATGAATCCAATTTAGAAAAAATCCAGATTTTTATTCAAATGTACGCTTTCTCACCGTCTTGAGCCTTGATATGACTACAGTGAGAATTTTATAACTTTTTGCAAAATATTTTGGGATTCATTTCAGACGCTGAAGTTTTAAAAAAGTTTTTTCCATTACTTTGACTAGTATGGAGTGAACCCTATGCGGGCTTAGCTTGCGCCACTTAACACACAGGCTCCACTGGGTGGAGTCGAACACGAGGCATCTGTCTGGGAGGCGAGAGTTCTAACCACTACACCACCGTACCGTGTCAACTGATGCCGTTAGAATGTCTTATGACTCCAATTTAGAAAAAATTCTGAATTTTATATCAATGTACATTTACTCACTGTCGTGCCCCTTAATATGACTGCAGTTATAATTTCATGACTTTTTGCAAAATATATTGGGATTCTTTTCAGACGCGGAAGTTTTAAAAAGGTTTTTTCCATTACTTTGACAAGTATGTAGTGAACCCCATGCAGGCTAAGCCTAGGTGGAGTCGAACCCGAGGCGTCTGTCTGGGAGGCGAGAGTGCTAACCACTACACCACTGTACCGTGTCAACTGATGCCGTTAGAATGTCTTATGAATCCAATTTAGAAAAAATCCTGATTTTTATTCAAATGTAGGTTTTCTCACCGTCGTGTGCCTTGATATGACTACAGTGAGAATTTTATGACTTTTTGCAAAATATTTTGGGATTAATTTCAGACGCGGAAGTTTTAAAAAAGTGTTTTCCATTACTTTGACAAGTATAGAGTGAACCCCATGCAGGCTTAGCCTGCACCACCTAACACAGAGGCTCCACTTGGTGGAGTCTAACCCGAGGCATCTGTCTGCGAGGCGAGGCGAGAGTGCTAACCACTACCTTACTGTACCGTGTCAACTGATGCCGTTAGAATGTCTTATGACTCCAATTTAGAAAAAATTCTGATTTTTATATCGATGTACATTTTCTTACTGTCGTGCCCCTTCATATGACTGCAGTTAGAATTTCATGACTTTTTGCAAAATATTTTGGGATTCTTTTCAGACGCGGAAGTTTTTAAAAAGTTTTTTTCATTACTTTGACAAGTATGGAGTGAAACCCATCCAGGCTTAGCCTACACCACCTAACATACAGGTGCCACTCGGTGGAGTTGAACCCGAGGCGAGAGTGCTAACCACTACACCACTGTACCGTGTTAACTGATGCCTTTAGAATGTCTAATGAATCCAATTTAGAAAAAATCCTGATTTTTATTCAAATGTACGTTTTCTCACCGTCGTGAGCCTTGATATGACTACAGTTAGAATTTTATAACTTTTTGCAAAACATTTTGGGATTTCATTCAGACGCGGAAGTTTTAAAAAGGTTTTTTCCACTACTTTGACAAGTATGGAGTGAACCCCATGCAGGCTAAGCCTAGGTGGAGTCGAACCCGAGGCGTCTGTCTGGGAGGCAAGAGTGCTAACCACTACACCACTGTACCGTGTCAACTGATGCCGTTAGAATGTCTTATGAATCCAATTTAGAAAAAATCCTGATTTTTATTCAAATGTAGGTTTTCTCACCGTCGTGCGTCTTGACATGACTATAGTGAGAATTTTATGAATTTTTGCAAAACATTGTGGGATTCTTTTCAGACACGAAAGTTTTAAAAAAGTTTTTTCCATTACTTTGACAAGTATGGAGGGAACCCCATGCAGGCTTAGCCTACACCACCTGGCACACAGGCTCCACTAGGTGGAGTCGAACCCAAGGCATCTGTCTGGGAGGCGAGAGTGCTAACCACTACACCACTGTACCGTGTAAACTTCTGCCGTTAGAATGTCTTAGAAATCCAATTTAGAAAAAATTCGGATATTATTCTAAAGTACGTTTTCTCACCGTCGTGCCCCTTCATATGACTACAGTTAGAATTTAATGACTTTTTGCAAAATATTTTGGGATTCTTTTCAGACGCTGAAGTTTTAAAAAAGTTTTTCCCATTGCTTTGACAAGTATGGAGTGAACCCCATGCAGGCTTAGATGCATCACCTAACACACTGGCTCCACTGGGTGGAGTTGAACCCGAGGCATCTGTCTGTGAGGCAAGAGTGCTAACAACTACACCACTGTACCATGTCAACTGCTGCCGTTTGAATGTCTTAGAAATCCAATTTAGAAAAAATTCAGATTTTATTCAAAAGTACGTTTCTCACCGTCGTGCGTCTTGACATGACTATAGTGAGAATTTTATGAATTTTTGCAAAACATTTTGGGATTCTTTTCAGATGCGAAAGTTTAAAAAAAGTTTTTTCCATTACTTTGACAAGTATGGAGTGAACCCCATGCAGGCTAAGCCTACACCACCTAACACACAGGCTCCACTGGGTGGAGTTGAACCCGAGGCATCTGTCTGCGAGGCGAGAGTGCTAACCAATACACCACTGTACCGTGTCAACTGATGCCGTTAGAATGTCTTATGAATCCAATTTAGAAAAAATCCTGATTTTTATATCAATGTACATTTTCTCACTGTCGTGCCCTTTCATATGACTGCAGTTAGAATTTCATGACTTTTTGCAAAATATTTTGGGATTCTTTTCAGACAAGGAAGTTTAAAAAAAAAGATTCCATTACTTTTAAAATTTTTGAGTGAACCCCATGCAGGCTTAGCTGCATCACCTAACACACAGGCTCAACTGGGTGGAGTTGAACCCGAGGCGTCTGTCTGGGAGGCGAGAGTGCTAACCACTACACCACTGTACCGTGTCAACTGATGCCGTTAGAATGTCTTATGAATCCAATTTAGAAAAAATCCTGATTTTTATTCAAATGTAGGTTTTCTCACCGTCGTGTGCCTTGATATGACTACAGTGAGAATTTTCTGACTTTTTGCAAAATATTTTGGGATTAATTTCAGACGCGGAAGTTTTAAAAAAGTGTTTTCCACTACTTTGACAAGTATGGAGTGAACCCCATGCAGGCTTAGCCTGCACCACCTAACACACAGGCTCCACTGGGTGGAGTCTAACCCGAGGCATCTGTCTGCGAGGCGAGAGTTCTAACCACTACACCACCGTACCGTGTCAACTGATGCCGTTAGAATGTCTTATGACTCCAATTTAGAAAAAATTCTGAATTTTATATCAATGTACATTTACTCACTGTCGTGCCCCTTAATATGACTGCAGTTATAATTTCATGACTTTTTGCAAAATATATTGGGATTCTTTTCAGACGCGGAAGTTTTAAAAAGGTTTTTTCCATTACTTTGACAAGTATGGAGTGAACCCCATGCAGGCTAAGCCTAGGTGGAGTCGAACCCGAGGCGTCTGTCTGGGAGGCGAGAGTGCTAACCACTACACCACTGTACCGTGTCAACTGATGCCGTTAGAATGTCTTATGAATCCAATTTAGAAAAAATCCTGATTTTTATTCAAATGTAGGTTTTCTCACCGTCGTGTGCCTTGATATGACTACAGTGAGAATTTTATGACTTTTTGCAAAATATTTTGGGATTAATTTCAGACGCGGAAGTTTTAAAAAAGTGTTTTCCATTACTTTGACAAGTATAGAGTGAACCCCATGCAGGCTTAGCCTGCACCACCTAACACAGAGGCTCCACTTGGTGGAGTCTAACCCGAGGCATCTGTCTGCGAGGCGAGGCGAGAGTGCTAACCACTACCTTACTGTACCGTGTCAACTGATGCCGTTAGAATGTCTTATGACTCCAATTTAGAAAAAATTCTGATTTTTATATCGATGTACATTTTCTTACTGTCGTGCCCCTTCATATGACTGCAGTTAGAATTTCATGACTTTTTGCAAAATATTTTGGGATTCTTTTCAGACGCGGAAGTTTTTAAAAAGTTTTTTTCATTACTTTGACAAGTATGGAGTGAAACCCATCCAGGCTTAGCCTACACCACCTAACATACAGGTGCCACTCGGTGGAGTTGAACCCGAGGCGAGAGTGCTAACCACTACACCACTGTACCGTGTCAACTGATGCCTTTAGAATGTCTAATGAATCCAATTTAGAAAAAATCCTGATTTTTATTCAAATGTACGTTTTCTCACCGTCGTGAGCCTTGATATGACTACAGTTAGAATTTTATAACTTTTTGCAAAACATTTTGGGATTTCATTCAGACGCGGAAGTTTTAAAAAGGTTTTTTCCACTACTTTGACAAGTATGGAGTGAACCCCATGCAGGCTAAGCCTAGGTGGAGTCGAACCCGAGGCGTCTGTCTGGGAGGCAAGAGTGCTAACCACTACACCACTGTACAGTGTCAACTGATGCCGTTAGAATGTCTTATGAATCCAATTTAGAAAAAATCCTGATTTTTATTCAAATGTAGGTTTTCTCACCGTCGTGCGTCTTGACATGACTATAGTGAGAATTTTATGAATTTTTGCAAAACATTGTGGGATTCTTTTCAGACACGAAAGTTTTAAAAAAGTTTTTTCCATTACTTTGACAAGTATGGAGGGAACCCCATGCAGGCTTAGCCTACACCACCTGGCACACAGGCTCCACTAGGTGGAGTCGAACCCAAGGCATCTGTCTGGGAGGCGAGAGTGCTAACCACTACACCACTGTACCGTGTCAACTGATGCCTTTAGAATGTCTTATGAATCCAATTTAGAAAAAATCCAGATTTTTATTCAAATGTACGCTTTCTCACCGTCTTGAGCCTTGATATGACTACAGTGAGAATTTTATAACTTTTTGCAAAATATTTTGGGATTCATTTCAGACGCTGAAGTTTTAAAAAAGTTTTTTCCATTACTTTGACAAGTATGGAGTGAACCCTATGCGGGCTTAGCTTGCGCCACTTAACACACAGGCTCCACTGGGTGGAGTCGAACACGAGGCATCTGTCTGGGAGGCGAGAGTTCTAACCACTACACCACCGTACCGTGTCAACTGATGCCGTTAGAATGTCTTATGACTCCAATTTAGAAAAAATTCTGAATTTTATATCAATGTACATTTACTCACTGTCGTGCCCCTTAATATGACTGCAGTTATAATTTCATGACTTTTTGCAAAATATATTGGGATTCTTTTCAGACGCGGAAGTTTTAAAAAGGTTTTTTCCATTACTTTGACAAGTATGGAGTGAACCCCATGCAGGCTAAGCCTAGGTGGAGTCGAACCCGAGGCGTCTGTCTGGGAGGCGAGAGTGCTAACCACTACACCACTGTACCGTGTCAACTGATGCCGTTAGAATGTCTTATGAATCCAATTTAGAAAAAATCCTGATTTTTATTCAAATGTAGGTTTTCTCACCGTCGTGTGCCTTGATATGACTACAGTGAGAATTTTATGACTTTTTGCAAAATATTTTGGGATTAATTTCAGACGCGGAAGTTTTAAAAAAGTGTTTTCCATTACTTTGACAAGTATAGAGTGAACCCCATGCAGGCTTAGCCTGCACCACCTAACACAGAGGCTCCACTTGGTGGAGTCTAACCCGAGGCATCTGTCTGCGAGGCGAGGCGAGAGTGCTAACCACTACCTTACTGTACCGTGTCAACTGATGCCGTTAGAATGTCTTATGACTCCAATTTAGAAAAAATTCTGATTTTTATATCGATGTACATTTTCTTACTGTCGTGCCCCTTCATATGACTGCAGTTAGAATTTCATGACTTTTTGCAAAATATTTTGGGATTCTTTTCAGACGCGGAAGTTTTTAAAAAGTTTTTTTCATTACTTTGACAAGTATGGAGTGAAACCCATCCAGGCTTAGCCTACACCACCTAACATACAGGTGCCACTCGGTGGAGTTGAACCCGAGGCGAGAGTGCTAACCACTACACCACTGTACCGTGTCAACTGATGCCTTTAGAATGTCTAATGAATCCAATTTAGAAAAAATCCTGATTTTTATTCAAATGTACGTTTTCTCACCGTCGTGAGCCTTGATATGACTACAGTTAGAATTTTATAACTTTTTGCAAAACATTTTGGGATTTCATTCAGACGCGGAAGTTTTAAAAAGGTTTTTTCCACTACTTTGACAAGTATGGAGTGAACCCCATGCAGGCTAAGCCTAGGTGGAGTCGAACCCGAGGCGTCTGTCTGGGAGGCAAGAGTGCTAACCACTACACCACTGTACCGTGTCAACTGATGCCGTTAGAATGTCTTATGAATCCAATTTAGAAAAAATCCTGATTTTTATTCAAATGTAGGTTTTCTCACCGTCGTGCGTCTTGACATGACTATAGTGAGAATTTTATGAATTTTTGCAAAACATTGTGGGATTCTTTTCAGACACGAAAGTTTTAAAAAAGTTTTTTCCATTACTTTGACAAGTATGGAGGGAACCCCATGCAGGCTTAGCCTACACCACCTGGCACACAGGCTCCACTAGGTGGAGTCGAACCCAAGGCATCTGTCTGGGAGGCGAGAGTGCTAACCACTACACCACTGTACCGTGTCAACTGATGCCGTTAGAGTGCCTTATGAATCCAATTTAGAAAAAATCCTGATTTTTATTCAAATGTAGGTTTTCTCACCGTCGTGCGCCTTGATATGACTACAGTGAGAATTTTCTGACTTTTTGCAAAATATTTTGGGATTAATTTCAGACGCGGAAGTTTTAAAAAAGTGTTTTCCATTACTTTGACAAGTATGGAGTGAACCCCATGCAGGCTTAGCCTGCACCACCTAACACACAGGCTCCACTGGGTGGAGTCTAACCCGAGGCATCTGTCTGCGAGGCGAGAGTGCTAACCAATGCACCACTGTACCGTGTCAACTGATGCCGTTAGAATGTCTTATGAATCCAATTTAGAAAAAATCCTGATTTTTATTCAAATGTACGTTTTCTCACCGTCGTGAGCCTTGATATGACTACAGTTAGAATTTTATAACTTTTTGCAAAACATTTTGGGATTTTTTTCAGACGCTGAAGTTTTAAAAAGGTTTTTTCCATTACTTTGACAAGTATGGAGTGAACCCCATGCAGGCTAAGCCTAGGTGGAGTCGAACCCGAGGCGTCTGTCTGGGAAGCGAGAGTGCTAACCACTACACCACTGTACCGTGTCAACTGATGCCTTTAGAATGTCTTATGAATCCAATTTAGAAAAAAATCCAGATTTTTATTCAAATGTACGCTTTCTCACCGTCTTGAGCCTTGATATGACTACAGTGAGAATTTTATAACTTTTTGCAAAATATTTTGGGATTCATTTCAGACGCTGAAATTTTAAAAAAGTTTTTTCCATTACTTTGACAAGTATGGAGTGAAACCCATCCAGGCTTAGCCTACACCACCTAACATACAGGTGCCACTCGGTCGAGTTGAACCCGAGGCGAGAGTGCTAACCACTACACCACTGTACCGTGTCAACTGATGCCTTTAGAATGTCTAATGAATCCAATTTAGAAAAAATCCTGATTTTTATTCAAATGTACGTTTTCTCACCGTCGTGAGCCTTGATATGACTACAGTTAGAATTTTATAACTTTTTGCAAAACATTTTGGGATTTTTTTCAGACGCGGAAGTTTTAAAAAGGTTTTTTCCATTACTTTGACAAGTATGGAGTGAACCCCATGCGGGCTTAGCTTGCACCACTTAACACACAGGCTCCACTGGGTGGAGTCGAACACGAGGCATCTGTCTGGGAGGCGAGAGTTCTAACCACTACACCACCGTACCATGTCAACTGATGCCGTTAGAATGTCTTATGACTCCAATTTAGAAAAAATTCTGAATTTTATATCAATGTACATTTACTCACTGTCGTGCCCCTTAATATGACTGCAGTTATAATTTCATGACTTTTTGCAAAATATATTGGGATTCTTTTCAGACGCGGAAGTTTTAAAAAGGTTTTTTCCATTACTTTGACAAGTATGGAGTGAACCCCATGCAGGCTAAGCCTAGGTGGAGTCGAACCCGAGGCGTCTGTCTGGGAGGCGAGAGTGCTAACCACTACACCACTGTACCGTGTCAACTGATGCCGTTAGAATGTCTTATGAATCCAATTTAGAAAAAATCCTGATTTTTATTCAAATGTAGGTTTTCTCACCGTCGTGTGCCTTGATATGACTACAGTGAGAATTTTATGACTTTTTGCAAAATATTTTGGGATTAATTTCAGACGCGGAAGTTTTAAAAAAGTGTTTTCCATTACTTTGACAAGTATAGAGTGAACCCCATGCAGGCTTAGCCTGCACCACCTAACACAGAGGCTCCACTTGGTGGAGTCTAACCCGAGGCATCTGTCTGCGAGGCGAGGCGAGAGTGCTAACCACTACCTTACTGTACCGTGTCAACTGATGCCGTTAGAATGTCTTATGACTCCAATTTAGAAAAAATTCTGATTTTTATATCGATGTACATTTTCTTACTGTCGTGCCCCTTCATATGACTGCAGTTAGAATTTCATGACTTTTTGCAAAATATTTTGGGATTCTTTTCAGACGCGGAAGTTTTTAAAAAGTTTTTTTCATTACTTTGACAAGTATGGAGTGAAACCCATCCAGGCTTAGCCTACACCACCTAACATACAGGTGCCACTCGGTGGAGTTGAACCCGAGGCGAGAGTGCTAACCACTACACCACTGTACCGTGTCAACTGATGCCTTTAGAATGTCTAATGAATCCAATTTAGAAAAAATCCTGATTTTTATTCAAATGTACGTTTTCTCACCGTCGTGAGCCTTGATATGACTACAGTTAGAATTTTATAACTTTTTGCAAAACATTTTGGGATTTCATTCAGACGCGGAAGTTTTAAAAAGATTTTTTCCACTACTTTGACAAGTATGGAGTGAACCCCATGCAGGCTAAGCCTAGGTGGAGTCGAACCCGAGGCGTCTGTCTGGGAGGCAAGAGTGCTAACCACTACACCACTGTACCGTGTCAACTGATGCCGTTAGAATGTCTTATGAATCCAATTTAGAAAAAATCCTGATTTTTATTCAAATGTAGGTTTTCTCACCGTCGTGCGTCTTGACATGACTATAGTGAGAATTTTATGAATTTTTGCAAAACATTGTGGGATTCTTTTCAGACACGAAAGTTTTAAAAAAGTTTTTTCCATTACTTTGACAAGTATGGAGGGAACCCCATGCAGGCTTAGCCTACACCACCTGGCACACAGGCTCCACTAGGTGGAGTCGAACCCAAGGCATCTGTCTGGGAGGCGAGAGTGCTAACCACTACACCACTGTACCGTGTCAACTGATGCCGTTAGAGTGCCTTATGAATCCAATTTAGAAAAAATCCTGATTTTTATTCAAATGTAGGTTTTCTCACCGTCGTGCGCCTTGATATGACTACAGTGAGAATTTTCTGACTTTTTGCAAAATATTTTGGGATTAATTTCAGACGCGGAAGTTTTAAAAAAGTGTTTTCCATTACTTTGACAAGTATGGAGTGAACCCCATGCAGGCTTAGCCTGCACCACCTAACACACAGGCTCCACTGGGTGGAGTCTAACCCGAGGCATCTGTCTGCGAGGCGAGAGTGCTAACCAATGCACCACTGTACCGTGTCAACTGATGCCGTTAGAATGTCTTATGAATCCAATTTAGAAAAAATCCTAAATTTTTTTCAAATGTACGTTTTCTCACCGTCGTGAGCCTTGATATGACTACAGTTAGAATTTTATAACTTTTTGCAAAACATTTTGGGATTTTTTTCAGACGCTGAAGTTTTAAAAAGGTTTTTTCCATTACTTTGACAAGTATGGAGTGAACCCCATGCAGGCTAAGCCTAGGTGGAGTCGAACCCGAGGCGTCTGTCTGGGAAGCGAGAGTGCTAACCACTACACCACTGTACCGTGTCAACTGATGCCTTTAGAATGTCTTATGAATCCAATTTAGAAAAAAATCCAGATTTTTATTCAAATGTACGCTTTCTCACCGTCTTGAGCCTTGATATGACTACAGTGAGAATTTTATAACTTTTTGCAAAATATTTTGGGATTCATTTCAGACGCTGAAATTTTAAAAAAGTTTTTTCCATTACTTTGACAAGTATGGAGTGAAACCCATCCAGGCTTAGCCTACACCACCTAACATACAGGTGCCACTCGGTGGAGTTGAACCCGAGGCGAGAGTGCTAACCACTACACCACTGTACCGTGTCAACTGATGCCTTTAGAATGTCTAATGAATCCAATTTAGAAAAAATCCTGATTTTTATTCAAATGTACGTTTTCTCACCGTCGTGAGCCTTGATATGACTACAGTTAGAATTTTATAACTTTTTGCAAAACATTTTGGGATTTTTTTCAGACGCGGAAGTTTTAAAAAGGTTTTTTCTATTACTTTGACAAGTATGGAGTGAACCCCATGCGGGCTTAGCTTGCACCACTTAACACACAGGCTCCACTGGGTGGAGTCGAACACGAGGCATCTGTCTGGGAGGCGAGAGTTCTAACCACTACACCACCGTACCATGTCAACTGATGCCGTTAGAATGTCTTATGACTCCAATTTAGAAAAAATTCTGAATTTTATATCAATGTACATTTACTCACTGTCGTGCCCCTTAATATGACTGCAGTTATAATTTCATGACTTTTTGCAAAATATATTGGGATTCTTTTCAGACGCGGAAGTTTTAAAAAGGTTTTTTCCATTACTTTGACAAGTATGGAGTGAACCCCATGCAGGCTAAGCCTAGGTGGAGTCGAACCCGAGGCGTCTGTCTGGGAGGCGAGAGTGCTAACCACTACACCACTGTACCGTGTCAACTGATGCCGTTAGAATGTCTTATGAATCCAATTTAGAAAAAATCCTGATTTTTATTCAAATGTAGGTTTTCTCACCGTCGTGTGCCTTGATATGACTACAGTGAGAATTTTATGACTTTTTGCAAAATATTTTGGGATTAATTTCAGACGCGGAAGTTTTAAAAAAGTGTTTTCCATTACTTTGACAAGTATAGAGTGAACCCCATGCAGGCTTAGCCTGCACCACCTAACACAGAGGCTCCACTTGGTGGAGTCTAACCCGAGGCATCTGTCTGCGAGGAGAGGCGAGAGTGCTAACCACTACCTTACTGTACCGTGTCAACTGGTGCCGTTAGAATGTCTTATGACTCCAATTTAGAAAAAATTCTGATTTTTATATCGATGTACATTTTCTTACTGTCGTGCCCCTTCATATGACTGCAGTTAGAATTTCATGACTTTTTACAAAATATTTTGGGATTCTTTTCAGACGCGGAAGTTTTAAAAAGGTTTTTTCCATTACTTTGACAAGTATGGAGAGAACCCCATGCAGGCTTAGCCTGCACCACCTGACACACTGGCTCCACTAGGTGGAGTCGAACCCAAGGCATCTGTCTGGGAGGCGAGAGTGCTAACCACTACACCACTGTACCGTGTCAACTGATGCCGTTAGAATGTCTTATGAATCCAATTTAGAAAAAATCCTGATTTTTATTCAAATGTAGGTTTTCTAACCGTCGTGCGCCTTGATATGACTACAGTGAGAATTTTATGACTTTTTGCAAAATATTTTGGGATTAATTTCAGACGCGGAAGTTTTAAAAAAGTTTTTTCCATTACTTTGACAAGTATGGAGTGAACCCATAGAGGCTAAGCCTACACCACCTAACACACAGGCTGTTGAGGTGAGGTGTTGGGAGGCGAGAGTGCTAACCACTACATTACTGTACCTTGTCAACTGATGCCGTTAGAATGTCTTATGACTCCAATTTAGAAAAAATTCTGAATTTTATATCAATGTACATTTACTCACTGTCGTGCCCCTTAATATAACTGCAGTTATAATTTCATGACTTTTTGCAAAATATATTGGGATTCTTTTCAGAAGCTGAAGTTTAAAAAAAAAAAATTCCATTGCTTTGACAAGTATGAAGTGAACCCCATGCAGGCTTAGCCTGTCACAACTAACACACAGGCTCCACTGGGTGGAGTCGAACCCGAGGCATCTGTCTGGGAGGCGAGAGTGCTAACCACTACACTACCGTACCATGTCAACTGCTGCCGTTTGAATGTCTTAGAAATCCAAATTAGAAAAAATTCAGATTTTATTCAAAAGTACGTTTCTCACCGTCGTGCGTCTTGACATGACTATAGTGAGAATTTTATGAATTTTTGCAAAACATTTTGGGATTCTTTTCAGATCCGAAAGTTTAAAAAAAGTTTTTTCCATTACTTTGACAAGTATGGAGTGAACCCCATGCAGGCTAAGCCTACACCACCTAACACACAGGCTCCACTGGGTGGAGTTGAACCCGAGGCATCTGTCTGCGAGGCGAGAGTGCTAACCAATACACCACTGTACCATGTCATCTGATGCCGTTAGAATGTCTTATGAATCCAATTTAGAAAAAATCCTGATTTTTATATCAATGTACATTTTCTCACTGTCGTGCCCCTTCATATGACTGCAGTTAGAATTTCATGACTTTTTGCAAAATATTTTGGGATTCTTTTCAGACAAGGAAGTTTAAAAAAAAAGATTCCATTACTTTTAAAATTTTTGAGTGAACCCCATGCAGGCTTAGCTGCATCACCTAACACACAGGCTGAAATGGGTGGAGTTGAACCCGAGGCATATGTCTTTGAGGCGAGAGTGCTAACAACTACACCACTGTACCGTGTCATCTGATGCCGTTAGAATGTCTTATGAATCCAATTTAGAAAAAATCCTGATTTTTATTCAAATGTACGTTTTCTCACCGTCGTGAGCCTTGATATGACTACAGTTAGAATTTTATAACTTTTTGCAAAACATTTTGGGATTTTTTTCAGACGCGGAAGTTTTAAAAAGGTTTTTTCCATTACTTTGTCAAGTATGGAGTGAACCCCATGCAGGCTAAGCCTAGGTGGAGTCGAACCCGAGGCGTCTGTCTGGGAAGCGAGAGTGCTAACCACTACACCACTCTACCGTGTCAACTGATGCCTTTAGAATGTCTTATGAATCCAATTTAGAAAAAATCCAGATTTTTATTCAAATGTACGCTTTCTCACCGTCTTGAGCCTTGATATGACTACAGTGAGAATTTTATAACTTTTTGCAAAATATTTTGGGATTCATTTCAGACGCTGAAGTTTTAAAAAAGTTTTTTCCATTACTTTGACAAGTATGGAGTGAACCCCATGCGGGCTTAGCTTGCACCACTTAACACACAGGCTCCACTGGGTGGAGTCGAACACGAGGCATCTGTCTGGGAGGCGAGAGTTCTAACCACTACACCACCGTACCGTGTCAACTGATGCCGTTAGAATGTCTTATGACTCCAATTTAGAAAAAATTCTGAAGTTTATATCAATGTACGTTTTCTCACCGTCGTGAGCCTTGATATGACTACAGTTAGAATTTTATAACTTTTTGCAAAACATTTTGGGATTACTTTGACAAGTATGGAGTGAACCCCATGCGGGCTTAGCTTGCACCACTTAACACACAGGCTCCACTGGGTGGAGTCGAACACGAGGCATCTGTCTGGGAGGCGAGAGTTCTAACCACTACACCACCGTACCGTGTCAACTGATGCCGTTAGAATGTCTTATGACTCCAATTTAGAAAAAATTCTGAATTTTATATCAATGTACATTTACTCACTGTCGTGCCCCTTAATATGACTGCAGTTATAATTTCATGACTTTTTGCAAAATATATTGGGATTCTTTTCAGACGCGGAAGTTTAAAAAGGTTTTTTCCATTACTTTGACAAGTATAGAGTGAACCCCATGCAGGCTAAGCCTAGGTGGAGTCGAACCCGAGGCGTCTGTCTGGGAGGCGAGAGTGCTAACCACTACACCACTGTACCGTGTCAACTGATGCCTTTAGAATGTCTTATGAATCCAATTTAGAAAAAATCCTGATTTTTATTCAAATGTACGTTTTCTCACCGTCGTGAGCCTTGATATGACTACAGTGAGAATTTTATAACTTTTTGCAAAACATTTTGGGATTTTTTTCAGACGCGGAAGTTTTAAAAAGGTTTTTTCCATTACTTTGACAAGTATGGAGTGAACCCATAGAGGCTAAGCCTACACCACCTAACACACAGGCTCCACTGGGTGGAGTTGAACCCAAGGCATCTGTCTGGGAGGCGAGAGCGCTAACCACTACATTGCTGTACCGTGTCAGCTGATGCCGTTAGAATGTCTTATGACTCCAATTTAGAAAAAATTCTGAATTTTATATCAATGTACATTTTCTTACTGTCGTGCCCCTTCATATGACTGCAGTTAGAATTTCATGACTTTTTGCAAAATATTTTGGGATTCTTTTCAGACGCGGAAGTTTTTAAAAAGTTTTTTCCATTACTTTGACAAGTATGGAGTGAACCCCATGCAGGCTTAGCCTACACCACCTAACACACAGGTGCGACTCGGTGGAGTTGAACCCAAGGCATCTATCTGGGAGGCGAGAGTGCTAACCACTACATTGCTGTACCGTGTCAACTGATGCTGTTAGAATGTCTTATGACTCCAATTTAGAAAAAATTCTGACTTTTATATCAATGTACATTTTCTCACTGCCGTGCTCCTTCATATGACTGCAGTTAGAATTTCATGACTTTTTGCAAAATATTTTGGGATTCTTTTCAGAAGCGGAAGTTTTTAAAAAGTTTTTTCCATTACTTTGACAAGTATGGAGTGAACCCCATGCAGGCTTAGCCTACACCACCAAATACACAGGCGCCACTTGGTGGAGTTGAACCCGAGGCATCTATCTGGGAGGCGAGAGTGCTAACAACTACACAACTGTACCATGTAAACTTCTGCCGCTAGAATGTCTTAGAAATCCAATTTAGAAAAAATTCGGATTTTATTCTAAAGTACGTTTTCTCACCGCCGTGCCCCTTCATATGACTACAGTTAGAATTTAATGACTTTTTGCAAAATATTTTGAGATTAATTTCAGACGCCGAAGTTTTAAAAAAGTGTTTTCTATTACTTTGACAAGTATGGAGTGAACCCCATGCAGGCTTAGCTGCATCACCTAACACACAGGCTCCACTGGGTGGAGTTGAACCCTAAGGCATCTGTCTGTGAGGCAAGAGTGCTAACAACTACACCACTGTACCGTGTCAGCTGATGCCGTTAGAATGTCTTATGACTCCAATGTAGCAAAAATTCTGATTTTATTCAAAAGTACGTTTTCTCACCGTCGTGCGCCTTGACATGACTACAGTGAGAATTTTATGACTTTTTGCAAAATATTTTGGGATTCTTTTCAGAAGCGGAAGTTTAAAAAAAAAAATTCCATTGCTTTGACAAGTATGGAGTGAACCCCATGCAGGCTTAGCCTGTCACAACTAACACACAGGCTCCACTGGGTGGAGTCGAACCCGAGGCATCTGTCTGGGAGGCGAGAGTGCTAACCACTACACTACCGTACCATGTCAACTGCTGCCGTTTGAATGTCTTAGAAATCCAATTTAGAAAAAATTCAGATTTTATTCAAAAGTACGTTTCTCACCGTCGTGCGTCTTGACATGACTATAGTGAGAATTTTATGAATTTTTGCAAAACATTTTGGGATTCTTTTCAGATCCGAAAGTTTAAAAAAAGTGTTTTTCCATTACTTTGACAAGTATGGAGTGAACCCCATGCAGGCTAAGCCTACACCACCTAACACACAGGCTCCACTGGGTGGAGTTGAACCCGAGGCATCTGTCTGCGAGGCGAGAGTGCTAACCAATACACCACTGTACCATGTCATCTGATGCCGTTAGAATGTCTTATGAATCCAATTTAGAAAAAATCCTGATTTTATATCAATGTACATTTTCTCACTGTCGTGCCCCTTCATATGACTGCAGTTAGAATTTCATGACTTTTTGCAAAATATTTTGGGATTCTTTTCAGACAAGGAAGTTTAAAAAAAAAGATTCCATTACTTATAAAATTTTTGAGTGAACCCCATGCAGGCTTAGCTGCATCACCTAACACACAGGCTCCACTGGGTGGAGTTGAACCCGAGGCATCTGTCTGTGAGGCAAGAGTGCTAACAACTACACCACTGTACCGTGTCAGCTGATGCCGTTAGAATGTCTTATGACTCCAATTTAGAAAAAATTCTGATTTTTATTCAAATGTACGTTTTCTCACCGTCGTGCGCCTTGACATGACTACAGTGAGAATTTTATGACTTTTTGCTAAATATTTTGGGATTCTTTTCAGAAGCGGAAGTTTTAAAAAAAAATGTCCATTGCTTTGACAAGTATGGAGTGAACCCCATGCAGGCTTAGCCTGTCACAACTAACACACAGGCTCCACTGGGTGGAGTCGAACCCGAGGCATCTGTCTGGGAGGCGAGAGTGCTAACCACTACACTACCGTACCATGTCAACTGCTGCCGTTTGAATGTCTTAGAAATCCAATTTAGAAAAAATTCAGATTTTATTCAAAAGTACGTTTCTCACCGTCGTGCGTCTTGACATGACTATAGTGAGAATTTTATGAATTTTTGCAAAACATTTTGGGATTCTTTTCAGACGTGAAAGTTTAAAAAAACTTTTTTCCATTACTTTAACAAGTATGGAGTGAACCCCATGCAGGCTAAGCCTACACCACCTAACACACAGGCTCCACTGGGTGGAGTTGAACCCGAGGCATCTATCTGGGAGGCGAGAGTTCTAACCACTACACCACTGTACCGTGTCAACCAATGCCTTTAGAATGTCTTGAGAATCCAATTTAGAAAAAATCCTGATTTTTATTCAAATGTACGTTTTTTCACCGTCGTGCGCCTTGATATGACTACAGTGAGAATTTTATGACTTTTTGCAAAACATTTTGGGATTCTTTTCAGACGCGGAAGTTTAAAAAAAGTTTTTTCCATTACTTTGACAAGCATAGAGTGAACCCCATGCAGGCTTAGCCTACACCACCAAATACACAGGCGCCACTTGGTGGAGTTGAACCCGAGGCATCTATCTGGGAGGCGAGAGTGCTAACAACTACACAACTGTACCATGTAAACTTCTGCCGCTAGAATGTCTTAGAAATCCAATTTAGAAAAAATTCGGATTTTATTCTAAAGTACGTTTTCTCACCGCCGTGCCCCTTCATATGACTACAGTTAGAATTTAATGACTTTTTGCAAAATATTTTGAGATTAATTTCAGACGCCGAAGTTTTAAAAAAGTGTTTTCCATTACTTTGACAAGTATAGAGTGAACCCCATGCAGGCTTAGCCTGCACTACCTAACACAGAGGCTCCACTTGGTGGAGTCTAACCCGAGGCATCTGTCTGCGAGGCGAGGCGAGAGTGCTAACCAATACACCACTGTACCGTGTCAACTGATGCCGTTAGAATGTCTTATGAATCCAATTTAGAAAAAATCCTGATTTTTATTCAAATGTAGGTTTTCTCACCGTCGTGCGCCTTGATATGACTACAGTGAGAATTTTATGACTTTTTGCAAAATATTTTGGGATTAATTTCAGACGCGGAAGTTTTAAAAAAGTTTTTTCTATTACTTTGACAAGTATGGAGTGAACCCCATGCAGGCTTAGCTGCATCACCTAACACACAGGCTCCACTGGGTGGAGTTGAACCCTAAGGCATCTGTCTGTGAGGCAAGAGTGCTAACAACTACACCACTGTACCGTGTCAGCTGATGCCGTTAGAATGTCTTATGACTCCAATGTAGCAAAAATTCTGATTTTATTCAAAAGTACGTTTTCTCACCGTCGTGCGCCTTGACATGACTACAGTGAGAATTTTATGACTTTTTGCAAAATATTTTGGGATTCTTTTCAGAAGCGGAAGTTTAAAAAAAAAAATTCCATTGCTTTGACAAGTATGGAGTGAACCCCATGCAGGCTTAGCCTGTCACAACTAACACACAGGCTCCACTGGGTGGAGTCGAACCCGAGGCATCTGTCTGGGAGGCGAGAGTGCTAACCACTACACTACCGTACCATGTCAACTGCTGCCGTTTGAATGTCTTAGAAATCCAATTTAGAAAAAATTCAGATTTTATTCAAAAGTACGTTTCTCACCGTCGTGCGTCTTGACATGACTATAGTGAGAATTTTATGAATTTTTGCAAAACATTTTGGGATTCTTTTCAGATCCGAAAGTTTAAAAAAAGTGTTTTTCCATTACTTTGACAAGTATGGAGTGAACCCCATGCAGGCTAAGCCTACACCACCTAACACACAGGCTCCACTGGGTGGAGTTGAACCCGAGGCATCTGTCTGCGAGGCGAGAGTGCTAACCAATACACCACTGTACCATGTCATCTGATGCCGTTAGAATGTCTTATGAATCCAATTTAGAAAAAATCCTGATTTTATATCAATGTACATTTTCTCACTGTCGTGCCCCTTCATATGACTGCAGTTAGAATTTCATGACTTTTTGCAAAATATTTTGGGATTCTTTTCAGACAAGGAAGTTTAAAAAAAAAGATTCCATTACTTATAAAATTTTTGAGTGAACCCCATGCAGGCTTAGCTGCATCACCTAACACACAGGCTCCACTGGGTGGAGTTGAACCCGAGGCATCTGTCTGTGAGGCAAGAGTGCTAACAACTACACCACTGTACCGTGTCAGCTGATGCCGTTAGAATGTCTTATGACTCCAATTTAGAAAAAATTCTGATTTTTATTCAAATGTACGTTTTCTCACCGTCGTGCGCCTTGACATGACTACAGTGAGAATTTTATGACTTTTTGCTAAATATTTTGGGATTCTTTTCAGAAGCGGAAGTTTTAAAAAAAAATGTCCATTGCTTTGACAAGTATGGAGTGAACCCCATGCAGGCTTAGCCTGTCACAACTAACACACAGGCTCCACTGGGTGGAGTCGAACCCGAGGCATCTGTCTGGGAGGCGAGAGTGCTAACCACTACACTACCGTACCATGTCAACTGCTGCCGTTTGAATGTCTTAGAAATCCAATTTAGAAAAAATTCAGATTTTATTCAAAAGTACGTTTCTCACCGTCGTGCGTCTTGACATGACTATAGTGAGAATTTTATGAATTTTTGCAAAACATTTTGGGATTCTTTTCAGACGTGAAAGTTTAAAAAAACTTTTTTCCATTACTTTAACAAGTATGGAGTGAACCCCATGCAGGCTAAGCCTACACCACCTAACACACAGGCTCCACTGGGTGGAGTTGAACCCGAGGCATCTATCTGGGAGGCGAGAGTTCTAACCACTACACCACTGTACCGTGTCAACCAATGCCTTTAGAATGTCTTGAGAATCCAATTTAGAAAAAATCCAGATTTTTATTCAAATGTACGTTTTTTCACCGTCGTGCGCCTTGATTTGACTACAGTGAGAATTTTATGACTTTTTGCAAAACATTTTGGGATTCTTTTCAGACGCGGAAGTTTAAAAAAAGTTTTTTCCATTACTTTGACAAGCATAGAGTGAACCCCATGCAGGCTAAGCCTACACCACCTAACACACAGGCTCCACTGGGTGGAGTTGAACCCGAGGCATCTGTCTGCGAGGCGAGAGTGCTAACCAATACACCACTGTACCGTGTCAACTGATGCCGTTAGAATGTCTTATGAATCCAATTTAGAAAAAATCCTGATTTTATATCAATGTACATTTTCTCACTGTCGTGCCCCTTCATATGACTGCAGTTAGAATTTCATGACTTTTTGCAAAATATTTTGGGATTCTTTTCAGACAAGGAAGTTTAAAAAAAAAGATTCCATTACTTAGAAAATTTTTGAGTGAACCCCATGCAGGCTTAGCTGCATCACCTAACACTCAGGCTCCACTGGGTGGAGTTGAACCCGAGGCATCTGTCTGTGAGGCAAGAGTGCTAACAACTACACCACTGTACCGTGTCAGCTTATGCCGTTAGAATGTCTTATGACTCCAATTTAGAAAAAATTCTGATTTTTATTCAAATGTACGTTTTCTCACCGTCGTGCGCCTTGACATGACTACAGTGAGAATTTTATGACTTTTTGCTAAATATTTTGGGATTCTTTTCAGAAGCGGAAGTTTTAAAAAAAAATGTCCATTGCTTTGACAAGTATGGAGTGAACCCCATGCAGGCTTAGCCTGTCACAACTAACACACAGGCTCCACTGGGTGGAGTCGAACCCGAGGCATCTGTCTGGGAGGCGAGAGTGCTAACCACTACACTACCGTACCATGTCAACTGCTGCCGTTTGAATGTCTTAGAAATCCAATTTAGAAAAAATTCAGATTTTATTCAAAAGTACGTTTCTCACCGTCGTGCGTCTTGACATGACTATAGTGAGAATTTTATGAATTTTTGCAAAACATTTTGGGATTCTTTTCAGACGTGAAAGTTTAAAAAAACTTTTTTCCATTACTTTAACAAGTATGGAGTGAACCCCATGCAGGCTAAGCCTACACCACCTAACACACAGGCTCCACTGGGTGGAGTTGAACCCGAGGCATCTATCTGGGAGGCGAGAGTTCTAACCAGTACACCACTGTACCGTGTCAACCAATGCCTTTAGAATGTCTTATGAATCCAATTTAGAAAAAATCCTGATTTTTATTCAAATGTACGTTTTTTCACCGTCGTGCGCCTTGATATGACTACAGTGAGAATTTTATGACTTTTTGCAAAACATTTTGGGATTCTTTTCAGACGCGGAAGGTTAAAAAAAGTTTTTTCCATTACTTTGACAAGCATAGAGTGAACCCCATGCAGGCTTAGCCTGCACCACTTGACACACAGGCTCCACTAGGTGGAGTCGAACACGAGGCATCTGTCTGGGAGGCGAGAGTGCTAACCACTACACCACTGTACCGTGTCAACTGATGCCGTTAGAATGTCTTATGACTCCAATTTAGAAAAAATTCTGAATTTTATATCCATGTACATTTTCTCACTGTCGTGCCCCTTCATATGACTACAGTGAGAATTTTATGACTTTTCGCAAAATATTTTGGGATTTATTTCAGACGCGGAAGTTTTTAAAAACTTTTTTCCATTACTTTGAAAAGTACGGAGTGAAGCCATGCAGGCTTAGCCTACACCAGCAAACACACAGGCGCCACTGGGTGGAGTTGAACCAGAGGCATCTGTCTGGGAGGCGAGAGTGCTAACCACTACATTACTGTACCTTGTCAACTGATGCCCTTAGAATGTCTTATGACTCCAATTTAGAAAAAATTCTGAATTTTATATCAATGTACATTTTCTCACTGTCGTGCCCCTTCATATCACTGCAGTTCGAATTTCATGACTTTTTGCAAAATATTTTGGGATTCTTTTCAGACGCGGAAGTTTTAAAAAAAAAATTTCCATTACTTTGACAAGCATAGAGTGAACCCCATGCAGGCTTAGCCTGCACCACCTGACACACAGGCTCCACTAGGTGGAGTCGAACCCGAGGCATCTGTCTGGGAGGCGAGAGTGCTAACCACTACACCATTGTACCGTGTTAACTGATGCCGTTAGAATGTCTTATGAATCCAATTTAGAAAATTCTGATTTTTATTCAAATGTATGTTTTTTCAATGTCGTTCCCCTTCATATGACTGCAGTTATAATTTCATGACTTTTTGCTAAATATTTTGAGATTCTTTTCAGACGCTGAAGTTTTAAAAAACTTTTTTCCATTACTTTGACAAGTATGGAGTGAACCCCATGCAGGCTAAGCCTACACCACCTAACACACAGGCTCCACTGGGTGGAGTCGAACCCGAGGCATCTGTCTGGGAGGCGAGAGTGCTAACCACTACACCACTGTACCATGTAAACTGCTGCCGTTAGAATGTCTTAGAAATCCAATTTAGAAAAAATTCAGATTTTATTCAAAAGTACGTTTTCTCACCGTTGTGCGTCTTGACATGACTATAGTGAGAATTTTATGAATTTTTGCAAAACATTTTGGGGTTCTTTTCAGACGCTGAAGTTTTAAAAAACTTTTTTCCATTACTTTGACAAGTATGGAGTGAACCCCATGCAGGCTAAGCCTACACCACCTAACACACAGGCTCCACTGGGTGGAGTGGAACCCGAGGCATCTGTCTGGGAGGCGAGAGTGCTAACCACTACACCACTGTACCATGTAAACTGCTGCCGTTAGAATGTCTTATGACTCCAATTTAGAAAAAATTCTGAATTTTATATCAATGTACATTTTCTCACTGTCGTGCCCCTTCATATCACTGCAGTTCGAATTTCATGACTTTTTGCAAAATATTTTGGGATTCTTTTCAGACGCGGAAGTTTTTAAAAAGTTTTTTCCATTACTTTGACAAGCATAGAGTGAACCCCATGCAGGCTTAGCCTGCACCACCTGACACACAGGCTCCACTAGGTGGAGTCGAACCCGAGGCATCTGTCTGGGAGGCGAGAGTGCTAACCACTACACCATTGTACCGTGTTAACTGATGCCGTTAGAATGTCTTATGAATCCAATTTAGAAAATTCTGATTTTTATTCAAATGTATGTTTTTTCAATGTCGTTCCCCTTCATATGACTGCAGTTATAATTTCATGACTTTTTGCTAAATATTTTGAGATTCTTTTCAGACGCTGAAGTTTTAAAAAACTTTTTTCCATTACTTTGACAAGTATGGAGTGAACCCCATGCAGGCTAAGCCTACACCACCTAACACACAGGCTCCACTGGGTGGAGTCGAACCCGAGGCATCTGTCTGGGAGGCGAGAGTGCTAACCACTACACCACTGTACCATGTAAACTGCTGCCGTTAGAATGTCTTAGAAATCCAATTTAGAAAAAATTCAGATTTTATTCAAAAGTACGTTTTCTCACCGTTGTGCGTCTTGACATGACTATAGTGAGAATTTTATGAATTTTTGCAAAACATTTTGGGGTTCTTTTCAGACGCAAAAGTTTTAAAAAAGTTTTTTCCATTACTTTGACAAGCGTAGAGTGAACCCCATGCAGGCTTAGCCTGCATCACCTAACACACAGGCTCCACTGGGTGTAGTTGAACCCGAGGCATCCGTCTGTGAGGCAAGAGTGCTAACAACTACACCACTGTACCGTGTCTGCTGATGCGGTTAGAATGTCTTATGACTCCAATTTAGCAAAAATTCTGATCTTTATTCAAATATACGTTTTGTCACCGTCGTGCTTCTTGACATGACTACAGTGAGAATTTTATGACTTTTTGCAAAATATTTTGGGATTCTTTTAGAAGCGGAAGTTTAAAAAAAAAAAAAGTCCATTACTTTGACAAGTATGGAGTGAACCCCATGCAGGCTTAGCCTGCCACAACTAACACACAGGCTCCACTGGGTGGAGTCGAACCTGAGGCATCTGTCTGGGAGGCGAGAGTGCTAACCACTACACTACTGTACCATGTCAACTGCTGCCGTTTGAATGTCTTAGATATCCAATTTAGAAAAAATTCAGATTTTATTCAAAAGTACGTTTCTCACCGTTGTGCGTCTTGACATGACTATAGTGAGAATTTTATGAATTTTTGCAAAACATTTTGGGATTCTTTTCAGACGCGAAAGTTTAAAAAAAAATTTTTCCATTACTTTGACAAGCATAGAGTGAACCCCATGCAGGCTTAGCCTGCACCACCTGACACACAGGCTCCACTAGGTGGAGTCGAACCCGAGGCATCTGTCTGGGAGGCGAGAGTGCTAACCACTACACCATTGTACCGTGTTAACTGATGCCGTTAGAATGTCTTATGAATCCAATTTAGAAAATTCTGATTTTTATTCAAATGTATGTTTTTTCAATGTCGTTCCCCTTCATATGACTGCAGTTATAATTTCATGACTTTTTGCTAAATATTTTGAGATTCTTTTCAGACGCTGAAGTTTTAAAAAACTTTTTTCCATTACTTTGACAAGTATGGAGTGAACCCCATGCAGGCTAAGCCTACACCACCTAACACACAGGCTCCACTGGGTGGAGTCGAACCCGAGGCATCTGTCTGGGAGGCGAGAGTGCTAACCACTACACCACTGTACCATGTAAACTGCTGCCGTTAGAATGTCTTAGAAATCCAATTTAGAAAAAATTCAGATTTTATTCAAAAGTACGTTTTCTCACCGTTGTGCGTCTTGACATGACTATAGTGAGAATTTTATGAATTTTTGCAAAACATTTTGGGGTTCTTTTCAGACGCTGAAGTTTTAAAAAACTTTTTTCCATTACTTTGACAAGTATGGAGTGAACCCCATGCAGGCTAAGCCTACACCACCTAACACACAGGCTCCACTGGGTGGAGTGGAACCCGAGGCATCTGTCTGGGAGGCGAGAGTGCTAACCACTACACCACTGTACCATGTAAACTGCTGCCGTTAGAATGTCTTATGACTCCAATTTAGAAAAAATTCTGAATTTTATATCAATGTACATTTTCTCACTGTCGTGCCCCTTCATATCACTGCAGTTCGAATTTCATGACTTTTTGCAAAATATTTTGGGATTCTTTTCAGACGCGGAAGTTTTTAAAAAGTTTTTTCCATTACTTTGACAAGCATAGAGTGAACCCCATGCAGGCTTAGCCTGCACCACCTGACACACAGGCTCCACTAGGTGGAGTCGAACCCGAGGCATCTGTCTGGGAGGCGAGAGTGCTAACCACTACACCATTGTACCGTGTTAACTGATGCCGTTAGAATGTCTTATGAATCCAATTTAGAAAATTCTGATTTTTATTCAAATGTATGTTTTTTCAATGTCGTTCCCCTTCATATGACTGCAGTTATAATTTCATGACTTTTTGCTAAATATTTTGAGATTCTTTTCAGACGCTGAAGTTTTAAAAAACTTTTTTCCATTACTTTGACAAGTATGGAGTGAACCCCATGCAGGCTAAGCCTACACCACCTAACACACAGGCTCCACTGGGTGGAGTCGAACCCGAGGCATCTGTCTGGGAGGCGAGAGTGCTAACCACTACACCACTGTACCATGTAAACTGCTGCCGTTAGAATGTCTTAGAAATCCAATTTAGAAAAAATTCAGATTTTATTCAAAAGTACGTTTTCTCACCGTTGTGCGTCTTGACATGACTATAGTGAGAATTTTATGAATTTTTGCAAAACATTTTGGGGTTCTTTTCAGACGCAAAAGTTTTAAAAAAGTTTTTTCCATTACTTTGACAAGTATGGAGTGAACCCCATGCAGGCTTAGCCTGTCACAACTAACACACAGGCTCCACTGGGTGGAGTCGAACCCGAGGCATCTGTCTGGGAGGCAAGAGTGCTAACCACTACACCACTGTACCGTGTAAACTGCTGCCGTTAGAATGTCTTAGAAATCCAATTTAGAAAAAATTCAGATTTTATTCAAAAGTACGTTTTCTCACCGTCGTGCGTCTTGACATGACTATAGTGAGAATTTCATGACTTTTTGCAAAATATTTTGGGATTCTTTTCAGACGCGGAAGTTTTTAAAAAGTTTTTTCCATTACTTTGACAAGTATGGAGTGAACCCCATGCAGGCTTAGCCTACACCACCTAACACACAGGTGCGACTCGGTGGAGTTGAACCCGAGGCATCTATCTGGGAGGCGAGAGTGCTAACCACTACATTGCTGTACCGTGTCAACTGATGCCGTTAGAATGTCTTGTGACTCCAATTTAGAAAAAATTCTGAATTTTATATCAATGTACATTTTCTCACTGTCGTGACCCTTCATATGACTGCAGTTAGAATTTCATGACTTTTTGCAAAATATTTTGGGATTCTTTTCAGACGCGAAAGTTTTAAAAAAGTTTTTTCCATTACTTTGACAAGTATGGAGTGAACCCCATGCAGGCTTAGCCTACACCACCTAACACACAGGTGCTACTCGGTGGAGTTGAACCCGAGGGGAGAGTGCTAACCACTACACCACTGTACCGTGTCAACTGATCCCTTTAGAATGTCTCATGAATCCAATTTAGAAAAAATCCTGATTTTTATTCAAATGTACGTTTTCTCACCGTCGTGAGCCTTGATATGACTACAGTGAGAATTTTATGACTTTTTGCAAAATATTTTGGGATTAATTTCAGACGCGGAAGTTTTAAAAAAGTGTTTTCCATTACTTTGACAAGTATGGAGTGAACCCCATGCAGGCTTAGCCTACACCACCTAACACACAGGCTCCACTGGGTGGAGTCTAACCCGAGGCATCTGTCTGCGAGGCGAGGCGAGAGTGCTAACCAATACACCACTGTACCGTGTCAACTGATGCCGTTAGAATGTCTTATGAATCCAATTTAGAAAAAATCCTGATTTTTATTCAAATGTACGTTTTTTCACCATCGTGCGCCTTGATATGACTACAGTGAGAATTTTATGACCTTTTGCAAAACATTTTGGGATTCTTTTCAGACGCGGAAGTTTAAAAAAAGTTTTTTCCATTAGTTTGACAAGCATAGAGTGAACCCCATGCAGGCTTAGCCTGCACCACCTGACACACAGGCTCCACTAGGTTGAGTCGAACCCGAGGCATCTGTCTGGGAGGCGAGAGTGCTAACCACTACACCACTGCACCGTGTCAACTGATGCCGTTAGAATGTCTTATGACTCCAATTTAGAAAAAATTCTGAATTTTATATCCATGTACATTTTCTCACTGTCGTGCCCCTTCATATGACTACAGTGAGAGTTTTATGACTTTTCGCAAAATATTTTGGGATTTATTTCAGACGCGGAAGTTTTAAAAAACTTTTTTCCATTACTTTGAAAAGTACGGAGTGAAGACATGCAGGCTTAGCCTACACCAGCTAACACACAGGCGCCACTGGGTGGAGTTGAACCAGAGGCATCTGTCTGAGAGGCGAGAGTGCTAACCACTACACCACTGTACCGTGTCAACTGCTGCCGTTAGAATGTCTTAGAAATCCAATTTAGAAAAAATTCAGATTTTATTCAAAAGTCCGTTTCTCACCGTCGTGCGTCTTGACATGACTATAGTGAGAATTTTATGAATTTTTGCAAAACATTTTGGGATTCTTTTCAGACGCGAAAGTTTAAAAAAAGTTTTTTCCATTACTTTGACAAGAATGGATTGAACCCCATGCAGGCTTAGCTGCATCACCTAACACACAGGCTCCACTGGGTGGAGTTGAACCCGAGGCATCTGTCTGTGAGGCAAGAGTGCTAACAACTACACCACTGTACCGTGTCAGCTGATGCGGTTAGAATGTCTTATGACTCCAATTTAGCAAAAATTCTGATCTTTATTCAAATATACGTTTTGTCACCGTCGTGCTTCTTGACATGACTACAGTGAGAATTTTATGACTTTTTGCAAAATATTTTGTGATTCTTTTAGAAGCGGAAGTTTAAAAAAAAAAAAAGTCCATTACTTTGACAAGTATGGAGTGAACCCCATGCAGGCTTAGCCTGTCACAACTAACACACAGGCTCCACTGGGTGCAGTCGAACCTGAGGCATCTGTCTGGGAGGCGAGAGTGCTAACCACTACACTACTGTACCATGTCGACTGCTGCCGTTTGAATGTCTTAGATATCCAATTTAGAAAAAATTCAGAATTTATTCAAAAGTACGTTTCTCACCGTCGTGCGTCTTGACATGACTATAGTGAGAATTTTATGAATTTTTGCAAAACATTTTGGGATTCTTTTCAGACGCGAAAGTTTAAAAAAAGTTTTTTCCATTACTTTGACAAGCGTAGAGTGAACCCCATGCAGGCTTAGCCTGCACCACCTGACACACAGGCTCCACTAGGTGGAGTCGAACCCGAGGCATCTGTCTGGGAGGCGAGAGTGCTAACCACTACACCATTGTACCGTGTTAACTGATGCCATTAGAATGTCTTATGAATCCAATTTAGAAAAAATTCTGATTTTTATTCAAATGTATGTTTTTTCAATGTCGTTCCCCTTCATATGACTGCAGTTATAATTTCATGACTTTTTGCTAAATATTTTGAGATTCTTTTCAGAAGCTGAAGTTTTAAAAAACTTTTTTCCATTACTTTGACAAGTATGGAGTGAACCCCATGCAGGCTAAGCCTACACCACCTAACACACAGTTGCCACTCTGTGGAGTTGAACCCGAGGCATCTATCTGGGAGGCAAGAGTTCTAACCACTACACCACTGTACCGTGTCAACTGATGCCTTTAGAATGTCTTATGAATCCAATTTAGAAAAAATCCTGATTTTTATTCAAATGTACTGTTTTTCACCATCGTGCGCCTTGATATGACTACAGTGAGAATTTTATGACCTTTTGCAAAACATTTTGGGATTCTTTTCAGACGCGGAAGTTTAAAAAAAGTTTTTTCCATTACTTTGACAAGCATAGAGTGAACCCCATGCAGGCTTAGCCTGCACCACCTGACACACAGGCTCCACTAGGTGGAGTCGAACCCGAGGCATCTGTCTGGGAGGCGAGAGTGCTAACCACTACACCACTGCACCGTGTCAACTGATGCCGTTAGAATGTCTTATGACTCCAATTTAGAAAAAATTCTGAATTTTATATCCATGTACATTTTCTCACTGTCGTGCCCCTTCATATGACTACAGTGAGAGTTTTATGACTTTTCGCAAAATATTTTGGGATTTATTTCAGACGCGGAAGTTTTAAAAAACTTTTTTCCATTACTTTGAAAAGTACGGAGTGAAGACATGCAGGCTTAGCCTACACCAGCTAACACACAGGCGCCACTGGGTGGAGTTGAACCAGAGGCATCTGTCTGGGAGGCGAGAGTGCTAACCACTACACCACTGTACCGTGTCAACTGCTGCCGTTAGAATGTCTTAGAAATCCAATTTAGAAAAAATTCAGATTTTATTCAAAAGTCCGTTTCTCACCGTCGTGCGTCTTGACATGACTATAGTGAGAATTTTATGAATTTTTGCAAAACATTTTGGGATTCTTTTCAGACGCGAAAGTTTAAAAAAAGTTTTTTCCATTACTTTGACAAGAATGGATTGAACCCCATGCAGGCTTAGCTGCATCACCTAACACACAGGCTCCACTGGGTGGAGTTGAACCCGAGGCATCTGTCTGTGAGGCAAGAGTGCTAACAACTACACCACTGTACCGTGTCAGCTGATGCGGTTAGAATGTCTTATGACTCCAATTTAGCAAAAATTCTGATCTTTATTCAAATATACGTTTTGTCACCGTCGTGCTTCTTGACATGACTACAGTGAGAATTTTATGACTTTTTGCAAAATATTTTGTGATTCTTTTAGAAGCGGAAGTTTAAAAAAAAAAAAAGTCCATTACTTTGACAAGTATGGAGTGAACCCCATGCAGGCTTAGCCTGTCACAACTAACACACAGGCTCCACTGGGTGCAGTCGAACCTGAGGCATCTGTCTGGGAGGCGAGAGTGCTAACCACTACACTACTGTACCATGTCGACTGCTGCCGTTTGAATGTCTTAGATATCCAATTTAGAAAAAATTCAGAATTTATTCAAAAGTACGTTTCTCACCGTCGTGCGTCTTGACATGACTATAGTGAGAATTTTATGAATTTTTGCAAAACATTTTGGGATTCTTTTCAGACGCGAAAGTTTAAAAAAAGTTTTTTCCATTACTTTGACAAGCGTAGAGTGAACCCCATGCAGGCTTAGCCTGCACCACCTGACACACAGGCTCCACTAGGTGGAGTCGAACCCGAGGCATCTGTCTGGGAGGCGAGAGTGCTAACCACTACACCATTGTACCGTGTTAACTGATGCCATTAGAATGTCTTATGAATCCAATTTAGAAAAAATTCTGATTTTTATTCAAATGTATGTTTTTTCAATGTCGTTCCCCTTCATATGACTGCAGTTATAATTTCATGACTTTTTGCTAAATATTTTGAGATTCTTTTCAGACGCTGAAGTTTTAAAAAACTTTTTTCCATTACTTTGACAAGTATGGAGTGAACCCCATGCAGGCTAAGGCTACACCACCTAACACACAGGCTCCACTGGGTGGAGTTGAACCCGAGGCATCTGTCTGGGAGGCGAGAGTGCTAACCACTACATTACTGTACCCTGTCAACTGATGCCCTTAGAATGTCTTATGACTCCAATTTAGAAAAAATTCTGAATTTTATATCAATGTACATTTTCTCACTGTCGTGCCCCTTCATATCACTGCAGTTCGAATTCCATGACTTTTTGCAAAATATTTTGGGATTCTTTTCAGACGCGGAAGTTTTTAAAAAGTTTTTTCCATTACTTTGACAAGCATAGAGTGAACCCCATGCAGGCTTAGCCTGCACCACCTGACACACAGGCTCCACTAGGTGGAGTCGAACCCGAGGCATCTGTCTGGGAGGCGAGAGTGCTAACCACTACACCATTGTACCGTGTTAACTGATGCCGTTAGAATGTCTTATGAATCCAATTTAGAAAAAATTCTAATTTATTCAAATGTATGTTTTTTCAATGTCGTTCCCCTTCATATGACTGCAGTTATAATTTCATGACTTTTTGCTAAATATTTTGAGATTCTTTTCAGACGCTGAAGTTTTAAAAAACTTTTTTCCATTACTTTGACAAGTATGGAGTGAACCCCATGCAGGCTAAGCCTACACCACCTAACACACAGGCTCCACTGGGTGGAGTTGAACCCGAGGCATCTGTCTGGGAGGCGAGAGTGCTAACCACTACATTACTGTACCTTGTCAACTGATGCCCTTAGAATGTCTTACTACTCCAATTTAGAAAAAATTCTGAATTTTATATCAATGTACATTTTCTCACTGTCGTGCCCCTTCATATCACTGCAGTTCGAATTTCATGACTTTTTGCAAAATATTTTGGGATTCTTTTCAGACGCGGAAGTTTTTAAAAAGTTTTTTCCATTACTTTGACAAGCATAGAGTGAACCCCATGCAGGCTTAGCCTGCACCACCTGACACACAGGCTCCACTAGGTGAGGTCGAACCCGAGGCATCTGTCTGGGAGGCGAGAGTGCTAACCACTACACCATTGTACCGTGTTAACTGATGCCATTAGAATGTCTTATGAATCCAATTTAGAAAAAATTCTGATTTTTATTCAAATGTATGTTTTTTCAATGTCGTTCCCCTTCATATGACTGCAGTTATAATTTCATGACTTTTTGCTAAATATTTTGAGATTCTTTTCAGACGCTGAAGTTTTAAAAAACTTTTTTCCATTACTTTGACAAGTATGGAGTGAACCCCATGCAGGCTTAGCTGCATCACCTGACACACAGGCTCCACCGGGTGGAGTTGAACCCGAGGCATCTGTCTGTGAGGCGAGAGTGCTAACAACTACACCATTGTACCGTGTTAACTGATGCCATTAGAATGTCTTATGAATCCAATTTAGCAAAAATTCTGATTTTTATTCAAATGTACGTTTTCTCACCGTCGTGCGCCTTGATATGACTACAGCGAGAATTTTATGACTTTTTGCAAAATATTTTGGGATTCTTTTCAGAAGCTGAAGTTTAAAAAAAAAAATTCCATTACTTTGACAAGTATGGAGTGAACCCCATGCAGGCTAAGCCTACACCACCTAACACACAGGCTCCACTGGGTGGAGTTGAACCCGAGGCATCTGTCTGGGAGGCGAGAGTGCTAACCACTACATTACTGTACCTTGTCAACTGATGCCCTTAGAATGTCTTACTACTCCAATTTAGAAAAAATTCTGAATTTTATATCAATGTACATTTTCTCACTGTCGTGCCCCTTCATATCACTGCAGTTCGAATTTCATGACTTTTTGCAAAATATTTTGGGATTCTTTTCAGACGCGGAAGTTTTTAAAAAGTTTTTTCCATTACTTTGACAAGCATAGAGTGAACCCCATGCAGGCTTAGCCTGCACCACCTGACACACAGGCTCCACTAGGTGGAGTCGAACCCGAGGCATCTGTCTGGGAGGCGAGAGTGCTAACCACTACACCACTGCACCGTGTCAACTGATGCCGTTAGAATGTCTTATGACTCCAATTTAGAAAAAATTCTGAATTTTATATCCATGTACATTTTCTCACTGTCGTGCCCCTTCATATGACTACAGTGAGAGTTTTATGACTTTTCGCAAAATATTTTGGGATTTATTTCAGACGCGGAAGTTTTAAAAAACTTTTTTCCATTACTTTGAAAAGTACGGAGTGAAGACATGCAGGCTTAGCCTACACCAGCTAACACACAGGCGCCACTGGGTGGAGTTGAACCAGAGGCATCTGTCTGGGAGGCGAGAGTGCTAACCACTACACCACTGTACCGTGTCAACTGCTGCCGTTAGAATGTCTTAGAAATCCAATTTAGAAAAAATTCAGATTTTATTCAAAAGTCCGTTTCTCACCGTCGTGCGTCTTGACATGACTATAGTGAGAATTTTATGAATTTTTGCAAAACATTTTGGGATTCTTTTCAGACGCGAAAGTTTAAAAAAAGTTTTTTCCATTACTTTGACAAGAATGGATTGAACCCCATGCAGGCTTAGCTGCATCACCTAACACACAGGCTCCACTGGGTGGAGTTGAACCCGAGGCATCTGTCTGTGAGGCAAGAGTGCTAACAACTACACCACTGTACCGTGTCAGCTGATGCGGTTAGAATGTCTTATGACTCCAATTTAGCAAAAATTCTGATCTTTATTCAAATATACGTTTTGTCACCGTCGTGCTTCTTGACATGACTACAGTGAGAATTTTATGACTTTTTGCAAAATATTTTGTGATTCTTTTAGAAGCGGAAGTTTAAAAAAAAAAAAAGTCCATTACTTTGACAAGTATGGAGTGAACCCCATGCAGGCTTAGCCTGTCACAACTAACACACAGGCTCCACTGGGTGCAGTCGAACCTGAGGCATCTGTCTGGGAGGCGAGAGTGCTAACCACTACACTACTGTACCATGTCGACTGCTGCCGTTTGAATGTCTTAGATATCCAATTTAGAAAAAATTCAGAATTTATTCAAAAGTACGTTTCTCACCGTCGTGCGTCTTGACATGACTATAGTGAGAATTTTATGAATTTTTGCAAAACATTTTGGGATTCTTTTCAGACGCGAAAGTTTAAAAAAAGTTTTTTCCATTACTTTGACAAGCGTAGAGTGAACCCCATGCAGGCTTAGCCTGCACCACCTGACACACAGGCTCCACTAGGTGGAGTCGAACCCGAGGCATCTGTCTGGGAGGCGAGAGTGCTAACCACTACACCATTGTACCGTGTTAACTGATGCCATTAGAATGTCTTATGAATCCAATTTAGAAAAAATTCTGATTTTTATTCAAATGTATGTTTTTTCAATGTCGTTCCCCTTCATATGACTGCAGTTATAATTTCATGACTTTTTGCTAAATATTTTGAGATTCTTTTCAGACGCTGAAGTTTTAAAAAACTTTTTTCCATTACTTTGACAAGTATGGAGTGAACCCCATGCAGGCTAAGGCTACACCACCTAACACACAGGCTCCACTGGGTGGAGTTGAACCCGAGGCATCTGTCTGGGAGGCGAGAGTGCTAACCACTACATTACTGTACCCTGTCAACTGATGCCCTTAGAATGTCTTATGACTCCAATTTAGAAAAAATTCTGAATTTTATATCAATGTACATTTTCTCACTGTCGTGCCCCTTCATATCACTGCAGTTCGAATTCCATGACTTTTTGCAAAATATTTTGGGATTCTTTTCAGACGCGGAAGTTTTTAAAAAGTTTTTTCCATTACTTTGACAAGCATAGAGTGAACCCCATGCAGGCTTAGCCTGCACCACCTGACACACAGGCTCCACTAGGTGGAGTCGAACCCGAGGCATCTGTCTGGGAGGCGAGAGTGCTAACCACTACACCATTGTACCGTGTTAACTGATGCCGTTAGAATGTCTTATGAATCCAATTTAGAAAAAATTCTAATTTATTCAAATGTATGTTTTTTCAATGTCGTTCCCCTTCATATGACTGCAGTTATAATTTCATGACTTTTTGCTAAATATTTTGAGATTCTTTTCAGACGCTAAAGTTTTAAAAAACTTTTTTCCATTACTTTGACAAGTATGGAGTGAACCCCATGCAGGCTAAGCCTACACCACCTAACACACAGGCTCCACTGGGTGGAGTTGAACCCGAGGCATCTGTCTGGGAGGCGAGAGTGCTAACCACTACATTACTGTACCTTGTCAACTGATGCCCTTAGAATGTCTTACTACTCCAATTTAGAAAAAATTCTGAATTTTATATCAATGTACATTTTCTCACTGTCGTGCCCCTTCATATCACTGCAGTTCGAATTTCATGACTTTTTGCAAAATATTTTGGGATTCTTTTCAGACGCGGAAGTTTTTAAAAAGTTTTTTCCATTACTTTGACAAGCATAGAGTGAACCCCATGCAGGCTTAGCCTGCACCACCTGACACACAGGCTCCACTAGGTGAGGTCGAACCCGAGGCATCTGTCTGGGAGGCGAGAGTGCTAACCACTACACCATTGTACCGTGTTAACTGATGCCATTAGAATGTCTTATGAATCCAATTTAGAAAAAATTCTGATTTTTATTCAAATGTATGTTTTTTCAATGTCGTTCCCCTTCATATGACTGCAGTTATAATTTCATGACTTTTTGCTAAATATTTTGAGATTCTTTTCAGACGCTGAAGTTTTAAAAAACTTTTTTCCATTACTTTGACAAGTATGGAGTGAACCCCATGCAGGCTTAGCTGCATCACCTGACACACAGGCTCCACCGGGTGGAGTTGAACCCGAGGCATCTGTCTGTGAGGCGAGAGTGCTAACAACTACACCACTGTACCGTGTCAACTGATGCCGTTAGAATTTCTTATGACTCCAATTTAGCAAAAATTCTGATTTTTATTCAAATGTACGTTTTCTCACCGTCGTGCGCCTTGATATGACTACAGCGAGAATTTTATGACTTTTTGCAAAATATTTTGGGATTCTTTTCAGAAGCTGAAGTTTAAAAAAAAAAATTCCATTACTTTGACAAGTATGGAGTGAACCCCATGCAGGCTAAGCCTACACCACCTAACACACAGGCTCCACTGGGTGGAGTTGAACCCGAGGCATCTGTCTGGGAGGCGAGAGTGCTAACCACTACATTACTGTACCTTGTCAACTGATGCCCTTAGAATGTCTTACTACTCCAATTTAGAAAAAATTCTGAATTTTATATCAATGTACATTTTCTCACTGTCGTGCCCCTTCATATCACTGCAGTTCGAATTTCATGACTTTTTGCAAAATATTTTGGGATTCTTTTCAGACGCGGAAGTTTTTAAAAAGTTTTTTCCATTACTTTGACAAGCATAGAGTGAACCCCATGCAGGCTTAGCCTGCACCACCTGACACACAGGCTCCACTAGGTGAGGTCGAACCCGAGGCATCTGTCTGGGAGGCGAGAGTGCTAACCACTACACCATTGTACCGTGTTAACTGATGCCGTTAGAATGTCTTATGAATCCAATTTAGAAAAAATTCTGATTTTTATTCAAATGTATGTTTTTTCAATGTCGTTCCCCTTCATATGACTGCAGTTATAATTTCATGACTTTTTGCTAAATATTTTGAGATTCTTTTCAGACGCTGAAGTTTTAAAAAACTTTTTTCCATTACTTTGACAAGTATGGAGTGAACCCCATGCAGGCTTAGCTGCATCACCTGACACACAGGCTCCACCGGGTGGAGTTGAACCCGAGGCATCTGTCTGTGAGGCGAGAGTGCTAACAACTACACCACTGTACCGTGTCAACTGATGCCGTTAGAATTTCTTATGACTCCAATTTAGCAAAAATTCTGATTTTTATTCAAATGTACGTTTTCTCACCGTCGTGCGCCTTGATATGACTACAGCGAGAATTTTATGACTTTTTGCAAAATATTTTGGGATTCTTTTCAGAAGCTGAAGTTTAAAAAAAAAAATTCCATTACTTTGACAAGTATGGAGTGAACCCCATGCAGGCTTAGCCTGTCACAACTAACACACAGGCTCCACTGGGTGGAGTTGAACCCGAGGCATCTGTCTAGGAGGCGAGAGTGCTATTCACTACACCACTGTACCGTGTCAACTGATGCCGTTAGAATGTCTTATGAATCCAATTTAAGAAAAATTCTGATTTTTATACAAATGTACGTTTTCTCTCCGTCGTGCGCCTTCATATGACTACAGTGAGAATTTCATGACTTATTGCAAAATATTTTGGTATTCATTTCAGACGCGGAAGTTTTAATAAAAATATTTCCATTGCTTTTACAAGAATGAAGGGGCACAACGGAGAGAAAACTTACTTTTGAAAAAAAAATGAATATTTTCTAAATTGGAGTCATAAGACATTCTATCGGCAGCAGATGACAACACTTTACCTTTTCATTTGCTGCCAATTTAGAAAATATTCATGTTTTTTTTCAAAAGTAAGTTTTCTCTCCGTTGTGCCCCTTCATATGACTACAGTGAGAATTTCATGACTTTTTGCAAAATATTTTGGTGTTCTTTTTAGACGCGGAAGTTTTTAATAAAATTATTTCGATTACTTTTCGAAGTATTGTGTGAACCTCATGCAGGCTTAGGCTACACCACCCTACGTGACTTGGATCGAAAATCTAGTGCTACTTTTTATTTTTATGTGTACAAATAATGGAAACATTTTTTAAAATATTAAAAGGTCCACCTGAATTGGTTATATCTACATTTATCATACAGCTTTTATCCAAAGCAACTAACAATAATTGCATTCAATCAAGAGGGAACAGAACCAGAGCAACCAGAAAAAAAGCGCAAATCCTTCACAAGCAAAACTACAAAGTGCAATAAGTAAGTGTGTTTTAAGTGCTAATAAAGTAATTAAGTAGCCAACTAGTCCAGGTGTATTTGGTAAAGGTGCGTTTTTAAGTTTGCATCGGAAGCGGTCTAAGCTTTCTACTGTCTTGATATCATTGGGGAGCGCATTCACCATTTAGAAACCAGGATAGCAAACAGTCTGGGTTTTATTGAATGTTTAGGTTTCTGACAGGGAGCAATAAGCAGATTGGCGGATGCAAAACGGTGTGAGACATTTTATTAGGTAATGCCAGACTAAGTATTTAGTAAACCGACTGAACCAAACCAGCTATTGTCACGCTAATGTCAGCGAGTCATGCTGATATTAGTGAGTTTTAAATGAATATTTTTTGATTTATTAATGTGTTTAAATCTACTGATGTGTTTTAATCGTCTAGTAACATGAATAGCCTCAAGATACTTTTGCTGGCAAGTAGCTTTTACGTTTTTAGTAGCCCTGGGTGTTTCCCGTTTGTTCATAAGATATATAAAAAAGCATGGTACCATAAAAAGTGGGGGCTCGACGAATAAATAACAGTAAAGGGGAGAGTGGAAAGCCCCAGGTGTCGGGAAAAAAAGTATAAGAAGCGTGAGCGAAAAAACCCTTTGGGGAGATACAACAATTTGTAGCTGTCATTTTTTGTCGAGATTGTATTGCAGATGAGGCTATTTGTTGCCTGCCTTATTTTAACGAGTGGCTGTCTAGTGGTGCGTCTCATAATTGTCGTCAGGTGTGTCTCGTAATTGTCTTCAGGTGCGCCACATCTCCCCTATAAAAGGGCTGGTGTAGCAGAGGGATGAGAGGCATTCTGCAGTTAGTGCTGCACGGAGTAGAGTAGAGTAGAGTAGAGTAGAGTAGAGTAGAGTAGAGTAGAGTAGAGTAGAGTAGAGCTTACCTTACCTTACCTTACCTTATGCCTGTGGTGGCCCAATTTGGTATCCTCGTTTAGCTTGTCATTTTAAGTAGAGGTGCACCTCTTTAATTGGGTTTTACGGCTGCAAGAGATCTGTAGTATCTTAGATTCTGATATTGTCAATCGGGGCGGCACTGTTGTGCGTGGCAAGGAGTTGACAATTGTAAACTTTCAGGAGAGCAGTTAATTTGTTAAAATGATGATTTATCAGGATGCCATATTAATCGTGTTTTTATTTTTATTTTGGTCAATGCAGAGTTCCAGAAGCTTATGGCCGTTCCCCCTGAGAAATGTATGGCCCATGTAAACATGAACTGAGGTCAGTTGTCTGCGCCAAAGGGGAAGCAACTGATGAAAAGACTGCTTGCAACATGGCTGTTTTCGACCAGGTATGTCTGATTTTAATCAAAGGAGTTTCTGAGTTTCTTGCAACTGGTGTCAGTTTCTGAGTGGGCAATATGGGCAGACTAATGCTGGCTTGTATCTCGTAAACTGAGCATGTTTTAGGCTACTCCATCAAGCCCAAATATTGTTTTAGAGATCTTCTTGGAAAAAATGCAGATAACCTGATCAAGGACTATTTCAGGAAACATTTATTGCCAAAATATGTCAAGGAATTTGTCTTGGCAGTTGGTTTGTGACAATAGACAGTGTAACAATAAACAAGACAGCAGTGCACAAGGAATAAGGCTATGGATTAGTATAAAACAAGAGAATAAAGTTAGAAATTTAAGATATTAAAGTTAAAAAATATTAAGCATAAAGTGCACTAGCGAACAAGTGACGAGTGACGACAAAGTGAAAAATGACAGTTAAAGTGACATGTGCAGTATGAAGGGTGGTGACCGGTGGAATGTTAGTCAGTCAGTGGGGGACCGGCTCTGTTGATGAGCCCGACTGCTGATGGGAATAAACCGTTCGTGTGGCGGGAGGTCTTAGTCTTTTTGGACCTCCTGCCAGATGGAAGGGGCACAAACAGGTTTTGTTCGGGGTGAGGGGGGTTGTCTACGATTTGGTAAGTTTACCAGTAATTTTTATGTATAGTAAAGCTAACCCAGCCATCAAAAGATGTTTGCGTTTATTCATGAGGTGTTTAATTAAAACGTCAGAGTACTGCAATACACAAATTGACTGTTTAAGCTCATAATATTGTGACATAAGTTGAGTGCTGCAAAAAATGTCTAATACAATGTTCTGTTCCTATCTGTAATGTGTCATTGGTGCATTTATCGATCATCTGAACAATATGTACTTGTTCCCCCCATTCTACAGGTTAAATGTATATGTTTGCGGACTTTGTAAGGCGGCATCTTTTCGGTGTTTCTTAGGTTTTTGTTCCTCAATGAGTTGGATTTTTGGTAATTTGGCACTTATTCCCAGCAGGCTCTTCCAGTTCACGCAACAGGCTCATAATCCCCGTAGTGGCCAAGCAACTTCAGCCTCCTGTGAAAATTGCCAGCTGACTTTGATTTGAGTGATAGGTAAGACCCTTTCTCTAGTACTGCTTTTGTGATGTCATGCAGGCTGTGTGACTGGTCTAATGCTATTTTCTGTTTAGAAGGCCTGACTGTTTTATAATGTGTCTAACTGCATCTGCTTCTAATATGTACTGAACTACTCAATCTTTATCTGCTCAGTTTAAAATTTTCTGTGTGTGTGAAAAGAAGCCAACTTGTAGGTGTTTAAATGGTTCTGGTTGGGAAAAGTACTGTTGTGCTACCACGAAGGGCGATTCAGAGACTCAACACAACAGGCTCCTGCTTCAGGGCTCGCAAAAAGTGGTCAAGCAGCTTTAGCCTCCTGTGGAAATTGCCTTGTGCTCCTGCCAACTTAGCGATTTGAGTAACAGGTAAGACTTTTTTCCCAGTAATGCTCAGGCTGTGGGACAAGTCTAGAAAAATGTTTTAAACTGATTGCATAATGTGTTAACTTGCAGTGCTTCTTATCTTAGGTTGTATGTCCTGAATCCTTCTGTTTTAACGATTTTACATTGGCCAATGTTTTAGGAATGTTTGTATTGCTAAATGTAAACCTGCAGGTACAAGACGATCATGACAGTGTTTCAAGACTTTTCTGGATGAGTTGTGTAATGTAGTCTTGTTATTTCTTGCAGGACTATAGAATCCAACTCTCTACAGGCTTTAACAGATCTCGTCGACCACCCTAACCCCCTAACCGTAAACCTGCAGGTACAAGAAGATCATGACAATGTTTCAAGACTTTAATGGATAACTTAGGTAATGTAGTCTTGTTATTTCTTGCAGGACAATCGAATCCAACTCTCTACAGGCTTTGCCAGATCTCGTCGACCAGTTGAGAGGATTTGGCAGAAGGTAAGACCTTTTTTGGGGCTAGGGTTGGCTGGGCTAAGTGTGGGCTAGGGTTGGCTGGGCTAAGTGTGGGCTAGGGTTGGCTGGGCTAAGTGTGGGCTAGGGTTGGCTGGGCTAAGTGTGGGCTAGGGTTGGCTGGGCTAAGTGTGGGCTAGGGTTGGCTGGGCTAAGTGTGGGCTAGGGTTGGCTGGGCTAAGTGTGGGCTAGGGTTGGCTGGGCTAAGTGTGGGCTAGGGTTGGCTGGGCTAAGTGTGGGCTAGGGTTGGCTGGGCTAAGTGTGGGCTAGGGTTGGCTGGGCTAAGTGTGGGCTAGGGTTGGCTGGGCTAAGTGTGGGCTAGGGTTGGCTGGGCTAAGTGTGGGCTAGGGTTGGCTGGGCTAAGTGTGGGCTAGGGTTGGCTGGGCTAAGTGTGGGCTAGGGTTGGCTGGGCTAAGTGTGGGCTAGGGTTGGCTGGGCTAAGTGTGGGCTAGGGTTGGCTGGGCTAAGTGTGGGCTAGGGTTGGCTGGGCTAAGTGTGGGCTAGGGTTGGCTGGGCTAAGTGTGGGCTAGGGTTGGCTGGGCTAAGTGTGGGCTAGGGTTGGCTGGGCTAAGTGTGGGCTAGGGTTGGCTGGGCTAAGTGTGGGCTAGGGTTGGCTGGGCTAAGTGTGGGCTAGGGTTGGCTGGGCTAAGTGTGGGCTAGGGTTGGCTGGGCTAAGTGTGGGCTAGGGTTGGCTGGGCTAAGTGTGGGCTAGGGTTGGCTGGGCTAAGTGTGGGCTAGGGTTGGCTGGGCTAAGTGTGGGCTAGGGTTGGCTGGGCTAAGTGTGGGCTAGGGTTGGCTGGGCTAAGTGTGGGCTAGGGTTGGCTGGGCTAAGTGTGGGCTAGGGTTGGCTGGGCTAAGTGTGGGCTAGGGTTGGCTGGGCTAAGTGTGGGCTAGGGTTGGCTGGGCTAAGTGTGGGCTAGGGTTGGCTGGGCTAAGTGTGGGCTAGGGTTGGCTGGGCTAAGTGTGGGCTAGGGTTGGCTGGGCTAAGTGTGGGCTAGGGTTGGCTGGGCTAAGTGTGGGCTAGGGTTGGCTGGGCTAAGTGTGGGCTAGGGTTGGCTGGGCTAAGTGTGGGCTAGGGTTGGCTGGGCTAAGTGTGGGCTAGGGTTGGCTGGGCTAAGTGTGGGCTAGGGTTGGCTGGGCTAAGTGTGGGCTAGGGTTGGCTGGGCTAAGTGTGGGCTAGGGTTGGCTGGGCTAAGTGTGGGCTAGGGTTGGCTGGGCTAAGTGTGGGCTAGGGTTGGCTGGGCTAAGTGTGGGCTAGGGTTGGCTGGGCTAAGTGTGGGCTAGGGTTGGCTGGGCTAAGTGTGGGCTAGGGTTGGCTGGGCTAAGTGTGGGCTAGGGTTGGCTGGGCTAAGTGTGGGCTAGGGTTGGCTGGGCTAAGTGTGGGCTAGGGTTGGCTGGGCTAAGTGTGGGCTAGGGTTGGCTGGGCTAAGTGTGGGCTAGGGTTGGCTGGGCTAAGTGTGGGCTAGGGTTGGCTGGGCTAAGTGTGGGCTAGGGTTGGCTGGGCTAAGTGTGGGCTAGGGTTGGCTGGGCTAAGTGTGGGCTAGGGTTGGCTGGGCTAAGTGTGGGCTAGGGTTGGCTGGGCTAAGTGTGGGCTAGGGTTGGCTGGGCTAAGTGTGGGCTAGGGTTGGCTGGGCTAAGTGTGGGCTAGGGTTGGCTGGGCTAAGTGTGGGCTAGGGTTGGCTGGGCTAAGTGTGGGCTAGGGTTGGCTGGGCTAAGTGTGGGCTAGGGTTGGCTGGGCTAAGTGTGGGCTAGGGTTGGCTGGGCTAAGTGTGGGCTAGGGTTGGCTGGGCTAAGTGTGGGCTAGGGTTGGCTGGGCTAAGTGTGGGCTAGGGTTGGCTGGGCTAAGTGTGGGCTAGGGTTGGCTGGGCTAAGTGTGGGCTAGGGTTGGCTGGGCTAAGTGTGGGCTAGGGTTGGCTGGGCTAAGTGTGGGCTAGGGTTGGCTGGGCTAAGTGTGGGCTAGGGTTGGCTGGGCTAAGTGTGGGCTAGGGTTGGCTGGGCTAAGTGTGGGCTAGGGTTGGCTGGGCTAAGTGTGGGCTAGGGTTGGCTGGGCTAAGTGTGGGCTAGGGTTGGCTGGGCTAAGTGTGGGCTAGGGTTGGCTGGGCTAAGTGTGGGCTAGGGTTGGCTGGGCTAAGTGTGGGCTAGGGTTGGCTGGGCTAAGTGTGGGCTAGGGTTGGCTGGGCTAAGTGTGGGCTAGGGTTGGCTGGGCTAAGTGTGGGCTAGGGTTGGCTGGGCTAAGTGTGGGCTAGGGTTGGCTGGGCTAAGTGTGGGCTAGGGTTGGCTGGGCTAAGTGTGGGCTAGGGTTGGCTGGGCTAAGTGTGGGCTAGGGTTGGCTGGGCTAAGTGTGGGCTAGGGTTGGCTGGGCTAAGTGTGGGCTAGGGTTGGCTGGGCTAAGTGTGGGCTAGGGTTGGCTGGGCTAAGTGTGGGCTAGGGTTGGCTGGGCTAAGTGTGGGCTAGGGTTGGCTGGGCTAAGTGTGGGCTAGGGTTGGCTGGGCTAAGTGTGGGCTAGGGTTGGCTGGGCTAAGTGTGGGCTAGGGTTGGCTGGGCTAAGTGTGGGCTAGGGTTGGCTGGGCTAAGTGTGGGCTAGGGTTGGCTGGGCTAAGTGTGGGCTAGGGTTGGCTGGGCTAAGTGTGGGCTAGGGTTGGCTGGGCTAAGTGTGGGCTAGGGTTGGCTGGGCTAAGTGTGGGCTAGGGTTGGCTGGGCTAAGTGTGGGCTAGGGTTGGCTGGGCTAAGTGTGGGCTAGGGTTGGCTGGGCTAAGTGTGGGCTAGGGTTGGCTGGGCTAAGTGTGGGCTAGGGTTGGCTGGGCTAAGTGTGGGCTAGGGTTGGCTGGGCTAAGTGTGGGCTAGGGTTGGCTGGGCTAAGTGTGGGCTAGGGTTGGCTGGGCTAAGTGTGGGCTAGGGTTGGCTGGGCTAAGTGTGGGCTAGGGTTGGCTGGGCTAAGTGTGGGCTAGGGTTGGCTGGGCTAAGTGTGGGCTAGGGTTGGCTGGGCTAAGTGTGGGCTAGGGTTGGCTGGGCTAAGTGTGGGCTAGGGTTGGCTGGGCTAAGTGTGGGCTAGGGTTGGCTGGGCTAAGTGTGGGCTAGGGTTGGCTGGGCTAAGTGTGGGCTAGGGTTGGCTGGGCTAAGTGTGGGCTAGGGTTGGCTGGGCTAAGTGTGGGCTAGGGTTGGCTGGGCTAAGTGTGGGCTAGGGTTGGCTGGGCTAAGTGTGGGCTAGGGTTGGCTGGGCTAAGTGTGGGCTAGGGTTGGCTGGGCTAAGTGTGGGCTAGGGTTGGCTGGGCTAAGTGTGGGCTAGGGTTGGCTGGGCTAAGTGTGGGCTAGGGTTGGCTGGGCTAAGTGTGGGCTAGGGTTGGCTGGGCTAAGTGTGGGCTAGGGTTGGCTGGGCTAAGTGTGGGCTAGGGTTGGCTGGGCTAAGTGTGGGCTAGGGTTGGCTGGGCTAAGTGTGGGCTAGGGTTGGCTGGGCTAAGTGTGGGCTAGGGTTGGCTGGGCTAAGTGTGGGCTAGGGTTGGCTGGGCTAAGTGTGGGCTAGGGTTGGCTGGGCTAAGTGTGGGCTAGGGTTGGCTGGGCTAAGTGTGGGCTAGGGTTGGCTGGGCTAAGTGTGGGCTAGGGTTGGCTGGGCTAAGTGTGGGCTAGGGTTGGCTGGGCTAAGTGTGGGCTAGGGTTGGCTGGGCTAAGTGTGGGCTAGGGTTGGCTGGGCTAAGTGTGGGCTAGGGTTGGCTGGGCTAAGTGTGGGCTAGGGTTGGCTGGGCTAAGTGTGGGCTAGGGTTGGCTGGGCTAAGTGTGGGCTAGGGTTGGCTGGGCTAAGTGTGGGCTAGGGTTGGCTGGGCTAAGTGTGGGCTAGGGTTGGCTGGGCTAAGTGTGGGCTAGGGTTGGCTGGGCTAAGTGTGGGCTAGGGTTGGCTGGGCTAAGTGTGGGCTAGGGTTGGCTGGGCTAAGTGTGGGCTAGGGTTGGCTGGGCTAAGTGTGGGCTAGGGTTGGCTGGGCTAAGTGTGGGCTAGGGTTGGCTGGGCTAAGTGTGGGCTAGGGTTGGCTGGGCTAAGTGTGGGCTAGGGTTGGCTGGGCTAAGTGTGGGCTAGGGTTGGCTGGGCTAAGTGTGGGCTAGGGTTGGCTGGGCTAAGTGTGGGCTAGGGTTGGCTGGGCTAAGTGTGGGCTAGGGTTGGCTGGGCTAAGTGTGGGCTAGGGTTGGCTGGGCTAAGTGTGGGCTAGGGTTGGCTGGGCTAAGTGTGGGCTAGGGTTGGCTGGGCTAAGTGTGGGCTAGGGTTGGCTGGGCTAAGTGTGGGCTAGGGTTGGCTGGGCTAAGTGTGGGCTAGGGTTGGCTGGGCTAAGTGTGGGCTAGGGTTGGCTGGGCTAAGTGTGGGCTAGGGTTGGCTGGGCTAAGTGTGGGCTAGGGTTGGCTGGGCTAAGTGTGGGCTAGGGTTGGCTGGGCTAAGTGTGGGCTAGGGTTGGCTGGGCTAAGTGTGGGCTAGGGTTGGCTGGGCTAAGTGTGGGCTAGGGTTGGCTGGGCTAAGTGTGGGCTAGGGTTGGCTGGGCTAAGTGTGGGCTAGGGTTGGCTGGGCTAAGTGTGGGCTAGGGTTGGCTGGGCTAAGTGTGGGCTAGGGTTGGCTGGGCTAAGTGTGGGCTAGGGTTGGCTGGGCTAAGTGTGGGCTAGGGTTGGCTGGGCTAAGTGTGGGCTAGGGTTGGCTGGGCTAAGTGTGGGCTAGGGTTGGCTGGGCTAAGTGTGGGCTAGGGTTGGCTGGGCTAAGTGTGGGCTAGGGTTGGCTGGGCTAAGTGTGGGCTAGGGTTGGCTGGGCTAAGTGTGGGCTAGGGTTGGCTGGGCTAAGTGTGGGCTAGGGTTGGCTGGGCTAAGTGTGGGCTAGGGTTGGCTGGGCTAAGTGTGGGCTAGGGTTGGCTGGGCTAAGTGTGGGCTAGGGTTGGCTGGGCTAAGTGTGGGCTAGGGTTGGCTGGGCTAAGTGTGGGCTAGGGTTGGCTGGGCTAAGTGTGGGCTAGGGTTGGCTGGGCTAAGTGTGGGCTAGGGTTGGCTGGGCTAAGTGTGGGCTAGGGTTGGCTGGGCTAAGTGTGGGCTAGGGTTGGCTGGGCTAAGTGTGGGCTAGGGTTGGCTGGGCTAAGTGTGGGCTAGGGTTGGCTGGGCTAAGTGTGGGCTAGGGTTGGCTGGGCTAAGTGTGGGCTAGGGTTGGCTGGGCTAAGTGTGGGCTAGGGTTGGCTGGGCTAAGTGTGGGCTAGGGTTGGCTGGGCTAAGTGTGGGCTAGGGTTGGCTGGGCTAAGTGTGGGCTAGGGTTGGCTGGGCTAAGTGTGGGCTAGGGTTGGCTGGGCTAAGTGTGGGCTAGGGTTGGCTGGGCTAAGTGTGGGCTAGGGTTGGCTGGGCTAAGTGTGGGCTAGGGTTGGCTGGGCTAAGTGTGGGCTAGGGTTGGCTGGGCTAAGTGTGGGCTAGGGTTGGCTGGGCTAAGTGTGGGCTAGGGTTGGCTGGGCTAAGTGTGGGCTAGGGTTGGCTGGGCTAAGTGTGGGCTAGGGTTGGCTGGGCTAAGTGTGGGCTAGGGTTGGCTGGGCTAAGTGTGGGCTAGGGTTGGCTGGGCTAAGTGTGGGCTAGGGTTGGCTGGGCTAAGTGTGGGCTAGGGTTGGCTGGGCTAAGTGTGGGCTAGGGTTGGCTGGGCTAAGTGTGGGCTAGGGTTGGCTGGGCTAAGTGTGGGCTAGGGTTGGCTGGGCTAAGTGTGGGCTAGGGTTGGCTGGGCTAAGTGTGGGCTAGGGTTGGCTGGGCTAAGTGTGGGCTAGGGTTGGCTGGGCTAAGTGTGGGCTAGGGTTGGCTGGGCTAAGTGTGGGCTAGGGTTGGCTGGGCTAAGTGTGGGCTAGGGTTGGCTGGGCTAAGTGTGGGCTAGGGTTGGCTGGGCTAAGTGTGGGCTAGGGTTGGCTGGGCTAAGTGTGGGCTAGGGTTGGCTGGGCTAAGTGTGGGCTAGGGTTGGCTGGGCTAAGTGTGGGCTAGGGTTGGCTGGGCTAAGTGTGGGCTAGGGTTGGCTGGGCTAAGTGTGGGCTAGGGTTGGCTGGGCTAAGTGTGGGCTAGGGTTGGCTGGGCTAAGTGTGGGCTAGGGTTGGCTGGGCTAAGTGTGGGCTAGGGTTGGCTGGGCTAAGTGTGGGCTAGGGTTGGCTGGGCTAAGTGTGGGCTAGGGTTGGCTGGGCTAAGTGTGGGCTAGGGTTGGCTGGGCTAAGTGTGGGCTAGGGTTGGCTGGGCTAAGTGTGGGCTAGGGTTGGCTGGGCTAAGTGTGGGCTAGGGTTGGCTGGGCTAAGTGTGGGCTAGGGTTGGCTGGGCTAAGTGTGGGCTAGGGTTGGCTGGGCTAAGTGTGGGCTAGGGTTGGCTGGGCTAAGTGTGGGCTAGGGTTGGCTGGGCTAAGTGTGGGCTAGGGTTGGCTGGGCTAAGTGTGGGCTAGGGTTGGCTGGGCTAAGTGTGGGCTAGGGTTGGCTGGGCTAAGTGTGGGCTAGGGTTGGCTGGGCTAAGTGTGGGCTAGGGTTGGCTGGGCTAAGTGTGGGCTAGGGTTGGCTGGGCTAAGTGTGGGCTAGGGTTGGCTGGGCTAAGTGTGGGCTAGGGTTGGCTGGGCTAAGTGTGGGCTAGGGTTGGCTGGGCTAAGTGTGGGCTAGGGTTGGCTGGGCTAAGTGTGGGCTAGGGTTGGCTGGGCTAAGTGTGGGCTAGGGTTGGCTGGGCTAAGTGTGGGCTAGGGTTGGCTGGGCTAAGTGTGGGCTAGGGTTGGCTGGGCTAAGTGTGGGCTAGGGTTGGCTGGGCTAAGTGTGGGCTAGGGTTGGCTGGGCTAAGTGTGGGCTAGGGTTGGCTGGGCTAAGTGTGGGCTAGGGTTGGCTGGGCTAAGTGTGGGCTAGGGTTGGCTGGGCTAAGTGTGGGCTAGGGTTGGCTGGGCTAAGTGTGGGCTAGGGTTGGCTGGGCTAAGTGTGGGCTAGGGTTGGCTGGGCTAAGTGTGGGCTAGGGTTGGCTGGGCTAAGTGTGGGCTAGGGTTGGCTGGGCTAAGTGTGGGCTAGGGTTGGCTGGGCTAAGTGTGGGCTAGGGTTGGCTGGGCTAAGTGTGGGCTAGGGTTGGCTGGGCTAAGTGTGGGCTAGGGTTGGCTGGGCTAAGTGTGGGCTGGGGTTGGCTGGGCTAAGTGTGGGCTGGGGTTGGCTGGGCTAAGTGTGGGCTGGGGTTGGCTGGGCTAAGTGTGGGCTGGGGTTGGCTGGGCTAAGTGTGGGCTGGGGTTGGCTGGGCTAAGTGTGGGCTGGGGTTGGCTGGGCTAAGTGTGGGCTGGGGTTGGCTGGGCTAAGTGTGGGCTGGGGTTGGCTGGGCTAAGTGTGGGCTGGGGTTGGCTGGGCTAAGTGTGGGCTGGGGTTGGCTGGGCTAAGTGTGGGCTGGGGTTGGCTGGGCTAAGTGTGGGCTGGGGTTGGCTGGGCTAAGTGTGGGCTGGGGTTGGCTGGGCTAAGTGTGGGCTGGGGTTGGCTGGGCTAAGTGTGGGCTGGGGTTGGCTGGGCTAAGTGTGGGCTGGGGTTGGCTGGGCTAAGTGTGGGCTGGGGTTGGCTGGGCTAAGTGTGGGCTGGGGTTGGCTGGGCTAAGTGTGGGCTGGGGTTGGCTGGGCTAAGTGTGGGCTGGGGTTGGCTGGGCTAAGTGTGGGCTGGGGTTGGCTGGGCTAAGTGTGGGCTGGGGTTGGCTGGGCTAAGTGTGGGCTGGGGTTGGCTGGGCTAAGTGTGGGCTGGGGTTGGCTGGGCTAAGTGTGGGCTGGGGTTGGCTGGGCTAAGTGTGGGCTGGGGTTGGCTGGGCTAAGTGTGGGCTGGGGTTGGCTGGGCTAAGTGTGGGCTGGGGTTGGCTGGGCTAAGTGTGGGCTGGGGTTGGCTGGGCTAAGTGTGGGCTGGGGTTGGCTGGGCTAAGTGTGGGCTGGGGTTGGCTGGGCTAAGTGTGGGCTGGGGTTGGCTGGGCTAAGTGTGGGCTGGGGTTGGCTGGGCTAAGTGTGGGCTGGGGTTGGCTGGGCTAAGTGTGGGCTGGGGTTGGCTGGGCTAAGTGTGGGCTGGGGTTGGCTGGGCTAAGTGTGGGCTGGGGTTGGCTGGGCTAAGTGTGGGCTGGGGTTGGCTGGGCTAAGTGTGGGCTGGGGTTGGCTGGGCTAAGTGTGGGCTGGGGTTGGCTGGGCTAAGTGTGGGCTGGGGTTGGCTGGGCTAAGTGTGGGCTGGGGTTGGCTGGGCTAAGTGTGGGCTGGGGTTGGCTGGGCTAAGTGTGGGCTGGGGTTGGCTGGGCTAAGTGTGGGCTGGGGTTGGCTGGGCTAAGTGTGGGCTGGGGTTGGCTGGGCTAAGTGTGGGCTGGGGTTGGCTGGGCTAAGTGTGGGCTGGGGTTGGCTGGGCTAAGTGTGGGCTGGGGTTGGCTGGGCTAAGTGTGGGCTGGGGTTGGCTGGGCTAAGTGTGGGCTGGGGTTGGGGTTGGGGTTGGGGTTGGGGTTGGGGTTGGGGTTGGGGTTGGGGTTGGGGTTGGGGTTGGGGTTGGGGTTGGGGTTAGGGTTGGGGTTGGGGTTGGGGTTGGGGTTAGGGTTAGGGTTGGGGTTGGGGTTGGGGTTAGGGTTAGGGTTGGGGTTGGGGTTGGGGTTAGGGTTAGGGTTGGGGTTGGGGTTGGGGTTAGGGTTGGGGTTGGGGTTGGGGTTGGGGTTGGGGTTGGGGTTGGGGTTGGGGTTGGGGTTGGGGTTAGGGTTGGGGTTAGGGTTAGGGTTGGGGTTGGGGTTAGGGTTGGGGTTAGGGTTGGGGTTGGGGTTAGGGTTAGGGTTGGGGTTAGGGTTGGGGTTGGGGTTAGGGTTAGGGTTGGGGTTAGGGTTGGGGTTGGGGTTAGGGTTAGGGTTGGGGTTGGGGTTGGGGTTAGGGTTAGGGTTAGGGTTGGGGTTGGGGTTGGGGTTAGGGTTAGGGTTAGGGTTGGGGTTGGGGTTGGGGTTAGGGTTAGGGTTAGGGTTGGGGTTGGGGTTGGGGTTAGGGTTAGGGTTAGGGTTGGGGTTGGGGTTGGGGTTGGGGTTAGGGTTAGGGTTGGGGTTGGGGTTAGGGTTAGGGTTAGGGTTGGGGTTAGGGTTAGGGGTTAGGGTTAGGGTTAGGGTTAGGGTTAGGGGTTAGGGTTAGGGTTAGGGTTAGGGTTAGGGTTAGGGTTAGGGTTAGGGTTAGGGGTTAGGGTTAGGGTTAGGGTTAGGGTTAGGGTTAGGGTTAGGGTTAGGGTTAGGGTTAGGGTTAGGGTTAGGGTTAGGGTTAGGGTTAGGGTTAGGGTTAGGGTTAGGGTTAGGGTTAGGGTTAGGGTTAGGGTTAGGGTTAGGGTTAGGGTTAGGGTTAGGGTTAGGGTTAGGGTTAGGGTTAGGGTTAGGGTTAGGGTTAGGGTTAGGGGTTAGGGTTAGGGTTAGGGTTAGGGTTAGGGTTAGGGTTAGGGTTAGGGTTAGGGTTAGGGTTAGGGTTAGGGTTAGGGTTAGGGTTAGGGTTAGGGTTAGGGTTAGGGTTAGGGTTAGGGTTAGGGTTAGGGTTAGGGTTAGGGTTAGGGTTAGGGTTAGGGTTAGGGTTAGGGTTAGGGTTAGGGTTAGGGTTAGGGTTAGGGTTAGGGTTAGGGTTAGGGTTAGGGTTAGGGTTAGGGTTAGGGTTAGGGTTAGGGTTAGGGTTAGGGTTAGGGTTAGGGTTAGGGTTAGGGTTAGGGTTAGGGTTAGGGTTAGGGTTAGGGTTAGGGTTAGGGTTAGGGTTAGGGTTAGGGTTAGGGTTAGGGTTAGGGTTAGGGTTAGGGTTAGGGTTAGGGTTAGGGTTAGGGTTAGGGTTAGGGTTAGGGTTAGGGTTAGGGTTAGGGTTAGGTTAGGGTTAGGGTTAGGGTTAGGGTTAGGGTTAGGGTTAGGGTTAGGGTTAGGGTTAGGGTTAGGGTTAGGGTTAGGGTTAGGGTTAGGGTTAGGGTTAGGGTTAGGGTTAGGGTTAGGGTTAGGGTTAGGGTTAGGGTTAGGGTTAGGGTTAGGGTTAGGGTTAGGGTTAGGGTTAGGGTTAGGGTTAGGGTTAGGGTTAGGGTTAGGGTTAGGGTTAGGGTTAGGGTTAGGGTTAGGGTTAGGGTTAGGGTTAGGGTTAGGGTTAGGGTTAGGGTTAGGGTTAGGGTTAGGGTTAGGGTTAGGGTTAGGGTTAGGGTTAGGGTTAGGGTTAGGGTTAGGGTTAGGGTTAGGGTTAGGGTTAGGGTTAGGGTTAGGGTTAGGGTTAGGGTTAGGGTTAGGGTTAGGGTTAGGGTTAGGGTTAGGGTTAGGGTTAGGGTTAGGGTTAGGGTTAGGGTTAGGGTTAGGGTTAGGGTTAGGGTTAGGGTTAGGGTTAGGGTTAGGGTTAGGGTTAGGGTTAGGGTTAGGGTTAGGGTTAGGGTTAGGGTTAGGGTTAGGGTTAGGGTTAGGGTTAGGGTTAGGGTTAGGGTTAGGGTTAGGGTTAGGGTTAGGGTTAGGGTTAGGGTTAGGGTTAGGGTTAGGGTTAGGGTTAGGGTTAGGGTTAGGGTTAGGGTTAGGGTTAGGGTTAGGGTTAGGGTTAGGGTTAGGGTTAGGGTTAGGGTTAGGGTTAGGGTTAGGGTTAGGGTTAGGGTTAGGGTTAGGGTTAGGGTTAGGGTTAGGGTTAGGGTTAGGGTTAGGGTTAGGGTTAGGGTTAGGGTTAGGGTTAGGGTTAGGGTTAGGGTTAGGGTTAGGGTTAGGGTTAGGGTTAGGGTTAGGGTTAGGGTTAGGGTTAGGGTTAGGGTTAGGGTTAGGGTTAGGGTTAGGGTTAGGGTTAGGGTTAGGGTTAGGGTTAGGGTTAGGGTTAGGGTTAGGGTTAGGGTTAGGGTTAGGGTTAGGGTTAGGGTTAGGGTTAGGGTTAGGGTTAGGGTTAGGGTTAGGGTTAGGGTTAGGGTTAGGGTTAGGGTTAGGGTTAGGGTTAGGGTTAGGGTTAGGGTTAGGGTTAGGGTTAGGGTTAGGGTTAGGGTTAGGGTTAGGGTTAGGGTTAGGGTTAGGGTTAGGGTTAGGGTTAGGGTTAGGGTTAGGGTTAGGGTTAGGGTTAGGGTTAGGGTTAGGGTTAGGGTTAGGTTAGGGTTAGGGTTAGGGTTAGGGTTAGGGTTAGGGTTAGGGTTAGGGTTAGGGTTAGGGTTAGGGTTAGGGTTAGGGTTAGGGTTAGGGTTAGGGTTAGGGTTAGGGTTAGGGTTAGGGTTAGGGTTAGGGTTAGGGTTAGGGTTAGGGTTAGGGTTAGGGTTAGGGTTAGGGTTAGGGTTAGGGTTAGGGTTAGGGTTAGGGTTAGGGTTAGGGTTAGGGTTAGGGTTAGGGTTAGGGTTAGGGTTAGGGTTAGGGTTAGGGTTAGGGTTAGGGTTAGGGTTAGGGTTAGGGTTAGGGTTAGGGTTAGGGTTAGGGTTAGGGTTAGGGTTAGGGTTAGGGTTAGGGTTAGGGTTAGGGTTAGGGTTAGGGTTAGGGTTAGGGTTAGGGTTAGGGTTAGGGTTAGGGTTAGGGTTAGGGTTAGGGTTAGGGTTAGGGTTAGGGTTAGGGTTAGGGTTAGGGTTAGGGTTAGGGTTAGGGTTAGGGTTAGGGTTAGGGTTAGGGTTAGGGTTAGGGTTAGGGTTAGGGTTAGGGTTAGGGTTAGGGTTAGGGTTAGGGTTAGGGTTAGGGTTAGGGTTAGGGTTAGGGTTAGGGTTAGGGTTAGGGTTAGGGTTAGGGTTAGGGTTAGGGTTAGGGTTAGGGTTAGGGTTAGGGTTAGGGTTAGGGTTAGGGTTAGGGTTAGGGTTAGGGTTAGGGTTAGGGTTAGGGTTAGGGTTAGGGTTAGGGTTAGGGTTAGGGTTAGGGTTAGGGTTAGGGTTAGGGTTAGGGTTAGGGTTAGGGTTAGGGTTAGGGTTAGGGTTAGGGTTAGGGTTAGGGTTAGGGTTAGGGTTAGGGTTAGGGTTAGGGTTAGGGTTAGGGTTAGGGTTAGGGTTAGGGTTAGGGTTAGGGTTAGGGTTAGGGTTAGGGTTAGGGTTAGGGTTAGGGTTAGGGTTAGGGTTAGGGTTAGGGTTAGGGTTAGGGTTAGGGTTAGGGTTAGGGTTAGGGTTAGGGTTAGGGTTAGGGTTAGGTTAGGGTTAGGGTTAGGTTAGGTTAGGTTAGGGTTAGGGTTAGGGTTAGGGTTAGGGTTAGGGTTAGGGTTAGGGTTAGGGTTAGGGTTAGGGTTAGGGTTAGGGTTAGGGTTAGGGTTAGGGTTAGGGTTAGGGTTAGGGTTAGGGTTAGGGTTAGGGTTAGGGTTAGGGTTAGGTTAGGGTTAGGGTTAGGTTAGGGTTAGGGTTAGGGTTAGGGTTAGGGTTAGGGTTAGGGTTAGGGTTAGGGTTAGGGTTAGGGTTAGGGTTAGGGTTAGGGTTAGGGTTAGGGTTAGGGTTAGGGTTAGGGTTAGGGTTAGGGTTAGGGTTAGGTTAGGGTTAGGGTTAGGGTTAGGGTTAGGGGTTAGGGTTAGGGTTAGGGTTAGGTTAGGGTTAGGGTTAGGGTTAGGGTTAGGGTTAGGGTTAGGGTTAGGGTTAGGGTTGGGTTAGGGTTTAGGGTTAGGGTTAGGGTTAGGGTTAGGGTTAGGG